>NC_080433.1:715833-1072500 GCF_028018845.1 Melospiza georgiana
GGTTCCCAGGGCCGGGAGCCAGCGGAGAGGAAGAGGGAGAGGAAAGCGCTGCCGAGCCCGGGGACAGAGGGGGTGACCCGGGGACGGCGGCTCCCGGTGCGGGTCCAGCTGTGCCGGGGTGGCCGTGAGGGGACAGCCGGACCCAGCAGGGCCGGGCAGGGACAGCGCCCGGGGTCCCTCCCAGTGCCCCAAGGATGGTGATCCCTGAGGAGGAGGAGGAGGAGGGCAGGGAAACTGCCCCTGCTGTGGGCAGGGGGCTCAGCTGCACCCCTGCCGTGTCCCCAGAGCCCCCTCCTCGTGCCCAGGCTGATCCTGGTGACACGGACCCTGGTGACACGGACCCTGGTGACACGGTTTGTCCCCGGGGGTGACAGCGGC
Source organism: Melospiza georgiana (assembly GCF_028018845.1). Lineage (NCBI taxonomy): Eukaryota > Metazoa > Chordata > Aves > Passeriformes > Passerellidae > Melospiza > Melospiza georgiana. Next base: position 716,212 of record NC_080433.1, read on the forward strand.
TGGTGACCCAGACCCGGGTGACACGGACCCTGGTGACCCTGACCCGGGTGACACGGTTTGTCCCCGGGGGTGACAGCGGCTGGCCCTGCCCCGCACAAGGGGAGCCCGGGATGGCGCTGGGGTCGCTGCGGGGGCGCTGGCGCTGCGCCGTGCCGGGTGACAGATGTCACCTCTGTGTCACGGACCCCACGGGGTGACACCCGCGGGCACAGCCCTGGGGACACCGCGGTGGCGGCGGCGGGCTCGGGGCGGGGCTCGGGGGTCCCAGGGTGTCCCGCGTCCCCCCGCCCGCGGCTCTCGGCCTTGTCTCCAGCCGGGTTTTCCCTCTCGCTGGGTTTTCCCTCTCTCAGCCCGGACCCTGGCAGGGATTCCCGGGGCTCGGGCCGGATCCAGCCGCGCCCCCCGCCCCGCTCGGGGCCGTGTCCCGCCGCCCCCGCGCGTTCCCCCCGCGCCGGGATCAGGTGCTGCCCCAAATCCCCCCGCACGGGGCCGGGCGTGCGCAGCCTTTGTGTCCCGATAATGCGGAAGAATCCCAGCGATTCCGGGCACGCGGAGGCCCCCGGCCCTCGGCCTGGGGAAGAGGGGGGAGCGGGAACCCCCAGCCCCGGGTCCGGGCCGGCTCGGGCTCCTGGGGGTGCTGGGGGGTCTCCCCCGATCCCCCCGGCTCCAGCAGGGTGGGGGTCCCGGCCGGGGGTCCCAGCGAGGGCAGCTGTGGGGACCCCTCCCCTGCCCAGCTCAGAGGCAGCCCCCGGGAGCCCCCCGGAACCCCAGGGTCCCGGTTTGGGGGAGCTGCGGCCCGGCAGGAGCGGGGCCGCTCTGATCCCTGCGGATTTACATTCCTGAGCTGTTCTGCAAGGCGCCATGTGATGCTTTCAACGCGGAATCAGCCCGGGCAGGACCGGGGGTGCTGCTGCCCCCCGAGGGGGCACACGGGGCTGTCCCTGCTGGGCTGCACTGGGGGGCTCTGTTCCCCCGGGGTCCCCCCAGGGCAGGGGAGTGTCGGGGTGCCCGGGGGGTGCCCGGCGGTGCCAGGCGGGAGGGCACGGCCGGCTTTGGCAGGGCACGGAGCGACGTGGCACGGGGCAGCGCGGACCCGGCCCGGCCGGGGGGCTGCCCAGACCCCCCGATAGTCCCAGTCCCGTCCCTCTGTCCCCAGCCGGGTCCCCCAGCCCAGCCCAGCCCGGCCCGGCCCGGCCCCAGGGCCGCTCCCCAGCCCCGGCCCTGCGCCGGGAAGGTCCCGGGGGCAGCGGGGCCGAGGGGCCGGGTACGTGCGGTACCGGGGTGAGGTTCGGGCCGGGCTCGGCCCCGGGGTGCTGCGGGGCCGGGGAGGGGCCGGGGAAGGTGCGAAGGCAGTGCCGGGCAGAGGGGCGGGGGGCAGTGCGGGCTCTGGGACGGACACAGCGGGGCCGGGGCGCTGCGGGACTCGGGGGCTGCGGGAGCGGGGCCGGGAAGGTGCGGGGCCGGTGCGCGGCCGGGGCTCCGGGGCCGGTGCGGAGCCGAGGGCGGCGCGGGGCTGCTCCTGCTCCTGCTCCTGCTCCTGCTCCTGCTCCTGCTCCCGCTCCTGCTCCCGCTCCTGCTCCTGCTCCTGCTCCTGCTCCTGCTCCTGCTCCTGCTCCTGCTCCTGCTCCTGCTCCTACTCCTGCTCTGCTCCCGCCCGCGGCTCCTCCCGTCCCGCTGGGCCCCTCCCGCCCGCCGGCCCCGGCGATATTTAACCTGGGCCGGGGCGGGGAGCGGCAGCGCCGAGCGGGGACGGAGCCGAGCCCGAGGCAGCGCAGCCCGGTCCCGGTCCCGTTCCGGTACCGCCGGGACCCCGCGCCGCCCCCGCTGCGGCACAGGCAGGGAGCGGAGCGGGGGCAGCACGAGCAGGGGCTGCGACCCCGACCCCGAGCCGGAGCCGGAGCCCAGCGCGACCCCCGCGCCGAGCCGCCCTCCCCGCGCCTCCCGCCGCCGCCGCCGCTCGTCCCGTCCCGTCCCGCCCGGCCATGCGAGCCCCGGCCCCGCTGGCGCTCGGTTGCGTCAGCTTCGCGCTGTGCCTGCTGGAGCTGCCCCACGGGCGGGCCCTGCCGCCGCGCAGGTGAGGGACCCTGCCGATCCCTGCCCGACCTCTGCGGGACCCCTGCCCGACCCCTGCCCGATCCCTGCCCGACCCCTGCTCGACCCCTGCCCAACCCCTGCCCCCATCTCTGCCCGCACCCCTGCCCCGCTCGTCCTGCCCACCCGCACCCCCTTTTCCCGCACCCCCTGCCCGCCCCCTCCCCGTTCCCCCCGGGATGGGGGCCTGGGGGGTTCCGGGGCAGCGTCTCCTGCCGGGCCCCCACCCCGGGGACGCGGTACCGGGCGGGGGGTGCGGGGTCCCGGCCCCCGCCATGGGCGCTGGGGGCACGGGGGCACTCCCGGGGCTGCGGGAGGTGCCAGGTGTGCCAGGCGTGCAAAGGTGTGCCAGGTGTGCCAGGTGAGCCAGAGCCGCGGGGGCTGGCACACGCCGGGACAGGGATTTTGTGTGTGCGGGATCTCGGGGGTGCCCGGGGCCGCTGTGGGTGCCCGCTGGGGTCTCTGGGGCCGGGCCGCCCCCCGTGTGACCGTGCCCACCCCGCACGTTCGGGTGCGTGTCCCGGCTCGGGGAGCGCGTCCGGGCCGGCCCCGGCGCCCGGGGATCCCCGCCTGGCTCGGGGGGAGCGGCCCTGGCACCACCGGCCGTGGGGGGCACCGGGGCACCCGCAGGGCACCCCCTGCCATGGCTGGGCTGGGGTCCTGTGGGACGAGGGTTAAAATGGGGAGAAATATTTAAAAAAGGGAAAAGAGAAGGATGGGACTGAGAATGGGACCCAAAGCTCTGAGTTTCTTGGAGCTGAGGAGGGGTCCCCCGAGGAAAAGGCGTCCCGGGATAGGGGCACTGAGGCCGGGGCAGCTCGGTGGCCCCGTCGGGGTGCCCGGAGCCCCCCGCGGTTACCGGGGCACGTGTGTGCGGGGCAAGGCCCGTGGGAACGGAGAGGGGGGGCTCCGGCGGCTGCCCGGGGGTGTCGTGTGTGCGGGACACGTGTCCGTGTGCTCGGGGTACGTGTGTGCCTGCAGGTAGAGGCTGCTTCCTCCTCCTCCTCCTCTCCTCCTCCTCCGCCCCTCCGGAAGCGCCGGGCTCAGCGCTGGCTCCGGGCTCAGCCGTGCCCGGTGCCCCCCGAGCCGCAGCCGCGTCCCCCTGACCGCGTCCCTTCTCTCCGCAGGGCCCTCCCGGCTCGGAGCCCCCCGGAGCGGATCCCCGCTCTCCCCGGAGCGCCCCCGGCCCCGCAGCCCGCGGGGACCCCGCGGCACCGAGCCCCGGTTCCCCGGCACGGCCCGTGGGCCGCCCCCCGGCACCGCCCGCCCGCCCCGCGGCACGGCCGGCGCCTCGTCCTGCGGCACCCCCGGCGGGACCCCCGGTACGATCCCCCCCGGCGGGACCCCCGGCACGATCCCCCCCGGCGGGACCCCCGGCACGATCCCCCCCGGTGGGACCCCCGGGCCGGCCGCGGCCGCCGGCACGCCGGGGCGCACCTGGTGCGGGTGGGCTGCGTGCTGGGCACCTGCCAGGTGCAGAACCTGAGCCACCGCCTGTGGCAGCTGCGGGCACGCTCCGGCCGCCGCGACTCGTCCCCCATGAACCCCAACAGCCCCCACAGCTACGGCTGAGCGGGGGGCGCGCCCCCGCCCCGCGGGACCCCCCGAGCACCGCCGCGGGCTCCTCCGGGCGCCGCAGCCTCCTGATGGAGCACCGGGGCGGCCACGGACGGACGGCGGCACCGTGGGACTGCCCGGGATGACCGACGGGATCCGTGGTGGCCGGCGGTGGCCTCAGAGACTGCAGGTGGCCTCACAGACCGGCGGTGGCCCCAGAGACTGAAGGTGGCCTCACAGACCGGCGGTGGCCTCAGAGACTGAAGGTGGCCTCACAGACCGGCGGTGGCCCAGAGCGACTCACGGTGGCCGGTGCTGGCCCGCGGTGACTCTCGGTGGCTCAGAGCGGCCCCTGTGACCGGTGCTGGCCCGCGGTGACTCTCGGTGGCTCAGAGTGGCCTCTGGTGGCCCGTGCTGGCCCGCGGTGACTCTCGGTGGCTCAGAGTGGCCCCTGGTGGCCGGTGCCAGCCCGTGGTGACTCTCGGTGGCTCAGAGTGGCCCCTGGTGGCCGGTGCTGGCCCGTGCTGGCCCGTGCTGGCCCGTGGTGGCGGCGGTGGCCCGTCGGTGCGGGGCAGGTCCAAGGGCCACCGGGAATCCCGCTGACCGCAGCAGCACCGGAACCTTGTGCAAGACGCTCCTGCTGACTCAGCATTCCCGTGCGGGCCGCGGCACCCCCAGGGCACCCCCAGGGCCCCGGCCCTTCCCCAGGGTGACACTGGGGCCGTGGGACCCCCCAAGGACAGGGCACGGGGACCCCGCCCGGTGGGACAGGGATGTGTGAGCCAGGTCGCTGTCCCACCCCCTCCTGGGGGCAGCCCCCCGAGAGCAGCAGCCCCACTCCCTCCAGAGCAGCCCTGGCCTCCCAGGAGCGCCCCGATTCCTGGGGCACCCCATTCACAGAGCACCTCGTTCCTGGGGCACCCCATTCCCAGAGCACCTCGTTCCTGGGCCACCCCATTCCCAGAGGAATGTGCCTGTTCCCCCAGAGCACCCCCATTCCCACAGCACCCCCATTCCCAGAGGAATGCGCCTGTTCCCCCAGAGCACCCCATTCCCAGAGCACCCCAATTCCCACAGGAATGTGCCTGTTCCCCCAGAGCACTCCATTCTCAGGAACACCCTATTGCTGGGAACAACCCCATTCCCAAGAACACCCTCTTCCCACGAACACCCTATTTTCAGAGCACCCCCATTCCCAAGAACACCCCATTCCCAGCACACCCCAGCCCCCGGAGCACCCCAATCATGCCAGGAGCTCCCCAGCCCCCATTCCCCAGAGCACCAGGATGTCCCCTGGGTGCCACACGGACGGAGCTGTCCCTGGGTGTCCGTCCCCTGGGTGTCCCAATTTCAGCACAGGATGTCCCCTGGGTGCCACACGGACGGAGCTGTCCCTGGGTGTCCGTCCCCTGGGTGTCCCGGGACTTCCCAGACCCCATAGAGCTGCCGAGGGGCGCTGGGGGATCCCGAGGGGTGTGGGGGTGCCCAGGCCTTTGTGCCCTCCCCTGGGTGCCCCCGCTGAGCCTGGGGGGTGCCCGACCCACCCTGGCCCAGGTCGCTGCTTCCCGGGAATCCTGGATTGTGTGGAATAAACAAAGCGTGTGAGGAGGAGCTGGGCTGGGGCGTGGTGATCCCAGGGGGACAGGGCAGGGATGGGGCACGGTGGTCCCATAGGGATGGGATATGGGATGGGATATGGGATGGGGCACACTGATCCCCTGGGGATGGGGCAGGGGGTGGGCAGGGGGCAGCCGTGTCCAGGGACAGGCACTGAGCCCCTCAGGAGCAGGAGGTGACAGGTGGGGGCTGTGTCCGCAGGGCTGTGGGGACAGACGTGGGGACAGTGGGGACACACACGTGTGTGTCTGTGCCCGTGCCCACACGTGTCTGTGCCTGGTTATGCCCACACGTGCCCATGTCCGGCCGCGTCTGTGCCCTGTCCTGGCCGTGCCCACACGTGTCCATGCCCACCCGTGTCACACCCGTGCCATCGCCTCCCCGGGGCAGCGCCATCCCAGTGTCCCCGCTGTGTCCCCAGGGCCGCTTCCTCTCCCCGTGTCCCTGCGGGGTCACTCGCGGCCCCACCCGGGGGTCCCCAGCTCGGGGCCGGCCCGGGGGTCCCCAGCCCCCTCCCGGCGGGCGGGGGGTCAAACATTAACCGGGGCGGGTTAACTGGTCACCGATTGTCACCCATTGTCCCCGCGGCGCCGGGCGGGCCCCCCGCGCCACCCCCGCCATAAAAGCGGGGCTGAGGCGGCCGCCCCCAGCCCCGGAGCCCCCAGCCCCAGCATGAGCAGCCTGCAGGAGGTGAGCGGGGCGGGGGGCTCCACCGGGGGGGGACAGACAGACACACCTGGGGGGGGACAGACAGACACACCCGGGGGGGGACAGACAGACACACCCGGGCCACCCCAAACCCAGGGACAGAGGGACCCCTTGGCGATGTCGCCCCTGCTGTGGGGTGCCCCCCCCCCACCCCAAAGGGTCCCGACTTGGGGGGTCCTGAGGCGACAGGGAGCTGCCCCCACCCTGGGCAGGGTTGTGGGGACAGGGCCAGCCAGAGGGGTGTCCCACAGCACCCGTGGGGCTGGGCAGAGACCCCCAACAAGGACCCCTGGACTGCTGTCCCCATCTAGGGACAGCCGGGGCCGGACCCCCCCAGGGATCGGGGATGGCACCCTCGGGGATGGCACCCCCAGATCCGCTGTGCCCCGGGGCACAGTGTCTGGTGATCTGTGACACCATGTGACACCGTGTGACACGGTGATAGATAGTGTGCCATAGTGTGTGACAAAGTGCGACACCGTGTGACAAAGTGTGACATTGTGCGGCAGCGTGTGATAGTGTGTGACAAAGTGTAACAGTGTGATCCCACGCGACCAGGGGTGCCAGTGTCCCCCTGTCCCCAACCTCCTGTCCCTGTCCCGCAGAGCCTCGGCCAGAGGAGCAGGACAGGACAGGACCCCGATCCCCTCTGTCCCTGTCCCCTGTCCCCATCCCGGGGGCAGGATGGGAGCCCTGATCCCTCTGTCCCTGTCCCGCGGTGCCCCATGGGACCCCTGAGGCGCTCTGTCCCTGTCCCCCGTCCCTGTCCCCGTCCCTCGGTCCCCACGCGGGTCCCCCTGAGGCGCTCCGGTCCCTGTCCCCCGTCCCTGTCCCCTGTCCCCGTCCCTCGGTCCCCACGCGGGTCCCCCTGATCCCCGTTCCCCGCAGGGCCCCGACTCCTCCGAGGAGCCGCAGCCCGGCAAGGGCAAGAGCGAGTTCCGCAACTACACCGTGAGTGGGGGTCCCGGGGGGCGGGGGTCCCCAGCCGGGCGGGTCCCGGGGCTCCGGCTGTGCCCAGAGCACCGGGCAGGGTGCGGGGACACGGGGGGAGCCCCCGGAGCGCCCCCAGCGCCGGTGCTGCCCCGCAGGAGGGGAAGCTGATCGACCGCGTGTACAACACCTACCGGCTCATGCACACGCACCAGACCGTGGAGTTCGTCCGCAGGAAGGTGCGAACGGCCCCGGGCCCCCCGGTGTCACCCCCTGTCCCCCGGTGTCACCCCCTGTCCCTCGGTGTCACCCCGAGTCCCTCGGTCTCACCCCCTGTCCCCCGGTGTCACCCCCTGTCCCTCGGTCTCACCCCCTGTCCCCCGGTGTCACCCCGAGTCCCCCGGTGTCACCCCCTGTCCCTCGGTGTCACCTCGGTGTCACCCCAGCGGGGGTGTCCCAGCCCCGCCGCCCATCCCGGCCCGTGTGCGGGCACCGAGGGGCACCGGCCGCCGGGGCTGGCAGGGGATGGCGCTGTCGCCACGTGTCGCCGTCCCCAGAGCGCGCAGTACGGCTCCTGCTCGCAGCGGAGGATGAGCGTGATGGAGGCGCTGGAGCTGCTGGACCAGCTCGTGGACGAGTCGGACCCCGACGTGGATTTCCCCAACTCCTTCCACGCCTTCCAGACGGCCGAGGGGATCCGCCGGGCGCACCCCGACAAAGGTGGGGCCGGAACCCGCCCCGTGCCCGCCCTGTGCCCCGCCGGGTGCCCGGCCCGGGGGTGACACGGCCCCGCCTGTGCCCCCAGACTGGTTCCACCTCGTGGGGCTCCTGCACGACCTGGGCAAGGTGCTGGTGCTGTTCGGGGAGCCCCAGGTGAGCGGCACGGCGGGCAGGGGGCTCGGGGGGTCCCCCCGCGGCCGGGGAGCCCTCGGGGGGCGCTGTGACCCCCGTGCCCCCCGCAGTGGGCCGTGGTCGGGGACACCTTCCCGGTGGGCTGCAAGGTGCAGAAGTCGGTGGTGTACGGGGACTCCACCTTCCACGAGAACCCCGACACCAAAGACCCCCGGTACAGGTGAGCGGGACCCCCGGGGGGTCGGGGGCTGCACCCCCGGCCCGGCTGGGCTGCAGGGGGGGTCCAGCCCCTCAATCCCCACCCCATCCCCAGCACCGAGTGCGGGATGTACCAGCCCGGCTGCGGCCTGGACAACGTCCTCATGTCCTGGGGCCACGACGGTGAGTTTGGGGGGCTGAGGGGAGGGGTCCCTTCCTGGGGGCAGCACCCCCTGCCCCGAACGGGGCTCTGGTGCCCCCGGGGCTGCGCTGAACGCCCCCTCCCCACTGCCCCCTTTGCATGGGCCGCAGCCCTTGGAGTGGGGCAGGGGCTGCCCTTTGGGGGGCTGCAGCTCCTGGGGGGGCTCTGCACCTCTCAGGGTCCCCCCCCCCCCCGGTGGGGGTCCAGCCCCTCCCCACGCCCACCCCCCTTTTCAGAGTACATGTACCAAGTGATGAAGTTCAACAAGTTCGCCCTGCCCAAGGAGGTGAGCTCAGCCTGGGGGGGCTCGGGGACCCCCGGGGGGTTTGGGGGTGCGGGGGGAGCACCCTAACCCCGCGTGCCCCCCACGCCAGGCCTTCTACATGGTTCGCTTCCACTCCTTCTACCCCTGGCACGCCCACGGTGACTACGGGCACCTGTGCTCGGAGGAGGATCGCCGCATGCTGCCCTGGCTCCGCGAGCTCAAGTGTGTGCCAGGGGGGTCTGGGGGCTCGGCCGGGCCCCCCGAGGCTTTGGGGGGTGCAGCCCCCCGCCCTGACCCCCCGTTTGCCCCCGCAGCAAGTTCGACCTGTACACCAAGCAGGAGGAGCTGCCCGACGTGCAGCAGCTCCGCGCTTACTACCAGGGCCTCATCGACAAATACTGCCCGGGGCAGCTCTGCTGGTGACACCCCCGTCCTGCAGGGGGGACCCCCGAACCCTGCTGAGCCCCCGGAACCCTGCTGGGACCCCCGAACCCTGCTGGGACCCCCCGAACCCTGCTGGGACCCCCGAACCCTGCTGAGCCCCCAGAACCCTGCTGGGACCCCCGAACCCTGCTGGGAACCCCGAACCCTGCTGGGACCCCCACAGCACCCCCAGACCCCGCCCTAGGGCTCCACAATAAACCTGCTTTGCCGCACCCCCGTGCCAGTCCCCCTCCCCGCAGGACCCCCCAAATCCCAAATCCCAAATCCAGGAGAGCTGCAGGGCTGGAATGTCAAAGGCTTTAATTAGAAAATTATAGGAAAGCTCTGGGCTCGGGCTGAGCCGGGCAGGGGGAACCGTGGGATGGGCAGAGCCCGCAGGGAGGAGCACCCCAAAGTGCCAGGGGGGACCCCAAAGTGACCTGAGGGGCTGGGCAGGGTAACCGGAGGGCTGGCACTGCCCAAACTGCCCCAGCCCGTGGGCACAGAGCCTCCACCCGCTCTGAGCCCCTGACCTGTGCTGAGCCCCCACACTGTGGAGCCTGGAGGGGTCCCCAAGGGGTCCCTGGGTACTGGGGAGGGGTCCCTCGACACTGGGGCCAGGTTCCCAAGGGGTCCCCGGGCATTTGGGCCGGGTCCCCAGACACTGGGACATGTCCCCAAGCAGCCCCCGAGCCCTAGGGAGGGGGTCCCAGGAGTGCCTGGACACTGGGGAGGTGTCCCCAGGTAGCAGTGGGAGGTGTCCCCAAGGCCTGGCTGTGTCCCCAGGTAGCAGTGGGAGGTGTCCCCAAGGCCTGGCTGTGTCCCCCCAGGCAGTGGGAGGTGTCCCCAAGCCCTGGGTGTCCCCACAGGTAGCAGTGGGAGGTGTCCCCAAGGCCTGGCTGTGTCCCCAGGTAGCAGTGGGAGGTGTCCCCAAGGCCTGGCTGTGTCCCCACAGGCAGTGGGAGGTGTCCCCAAGCCCTGGGTGTGTCCCCCCAGGCAGTGGGAGGTGTCCCCAAGGCCTGGCTGTGTCCCCCCAGGCAGTGGGAGGTGTCCCCAAGGCCTGGGTGTCCCCACAGGCAGTGGGAGGTGTCCCCAAGGCCTGGGTGTCCCCCCAGGCAGTGGGAGGTGTCCCCAAGCCCTGGCTGTGTCCCCACCCCACATGGCCACACCGTGCTGAAGGCACTGGCCGGGGCTGGGGTCCAACAAGCGCTGCCCCCCCAGCCGGGGACTCCCTCCCTGCCCCCCATTTTTGGGGGGCTCTGGGGGCTACTTCTTCTTCTTGTTGGCCTGCCGGCCCTCGGGCCGCGCCCCCTCTGTGCCCGTGCCCCGCGCCCCCTCCGTGCCCCGCGTCCCCTCGGTGCCCCGCGCCCCCTCGGTGCCCCGCGCCCCCTCGGTGCCCCGCGCCCCGTTGCGCTCCCCCCGGTCCCGGGCCCCTTTGTGGCGGGCGGGGGGCGGCCCCCGGCGGGCCAGGGCCCGCAGCAGCGCCGCGGTGGCCGCCACCAGGTAGAGGGACCAGAGCAGGGCGGGGCCCGACACGGGCTGGCACAGGCGGCGCACGGAGCTCAGCAGGCGCGGCAGCAGCGCCTCGGCCCGGCGGCGAACGGGGGGCTTGTCCTGGGGAAAGGGGGCAGGGGGTCAGGGGGATTGTCTTGGGGGAGAATGGGATCAGGGGGGTTGTCTTGGAGAAAAAATGAAGTTGAGGTGGGGAACGGATTGGAGGTGAGGGAAAAGGGCCAGGGGTTGAAAAAGGGGATCAGGGTGAGGGATCAGGGTGAGGGAGGGAAGAGGGTCAGGGGTAAGGGAAGGGGGGATCAGGGTGAGGGAATGGGGTCAAGGGCTAAGAAAAGGGCTCAGGGCAAGTGAAGGGGCTCAGGGAGGGAGGTGGGGCCAGGGGAACAAGGGATGGGAAAGGGGTCAGGGTCCAGGGAGAGAGAGGGATGGGGGTCAGGGGTGAGGGAAGGGGGGATCAGGGGCTGAAAAAGGGGTCAGGGTGGGGGAAGAGGGTCAGGGAGACAGCTGGGGGCAAGGGAAGGGGGCTCAGGACCATGGCAGGGGGTCAGGGGTGTTGAAGGACAGGGTCAGGAGCCAGGGAGGGTCTCAGAGCCCAGGGAGGGGTCACGCCATGCCCACCTTGAGGCCGTGCTGGCTGAGCAGGGACTCCAGCGTGGGATCTCCCAGGGACACGGATGGGAAGAACTCCTGCACGTGCTGCCGCCGCCACCACGGAGCTGGGCCTGGGCTGGGGGCACAGGGGGCTCAGGTGACCCCAAACCAACCCCCCCCCCAGGGCCAGGCTGGGGGCTCAGGGGCCCCTCCCCGCTCACCTGGCCTCGCTGGGGGATGTGAACCAGTACTTGTAGAGCTGGGCCCGCAGGAAGGTGGGCGGGCGGGCGTGGAACGGGTACCGGGACTCGTCTGTCTGCACCAGGCGGATCACTGCGGGACAGGGGCACAGATGGGGACAGCCTGAACACAGCCGGGGACACCCCAAACCCAAACAGGGACACCCTAAAACCATGGTGGCACCCATGCTGGGGAGGCCCCAGCCCCCTGTGTCCCCTGTCCCCAGAGCCCCCAGGCCCCGGTGACCCCTGTCCTCAGTCACCAGACCCCCCAGCCTCCCATGTCCTCTGTCCCCAGAGCCCTCAGCCCCCCTGCTCCTTGTTCCCAGCCCCCATGTCCCCTGTTCCCCCAGCCCTTGTGTCCTCTGTCCCCAGAGCCCCCAGCCCCCTGTGTCCCCTGTCCCCACCCTCCATGTCTGCCATCCCCAGCCCCCGTGTGCCCTGTCCGTGTGTCTGACCGTCGGGCTGTCCCTGCAGCAGGCGCAGCACCAGGGCGCTGAACCAGGGGCTGCTCTGGTGGGGCCCGAGGGCGGCGAACCAGAGCTGCCAGTCCAGGCGGGGCTGGTGCGGGGCCACCACGGCCGGGGCCGCGCTCACGTTCCCGGGCTTGTACATGAACTCGATCTCCTGGGGACGGAACGGTGCCATGGACACGGGGACAGGGACACCCGGCCCCAGCCAGGGCCCGGAGCCACCCCAGCCCAGGAAAGGGACATTGATACTCAAAATCCTGGGATTCTGTAAAAGGGACACTCTGGAACCCAGCCCCAGCCAGGGCCTGGAGCCACCCCAGCCCAGGAAAGGGACATTGCCACCCAAAATCCCGGGATTCTGCGACAGGGACACCTCCGGAACCCAGCCCCAGCCAGGGCCACCTCAGCACAGGAAAGGGACATTGCCACACAAAATCCCGGGATTCTGTGACAGGGACACCTCCGGAACCCAGCCCCAGCCAGGGCCCGGAGCCACCCCAGCCCAGGAAAGGGACATTCCCACCCCAAATCCCGGGATTCTGTAAAAGGGCCACCTCCAGAACCTGATCCAGCCAAGGGCCTGGAGCCACCTCAGCCCAGGAAAGGGACATTGCCACCCAAAATCCCGGGATTCTGTGACAGGGACACCTCCAGAACCCAGCCCCAGCCAGGGCCACCTCAGCCCAGGAAAGGGACATTGCCACCCAAAACCCCTGGGATTCTGTGACAGGGACACCTCTGGAACCCAGCACCAGCCAGGGCCTGGAGTCACCTCAGCCCCAGGAAAAGGACACTGCCACCCAAAATCCCGGGATTTTGTAAAAGGGACACCTCTGGAACCCAGCCCCAGCCAGGGCCACCTCAGCCCAGGAAAGGGACATTGCCACCCAAAATCCCGGGATTCTGTAAAAGGGCCACCTCCGGAACCTGATCCAGCCATGGGCATGGTTCTGTCCATGGTCACCACAACCTCAGGAAAAGACCATTCCCACCCAAAATCCCTGGATTTTGTGACAGGGGCAGCACCAACCGCAGTTGACCCAACCATGTGTCTCATCCTCCTTGGGGTCACCTCAGACCCAGGGAAAGGACATTGCCACCCAAAACCCCAGGATTCTGGGGCAGGACACCTCCAGAACCCGATCCAACCAAGGGCCTGGTCCTGCCCAGGGTCACCACAGCCCCAGAACAAGGACCCAGGGTGACCCCAATCCCAGCGAGGGACGGGACGAGAGGAAACAGCCTCGAGTTGCAGCAGGGAAGGTTTAGGTTGGATATTGGAAAATTCCTCCTGGAAAGAGGTCCCCAGGCCTGGCACAGGCTGGAGCCTCCAACCCCCAGAGAGAATTCAAAGCCATGGATGTGGCACTTGGGGACACAGGCAGTGGTGGCCTTGGCAGTGCTGGGCACGTTTGGACCCCACGATCCCCATATTCCAACCAGGCCAACTGCACCATCCCCTGTTCCTGCCCTCTGCTGCCCCTTGCCCTTGGCAGGAGGAGCTCCAGGGCAATTCCTTGGCAGGAAGAGCTGGGCCTTGGGACTGCGTGAGCTCGGAGCCCCTTCCCAACCCTGATCCTGTGTCCCCACCCTTGGCTCAGTGTCCAGCTGTGCCCAGCCCCCAGACTCTGTGTCCAGCTGTGCCCAGCCATGCCCAGCCCAGACTCCCCGTCCAGCTGTGCCCGTTCCCGTGCCCAGCCCAGGCTCTGTGCCCATTCCCGTGCCCAGCCCAGACTACGTCCAGCCATGCCCAGCCCAGACTCCCCATCCAGCTGTGCCCATTCCCGTGCCCACCCCAGGCTCTCTGCCCACTGCCGTGCCCAGCCCAGACTCCCCGTCCAGCTGTGCCCGTTCCCGTGCCCAGCCCAGACTATGTCCAGCTGTGCCGAGCCCAGACTCACCATCCAGCTGTGCCCAGCCATGCCTAGCCCAGATTCTGTGTTTAGCTGTGCCTGTTCCCATGCCCAGCCCAGACTCACCGTCCAGCTGTGCCCATTCCCATGCCCATCCCAGACTCTGTGCCCATCCCAGGCTCACTGTCCAGGTGTGCCCATTCCCATGCCCAGCCCAGGCTCTGTGCCCCTTCCTGTGCCCAGCCCAGGCTCACCGTCCAGCTGTGCCCATTCCCGTGCCCATCCCAGGCTCTGTGCCCACTCCCATGCCAGGCTCACCATCCAGCTGTGCCCATTCCCAAGCCCATGCCAGGCTCACCGTCCAGCTGTGCCCGGCAGTGCCCACCCCAGGCTCACCGTCCAGCTGTGCCCATTCCCATGCCCACCCCAGGCTCACCGTCCAGCTGTGCCCATTCCCATGCCCATCCCAGGCTCACCATCCAGCTGTGCCCACTCCCGTGCCCATCCCAGGCTCTGTGCCCACTCCCGTGCCCACCCCAGGCTCTGTGCCCATCCCAGGCTCTGTGCCCACTGCCGTGCCCAGCCCAGGCTCACTGTCCAGCTGTGCCCATTACTGTGCCCACCCCCGTGCCCAGCCCAGGCTCACCGTCCAGCTGTGCCCGTCGTAGCTGCCCTCCAGGATGACCTCGGGCCGGCCGCCCACGCCGGTCATCCTGCGGAAGAGCCCGTAGGAATTGACCACCTGGAACCGCTCCACGGCCCCGAACATCTGGTGGATGCCGGGCCACAGCTTCCCGTTGGACTCGTGCTCGATGTAGGTGAAGGGCACCTGGCGGGCAGGGGGCTCTGTCAGGGCCTGGGGGGTCTGGGGGTGCCCGGTGCCCCCCGGCCCCCAGGCCTCACCAGGCTAACGGCGAACAGGCCCACGGTGGCCGTGGCCATGATGGCCCACTGCAGGGTGGCCCAGAGCTTCCAGAAGCATCCCCGGACACAGGCACAGCTGGGGGGGCACAAATGGGGGGGTTATGGGGGCAAAGAGGCTCAGCCCCCCTGGTTTGGGGGGTTAAAACCCTCCCACACTCCATCTGACAGCTTAAATCACAGAGCAGGGTCACCCCTTCCCAGCTCCCAGGGTGTCACCTCAGTGTCCCCAACGCCCCTGGGGGCACCCTGATTTAACCCACACCCCTGGGATCACCCCAGTGTCCCCCTACACCCCTGGGGACACCCCGATGCCCCCCACACCCCTGGGGCACCTCGGTGTCCCCCACACCCCTGGAGACACCCTGGTGTCCCCCACACCGCTGGGATCGCCCACATCCCTGGGATCACCCCAGTGTCCCCCACACCCCTGGGGACACCCCAGTGTCCCCCACACCCACCGGTACATGGCCACGAGGATCTCCCAGGACAGGGACAGGGAGGCCACCCCCACGAGTGGCAGTGTCACCGTGCGCAGCCACATGGTGAACTCGTGGTAGGTGAAGGCTGCAGGGGGGACAGACGTGGGTCAGGGACAGCCGTGGGTCAGGGACAGCCCCTGTGCCCAGGGAGGGGCACACAGCTGTGCCCTGGCACGTACCCACTTTGGAGTCCAGCAGTTTCTTGTCCCAGTCCAGCTCCAGGCCGAAGTAGTGCACGGTCCAGCAGAGCAGGAGCCCGTAGGTGCAGAGCTCCAGCAGCGTGCCCAGCACCGAGCCCAGGCTGGGGGGCCAGCCTGGGGCACAGAGGGGGTCAGAGCCTGCCTGGGCTCCCCCTGGGCACAGCCCCTGCCCTGGGCTGAGTGTGGCAGCTCCCACAGTGCCCCCTGCCCTCCCCAGCCCCGGGTCTCACCGTTGCCCTGCCTCCTGCGGGGCCGGCCCAGCCAGCGCCCCACGTGCTCCTCGTCCAGCAGGGAGAAGGCCAGCACGATGGTCAGCACGTTGAAGAAGTTGTAGTTGCCCGTGAGGATGATGAGGACCTGCAGCAGGACCTGGGGGGCACAGGGGGGGTTTGGGGTGTCACAGGGACAGAGGACACTGGGCACACCTGACCAGCACCTCCGGTGTGGGCACCTCACCTCCCAGTGCCAGCCCAGCCCCCATGGGGACCCCCTGGCACAAAGAGACCCACGGCTGTCACAGACACACATTTTTCTTTATGTCCTTTTAAAGTTTTAAACCTGCTTTACCTTCCTACTAATCCTATCTCACAACAAAAAGTGAATACACTAATAATTAACCAACGCTAAACCCACCACACTCATTAGCACATCACACAAAAAAATCTTAAAATTAATAAAATCCCAAATTAACAAAAAGTGATACACCAGTAATTAACGAACGTTAAACCCACCACACTCATTAGCACACCACCCAAAAAATCCCAAAATTAATAAAATCCCAAATTAACAGAGTGAATACACCAGTAATTAACCAACACTAAACCCAGTACACTCACTAGTACACCACCTAAAAAAATCCCAAAATTAATAAAATCTGAAATCAAGAAAAAGTGAGTCCGTTAATAACTAAAGAATACTAAACCCCACCACACTCACCAGTACAACACCCAAAAAATCCCAAAATTAATAAAATCCCAAATCAACAAAAAGTGAGCACACCAGTAATTAATGAATATTAAACCCCCCACAGTGATTAGCACACAACCCAAAAAATCCCAAAATTAATAAAATCTCAAATCAACAAAAAGTGAATACACCAGTAATTACCCAACATCAAACCCACCATGCTCACTTAGTATGCCACCCAAAAAATCTTAATAAAATCTGAAATCAACAAAGTGAGCACACCCGTAATCAACGAACGTTAAACCCACCACACTCACTAGTACAACCACCCAAAAAAATCCCAAAATTAATAAAATCCCAAATTAACAAAAAGTGAATACACCTGTAATTAACCAACACTAAACCCAGTACACTCACTAGCACACCACCCCAAAAAATCCCAAAATTAATAAAATATCAAGTTAACAAAAAGTGAATACACTAATGATTAATGAATACTAAATCCACCACACTCACTAGTACAACACCAAAAAAATCCCAAAAGTAATAAAATCCCAAATTAACAAAAAGTGAATACACCAGTAATTAACTAACACTAAACCCTTCACAGTGATTAGCAGATGAAAAATCTTAAAATTAATAAAATCTGAAATCAACAAAAAGTAGATACTCTAATAATTACCAACACTAAACCCATCACACTCACTAGCGCCCCACCCAAAAAATCCCAAAATTAATAAAATCTCAAATCAACAAAAAGTGAGTACACCAGTAATTAACGAACATTAAACCCTTCACGCTCGCTACCACACAATCCAAAAAACCCCCAAACCAAGGAAATCCCAAATGACCAAACCAAAACCCCTCCAGCAGCCCCCCTCAAGTGCAGGACGCCCACCCCAGCCCACCCCCTGGACGCAGTGCCCAGTCCCACCTGGCAGTAGAAGGCGAAGAGGCGCAGGCGGCGCAGGGGCGCGAAGAAGAGCACGGGCACGGCCACCTCGATGACGTAGGTGGCCACCACGCTGAGCTTCTGGAACCACACGGGCAGCTGGTGTGCCAGCCATGCCCCCGGCGTGGGGATGCACTGGGTCTCGTAGTGGTACGTCAGAGCTGGGGGGCACAGAAACGGGGGCTCGACAAAAATCCCAAAAATTCACCCCAATCCTGGGTAATCCCGGCTTTTGCCGTTGCAGAGTACAACCAGTGCTAACCAGGGAAAAGCTTCCTGGGGCAAAAATGGTTCCAAATGAAGGGGCACCTTGGGGCTGGCGGATACAGGGGACTTTGGGAGGACTTCCCATAATCTACGTCCCAAAAACTGAACCTAATTTGGGGTTAATGCCAGTTTTTCCCATTGCAGACTACAAGCGATTCTGGGAATTCCAGAACTGGAATTCAGAATTAAGTGGTATCTTGGGGCTGGGGCACACAGCAGGCTTTGGGAGGGCTTTCCACAACCTGCTTCCCAAAAATTCCCTGGAATTCCAGGCTAGTGACTGAACCCCCAAAGCTCCACACCCTTAACAACACCTGAGCCCCCAAACCTGCACCCTTCACCTGTGAGCCCCCCAACAACTGAAACCCCAAACCCGTATCACTCACCAACACCTGAACCCTCAAACCTGCACCCCTGTGATCCCCCCATGTGGGGCAGCAGCTCAGGAGCTTCACAACCCCTAAAACTGGGGGATTCTCCCCAATAGCTGAGCCCCCCTCACCTGTGAGCCCCCACCAGGTGGGGCAGCGGCTGGTGAGCTTCACCACGCCCGAGGCGAACATGAGGCGGAAGAGGAGCCAGCGCACGGCCCAGAAGGTGACGGCATCGTGGGGCCTCCAGGCCGGGGAGCCCCAGCGCAGCAGGCGCAGGGGGGCCACCAGCACGGCCAGGAACCCGGCCTCCAGCAGCAGGCTGTCCCTGGGGAATGGGGGGCACAGGGCTGAGACCCCCACCCTGCACCCCACAGGGGCTGGGGACATGGCCGTGCCCTGTATGTGGGGCTGGGGACACAGGTGTGCCCTGGATGTGGGGCTGGGGGCATGGCCGTGCCCTGTATGTGGGGCTGGGACCACAGGTGTGCCCTGTATGTGGGGCTGGGGACATGGCCGTGCCCTGTATGTGGGGCTGGGGGCACAGGTGTGCCCTGTATGTGGGGCTGGGGACACGGGTGTGCCCTGTATGTGGGGCTGGGGACATGGCCGTGCCCTGTATGTGGGGCTGGGGACACAGGTGTGCCCTGTATGTGGGGCTGGGGACACGGCCATGCCCTGTATGTGGGGCTGGGGACACGGCCGTGCCCTGTATGTGGGGCTGGGGACACAGGTGTGCCCTGGATGTGGGGCTGGGGACACGGCCGTGCCCTGTATGTGGGGCTGGGGACACAGGTGTGCCCTGTATGTGGGGCTGGGGACACGGCCGTGCCCTGTATGTGGGGCTGGGGACACATGTGTGCCCTGTATGTGGGGCTGGGGACATGGCTGTCCCTGTATGTGGGGCTGGGGACACGGCCGTGCCCTGTATGTGGGGCTGGGGACACGGCCGTGCCCTGTATGTGGGGCTGGGGACGCGGCCACCCCCTGCTCCCCATCCCACCGTGCTCCCACCCCAGTCCCCAGAGCCCCCCACATCCCCTGTCCAGTTCCCAGAGCTCCCTGTGCCCCCCACCCCAGTCCCCAGAGCCCCCCACCCCACTGTGTCCCCTGCCCCCTGGGCAGCCCCTTGTCTTGGGCCTCACAGCCCCTTGTGCCCCCCACCCTGGCCCCCAGGACCCTCCGTGCCCCCCACCCAGGGGGCCCAGGATGGTTCCCCAGCCCTGAGCCCCTCAAAAGCCCCAAAGGTGAGGGGGGGTTGCCTGACTCACCACTGGAAGTACAGGAACACCTGGCCCACCTGCGGAGTGGGAGCAGGGTGGGGATCAGCTGTGGGGTCTGACACCCCCAGACCCTTCCCCTTGGGGAGAGGGGTGGGCACAGAGCCCTGGGCCCCCTGGCACGGGAGCAGTGGGAGGTGACAGCCCCCTTGGGAGGGATGGCCTCATACAGATCATCTGTCCTTCCTTAATTCCTGATTTCAGAGGGAAGTGAAACCTCCTCCTCTTCCTCCTTCTCCTCCTCCCCCCACACCCAGCTCTGACCCATGGGAGCTCCAGCCCCAACACCAGGGAGGATCCAGGGAATCCTGGGATGGTTTGGGTGGGAGGGGACCCCAGAGCCCCTCCAGTGCCACCCAGCCATGGCAGGGACACCTCCACTGTGCCAGGCTGCTCCAGCCCCAGTGCCCAGCCTGGCCCTGGGCACTACCAGGGATCAGGGGCAGCCCCAGCTGCTCTGGCAATGCCAGCCCAGGCAGGAATTCCTCATTGCCAAGATCCCTGTGGCAGTGGGAGCCATTCCCTGTGTGCTGTCCCTGCATCCCTCGTCCCCCTGCAGCTCCAGGCCAGGCTGAATCACCCTGGGACAGTGTGAGGTGTCCCTGCCCGTGGGGGCTGGAATGGGATGGCATTTACAGCTCCTTCCCACCCCATCCTTCCGTGATTCCATCCCTGTGCCCCCCCCAGCACACCGAGAGCTGGCAGGACAAGCCACCCCCCGCTGTCCCCGCACCTGGTAGAGCGACAGGTAGAACATCCTGAGCAGGGCGAACACCAGGCAGTCCCGCAGGGAGTCGCAGAGCAGCGCGCCGAGCGCCGCCAGCATTCCCAGCAGGCAGAGCAGCTCCATGCCCTGCTCCGTGTCCAGCCCCAGGCGCGGCCCCAGCCACAGCAGCGTGGGCACATCGCGGAGCTGCTCCCACAGCCCCTTCCCGCTCAGCCGCAGCACCCGCCGCGCCGGCAGCAGCCCCTCGCGGCCGTACAGCCCTGCGGACGGCGGGCACGGGCAGTGAGCACCGAACGGCACGGAGAACCGGGATTGAGCACGGCATGCCCGGGAGAACCGGGAATAAACACGGCATGCCCGGGAAAGCCCGCCATTCCCGGGTAAAACCCGGCTTAAACCCGGCATTCCCGGGAGAAAACCCGGCATAAACACGCACATTTCCCCGAGAACCGCGGCATTCCTGGGAAAAAGCCGGCACTCCCAGGAAACATCCACAATAAACCCCACATTCCCGGAACGTCCCCCGAGGAGCCGGCGCTGCTGCCGGGACAAACCCGAGGCACCGGGAGCTCGACCCGGCCTCAATCCCTGCCTCCAGCCCGGCCATCCCTGCCTCCATCCCCCGGGAAGGGCCCAGGTGCGAGGCAGGAGCTGCCAGAGCCACGTGGAAGGGACGGGCGGTGGCGGCTGCTGCGGCTCAGGGACACCGGAGCCGCGCCGGGACCGCCGGTGCTCCCGGGAAGGGGAAACGAGGCAGGGAAACGGGAGGAGGGAAAAGATAACGGGGATACGGAGCGACCGGCCCGGCAGCGGGACGGGCACGGACTGTCTCTGCCCCGGCTCCGCCGGTCCCCTCCCGACCCCGATCCCGCTCGACTCCACCGGCCACGTCCCCAGCTCTCTCCCGGCTCTGCCCCGGTCCTATCTCGGTTCCCCCGGCCCCATCTCGCTCTCCCGGCCCCACTCCCAGCTCCGTCCCGCTTTCCCCGGTCCCACTCCCGTCCCTATCCCGGTTCCCCCGGCCCCACTCGCGGCTCCGTCCCGGTTCCCCTGGCCCCACTCCCGTCCCTATCCCGGTTCCCCTGCCCCAGTCCCGGCTCTATCCCGGTTCTCCTGGCCCCACTCCCCTCTCAGTCCCGGTTCCCCCAGCCCTGTCCCCGTCCCCCCATCCCCACTCCCATTCCTTTCCCGGTTCCCCCGGCCCCACTCCCATCCGTACCCTGGTTCTCCCGGCCCCACTCCCGTCCCTATCCCGCTTCCCCCGGCTCCAGTCCCGGCTCTGCTCCATTCCCCCATGCCTATCCCGGTTCCCCCGCCCCACTCCCGGCAGTGCCCGCCGCGGTACCGGGGATCTGCACGTAGAGGGAGCCGAAGGCGGCGATGTAGACGGCGGCCAGCCCGGCCAGGAACAGCGCCCGCGGCCGCGCCAGCTCCCCCATGGCGGCCATGGCGGCCCCGGCCCGGCGGCGCGCGGCGCTGACGTCAGCGGCGCCGTGACGTCAGCGGCGCTCGGCGAGCGTCCCGGAGCGCGGGAAGGACGAAAATGGCGGCGGCGATCGGGGGATGAGGAGGGGCCGGTGAGGGGCGGAGAGCAGGGACACGGCGGGGTCGGGGTTTGGATGGGGATCAAGATCGGGGTTTGGGTGGGGACCGGCACCGGTACCGGGATTTGGATGGGGATCGGGACTGGGATGGGATCGGGGTCTGGATGGGGATCGAGATCGGGGTTTGGATGGGGACCGGGACCGGGATGGGATCGGGGTTTGGATGGGGACCGGGACTGGGATGGGATCGGGGTCTGGATGGGGATCGGGATCGGGGTTTGGATGGGGACCGGGACCGGGATGGGATCGGGGTCTGGATGGGGATCGAGATCGGGATCGGGGTTTGGATGGGGACCGGGACTGGGATGGGATCGGGGTCTGGGGATGGGGATCGAGATCGAGATCGGGGTTTGGATGGGGACCGGGACTGGGATGGGATCCGGGTGTGGATGGGGATCGAGATCGGGATCGGGGTTTGGATGGGGACCGGGATGGGATCGGGGTTTGCATGGGGACCGGGACCGGGTTCACGATCCGGATCGAGGTTTGGATGGGGGCCGGGATCAGGTCGGGATCGAGACTGGGATTGGGATTGGAATCACGGTCGGGATTGAAGTTTGGATGAGCACCGGGACCGGGATGGGATCGGGATGGGAATAACGATCGGGATCCAGGTTTGGATGGGACCAGGGTCAGGGTCGGGATCATGGTGGAGACTGGGGTCGGGATGGGGGATTGGGATTGGGATCACGGTCGGGATCGAGGTTGAGAGCGCAGTTCGGGTAGGCATTGGGATGGGAATTGGGGTCGGGGTCTGGCTGGGTATCGGGGTTGGGATCAAGATCGGAATTGAGGTTGGGGTTGGGATCGGGGCGGAGTTAAGGATGGGAATTGGGGTCGGGGTCCCAACGGTGAGCGTTGGGATAGGGGATGGGATTGGGGTGAGAATCAGGGTGGGGAGCGGGATCAGGGTTGGGAGTGGGTTCCAGACTGGGATCGAGTTTGAGGTCAGGGTCAGGGTTGGGACTGAAGTTAGGGCCAGGATCAGGTCAGGATTGGGATCATGGTCAGAATGAGAATCAGGGCCAGGGCTGGGAGTAGAGTTGGGATCACTGTCACACGGCTTGCAAGGGTCTTTCAGAGTGAAGAGAGAGATGAGAATGTTGACCTCATGTTCAGAAGGCTTGATTTATTATTTTATGCTATATATTACGTTATAACTGCACTAATAGGGATAGAAGGAAAAGTTCTCAGAAAACTGCTAAGCTAAGAATAGAAAAGGAATGAATAACAAAGTTCTATGTCCAGGCAGAAAGCAAGAACAGCTTTGCTGTGAGTGGTCAGTAAGCGTAAACATCTACAGGAGACCAATCACGGATCCACCTGTTGCATTCCACAGCAGAAGATAACCATTGTTTACATTTGTTGCTGAGGCCACAGCTTCTCAGAAAGGGGGAAAATCCTAAAGAAAGGATTTTTCACAAAAGATGTCTGTGACAGATCAGGATCAGGTCAGGACTGGGATCACAGTCAGAATGAGAATCAGGGCCAGGGCTGGGGTCAGGGTCAGGACTGGGGTGGGGATCAGGGTCAGGATCAGGACCAGGCTTGAGTTGGAATCTGTGTGTCAGGGTTGGGATTGCTGTTGGGATGGGGGTGGGCATTTTCCAGCCCATTCAATTCCCCGTTTCCTGAGCTGTGTCTCTGTTCCCATCCAGCCCAGCTGTGATTCCTGCAGAGCTTCCCCTGGCGCTGTCCCCTGACTTGCAGCCCAGGACACTCATTCCCTGAGGGACCCTCCTCCACAGCTGGGAGCTCCCAGGCCGCTTCTGGGGGGTCTGCAGGGGGATCCCACCATGGAAGAGGTGGATTCCCGCTTCCTGCACCTGCTGCAGCCCATCCGGGACCTCACCAAGAACTGGGAGGTGGATGTGGCTGCCCAGCTGGGGGAGTACCTGGAGGAGGTAATGGGCTCACCCCAGAGCCCCTCGTGTCTCCTGCCCCTCTTTTTCTCCCTTCTTTTCTTCCTTTTATCCCTCTCTTTCCTGCTCTTTTTCTCCCTGTTTTTATCCCTCCTTTTCTCTCCTTTTTGTCTTCCTTTTCTTCATTTTATCCCTCTCCTTCTTTTCTCTCTCTTCTTATCCCTCCTTTTCTTCCTTTTATTCCTCTCTTTCCCCCTCTTTTTATCCCTCTTTCTGTCCCTCCTTTTCTTTCTTTTATCCCTCTCTTCCCCCTCCTTTTCTCCTTCTCTTTCCCCTCTTTTTCTCTCTCCTTTTTCCTCCTTTTCTTTCTTTTATCCTGCTTTTCCCTCCTTTTATCCCTCTCTTTCCCCCTCCTTTCCTCTCTCCTTTTTCCTCCTTTTATCTCTTTTCTTTATCCCTCCTTTTCTCCCTGTTATCACTCTCCTTCCCTCTCCTTTTCTCCCTGTTTTTATCCCTCTTTTCCTCCTCTCCATGCCCCAGTTTCCCAGGTGAATCCCAGGGCCATCCAGCCAGGGTGGTGGCCTTGGGGACAATGACACCTTTCCCAGCTCTCTGCCACCTCCCCCCATCCCTGTCCCTGTGGCACCCCAGACCCTGCCAGGCTCAGCCTCTCCTCCCTGCCTGTGAGGAACAGATTTACAAAGAATTGCCAAAACCTCAGAGAAAACTCTTACAGTTTTATACATCAGTATGCAAACAGTAAAAATAATAATAATGTGTGCTGACTTAAAATCATAAAACATAAATTACATTATTGGTAGAGAGATTGAACTAGAAACACGTTTTAAAATGTGGCCTTCCAGAAGAATTTTAAAGAATTAAAATTTTAATTTAATAAATTTTAATTAAAAATTTAATTTTAGAGGGTTAAAACTGTGAAAGATGCATGGTAGCAAGACCACACGGAGTGAAAATATAAGTGATCAGTGTTAGAATTAACAGCAATATTCGAATTAACATATTTTAATTGTAAGTGATCAGTGTTATAATTAACAGCAATGTTGTGTGGCAGCAGCTAATAGGGTGAAAAGTATTTATAAGTAATTGTAACCAGAAAATAAGTTAGCTTTAGCAGAACAGTGTTGAGTTTTACATCTCTTAGTCTCACCCTTCATTGAGTTGAATAATATATAACAGAATAAAACCATTTAGCAGAATAAAACCTTTCCAAACACCTCTGTAAAAGCTAAACCCAAACCCTGCCTCTCCCAGCTGGACCAGATCTGCATTTCCTTCGACAACGGCAAAACCACCATGAACTTCATGGAGGCAGCGCTGCTGATCCAGGGCTCTGCCTGCATCTACAGCAAGAAGGTGAGATCACACCTGCCCCGTCCCCATCCCATCCCCCTGAGCCACCCCGAGTCCCTGGGGTCACCCCAGAATTCCCCCTTGGCTTCAAATCTTTAATCATTAATTTCAGCTCATCCTTCCGAAATTTGATCCCTTTGTAGGTTGTTGGCAGCCCCAGGGAACAGCAGGAGTTTTGCTGTTCTCCAGGGTGGGATTTAAATCCTGTTTTGCCACAAAATTGTGGCATGTTGGAGCTATTGGACCACAAAGCCCTGGAATGGTTTGGGTGGGAGGGGGCCATGGGCATGGACACCTTCCACTATCCCAGGCTGCTCCAAATTCCAGGGATTGCCCCCAGTCTGGCCATGGAATGGCTGAAAAAAGGGAAAAGAGCACCAAACCCCGTGGAATTGACCTCCATAATGGGAGAGGGGGGGAGTCCCTCGGGTGGAGGGGCTTTCCCAGGAGCTGCTCCCCCCTTTTCCAGCCCCAGGTGCTGTTTTCCAGGTGGAACACCTGTACATGCTGGTCTGCCAGACACTGGACTGCATCTCCAAGAAAAAGTGAGTGGGATTTTCCCATCCCAGGGGGAAATTTTCCCACCCCAGGGGGGAATTTTCCCTTCCCAGAGGGGAATTTGTCCTGCAGAATCCCTGCCCTGATCCTGGGCCATCCCCACTCCCATCCCTGCCCTGGGAGGTGCATCCCAGGTTCAGGAATGCCATCACAGGGATAACACACAAAACCAGGGCTGCTTTTCCTTGTCATTCATGGGGATTCAGGAGTCCAAAGGAGCCTGAGGGAGACTTTTCCAAAAGCAAAATCCCTTCGGAATGTGCTACCAGCTCCTCTGGACTCCCACACTGACACAGATGAGAGGGAAATCCCCATTGTTTTTTGGGATTTTCCCACCTGGGGGGGCCACAGCAGGGCTGGAGGGACCCTTGGCCCCCATTCCATGGATCCTGAGCCCGTTTTTCCCTAGGAGGGAGAAGCTGCCCACTTCCCTGGGCCCCGACGGCCGCGATGCCGACGCCACCTTCACGGAGAAGGAGGAGGAGGTGAGGCGGGCTCTGTGCTCCCTGTCCTGCTCCAGGGGGGTCCCTCGGTGTCCCTGCCAGCTGGGGTGACACTGGGGGGGCTTTCCTGCAGTTCCTGTCCCTGGATGACATCCCAGAAACCAGCCAGGCCAGTGTGGACATGAGGAGGGATCAGCAGCCTGCTGTAAGAGGAGCCAGTTCCATTTTATGCCTCCTTTTAGTTCTCCTTTCCTTTCTTTTATTCCTGTGTTTATCCCTCCTTCCTCCTTTTCTCCTTCCCTTTTTTCCTGTGTTTCCTCTTTTAATCCTTCCCTTTCCCCTTCTCTTTCGCCCTCCTTTTCTCTCTCTTATCCCTGTTTTTATCCCTCCCTTTCCTCTATCCTTTTTCCTACTTTTCTTCCTTTTATCCCTCTCTTCCCTCTCCTTTTCTCTCTCCTTTTTCCTCCTTTTCTTCCTTTTATCCCTCTTTTTATCCCTCCCTTTCTCCCCTCCATGGCACCATTTTCCCAGGTGAATCCCAGGGCCATCGAGCCAGGGTGGTGGCCTTGGGGACAGTGACACCTTTCTCAGGCTCTCTGCCACCTCCCTGTCCCTTCCCAGGCCGTGAACATCATTCCCCTGACCCCGATGTCCCTGGTGCCCCCGGAAGAGGGGGAGAAGAAGGAAAATCCCCTCCTGAGGTGCCACTCCTGGGATTGTCCTGTGTCCTCTCCCCTGGGTGGGATTGTCCCGTGTCCCCTCTCCTGCTCCAGTTGGGATCCCTGGGTGGGATTGTCCCGTGTCCTCTCCCTTCCTCCAGTCCCTGGTGGGATTGTCCCTTGTACCGTGTCCCCTCCCCTGGGTGGGATTGTCCCGTGTCCCCTCCCCTGCTCCAGTCCCTGGTGGGATTGTCCCTTGTCCCCTCTCCTGGTGGGATTGTCCCGTGTCCCCTCCCCTGCTCCAGCTGGGGTCCCTCAGCACAAACACACAATCCCTGCTGGGATCTGGAGGAGCAGGACGATCCCAGGATGTGCGTGGCCATCCAGGCCGTTCCCGTGCTGCTGGGCTGTCCCAGGGGCTGTCCCAGGGGACGCTGGGGACACTGGGGACAGCGTCCTGCCGTGTCCCCGCAGCCGGCGCGGCGAGGTGCTGGCCAGCCGCAGGGATTTCCGCATGAACACCTCCACCCCCCACGCCTCCGGCGCCTTCCTGCTGGAGCTGGCCGGGCTCTCCCCCACCCACCCGCAGCAGGAGCAGCGCCAGGGCACAGCCACAGGTACCGGGGGCTCTGGGGCGGCCCTGTCACCGTCACTGCCGCTGCCAGGGCTCACTGTCACTGTCGCTGTCCCCAGCGGCGGCTCCGGGATCCAGCCCCGCCGAGCGTCGGAGCGCTGGCACGGCCCTGGTGCGGGCACTGAGCTTCTGCGAGGAGGCAGGTGAGGGGTGGCACCTGCCGGGTGTCCTGGGGTCCCTCTGTCCATCCAGGGGGCTGCAGAGGAGGGCGAGGGGTGAATTCATCCCTGCCAGGAGGGGATGGTCAGGACTGGGCTCTGCTCCCGGGGAACAGGGGTGGGAGGAGAGGGAACAGCCTCAGGGTGGATTTTGGGGCATTTCTCCTGGAAAGGGCTGTGCAGCCCTGGCACAGGGGTGAGGTCCCTGTCCCTGGAGGGGTTTAACATCCCTGTGGATGTGGCACTTGGGGACAGGGTCAGTGGTGGCCCTGGCAGTGCTGGGAACGCTTGGATTTGGGCTCTGGGGGCTTTTCCAACCCTACCAACTGCAGCATTCCCTGCTCCTGCCCTCTGCTGCCCCTGCCCTGGCAGGAGGAGCACCTGGGGAGATTCCTTGGCAGACAGGGTGGGAATGGGGGGTCCTGGAAGCTTCTCCAGCCTCTGCCCATTCCAACCCTTCCAGGTGATGCAGGACCTGACGATGACGACGTTCCTGGGGTCCCCCTGGGGGATGACATGGAAGTGACCCCGGTCCCCAACGAACACATCGTGGCTCAGAGGGTCTGTGTGGGGCAGGGGCTCGGGGGGCTGCCTGTGCTCCTTCCCTGGATCCCTGGAGCCCCTTGTTCTTCCCTGGATCCCCTCACTCTTTCCCTGGATCCTTGGAGCCCCACGGCCCCTCACTCCTTCCCCAGAGCCTCGTGTTCCTTCCCTGGACCCCTGGAGCCCCTTGTTCCTTCCCTGGAGCCCCTCCCTCCTTCCCCAGACCCCTGGATCCCCCCACCCCAGCCCTTCCCTGTCCCCCCATCCCTCACTGTCCCTCCCCGTGTCCCCCCATCCCTCACTGTCCCTCCCCGTGTCCCCCAGATCTTGCCCCAGACCCGGGGGTACATCCTGCGGGAGAGACTCCCCAGCCAGGACCCCAAAGCCCTCAGCAAGGTAAGGGGGGCCCTGGAGCCAGGGAGATCCCAAATCTGAGCCAGGGAGATCCCAAATCCGGGCAGGATGGGACCCCTGGGATGCCCCAGAGCCCCTGCCCATGCTCACCCCTGTGCCAGGAGGAGCCCAATCCATGGCAGAGCCTCGACCCCTTCGGAGACTCCGAGGAGAAGCCCTTCAGGAAAGGTATTTCTGGGGAAACTGGGCAGCTCCAGGGGAGCAGGGACAGCATGGCCCAGGTGGGTCATCCCTGGCCACGTGTCCCTCAGGGTCCCCAGCCCCACAGCGGGTCCCTCCCAGCCCCACATCCCTCAGTATCCCAGCTCCACGGTGGGTCCTTCCCAATCCCACGGGAGGGTCACTCCTGGCTGTGTGTCCCTCAGTGTCCCCAGTCCCACAGTGGGGTATCCCTGCTCCCACAGGGGGTCATTCCCAGCTCATGGGGGATCATTCCCAGTTCCATGGGGGGTCATTCCCAGCCCCACATCCCCATCCCATGGCAGGTCCTTCCCAGTTCCATGGGGGGTCATTCCCAGTTCCATGGGGGGTCATTCCCAGCCCCACATCCCCATCCCCATGGCAGGTCCTTCCCAGCCCCACAGGGGGACATTCCCAGTTCCATGGGGGGTCATTCCCAGCCCCACATCCCCATCCCCATGGCAGGTCCTTCCCAGTCCCACAGGGGGTCATTCCCAGTTCCACAGGGGGTCATTCCCAGCCCCACATCCCCATCCCCATGGCAGGTCCTTCCCAGCCCCACAGGGGGTCACTTCCAGCCCCCCTGGACATCCTCAAGTGTCCCTGTCCCCACGCTGGGTCATTCCAGCCCCGGGACATCCAGAGGGGCCCCTTCCCAGCCCCTGGGGGTGGCCGCACACCCGGTGTCACCCGTGTCACCTGCAGGGAGGCCCTTCCTGGTGCCACACGGCCTGGATGATGTGGTTGGAGGCAAGAGGAAGAGGAGGGGCCCGAGGAAGCTCCAGGATTTCACGAGATGGTTCTCTGCAGCCTGTGAGTGATTCCTGTGGGATTGGGATCCAGAAGGATTTAAAAAATCTTTAACAGAAGGATTTAACAGCCCTGTGCTCGTGGCACTTGGGGACACGGGCAGGGATGGCCTTGGCAGTGCTGAGGGAGCTTGATGGGCTCAGAGGGCTTTTCCAACTTTGATAAATCCATGGAATTTCCATCCAATGATTATTCCTGATCTGCTCCCCCCAGACAACAACGTCACAGAGGGCCGGAAAACCAGGAGGAAGGGCCCCACCTTTGCAGGTGAGGGGACACGGGCAGGGACACATTCCCTGTCCTGGGGGACACCGGGGACTGGATCCTGCAGTGGGGTAGGAAGGAGGGGAATGACACCCCAAAAGTGGGGAGGGAGGAGCACCAGGGACTGGATCCTGCAGTGGGGAGGGCATGCAGGAGAAGGACACCCCAAAACTGGGGGCAGTGGACACCATCTCCTGCAAAGGGGAAGGGCCTGGGATGCCTGGGGGGGGGTTCTGCTTTGGGGGGGCACAGAGGGGCCACCCCAAGTCCCTGTTCCCAATCCTGCAGACCTGGAGGTGCTGTACTGGCGGCACTTCAAGGAGCGGCTGGCGGCGCACAGGAAGCTCCAGAGACGGGGGGTGAGTGGGGTGCGGGCTAAACTTGGGGGGCTGGGGGGCTCCAGCACCCCCTTGCCATGCTCTGGGGGGGCTCAGGGCTGTTCCTCCCTCCAGGAGCTGCTGAGGGAGCTGGAGCCAGAGCTGGAGCAGGAGCGCGGCGCTGAAAGCGAGGATGGGGCAGGTGCTGGAACCCAAAACCCCAAATCCCCCAGCCTGGGGAGCCTTTCTTTTCTTCCTGGGGGTCTGGGGGGGGGGGGGCCCAGAAGGTTGTGGGGTCTCAGGGGCCACTGAGGGGCTCTCAGGGGACACTGAGTAGTGTTCCCATGCTGGCAGATGGGGATGGGGATGATGATGATTTTGTGGAGCACGAGGACATGGAGCCTGAAGTGCCAGAGGAGCCGGAGGAAGGAAATCTGGGTGAGCTGCTGACCCTTCCCTCCCCAGTTCCCTGGCCTGTCTGTCCCTGAGGGTCCCCTGTCCCTCCCATGGGGGTGGCTGGGTGCTGTCCCCCACTCTGGTGACCCCTTTTCCCACAGACCCCCCTGAACCTGGCTACGAGGAGCTGGTGCGCAGGAACGTGGTAGGTGCTGAATATGGGGACCTGGGGGTGACTCCAGAGGGTCAAGGTGTCCCCAAGAGGCTTTGGGGTGCCCCCAGGGCGCTTGGGGTGTCCCCATTGCTGTCCCTGTCCCCAGGAGCTGTTCATGGCCAGCTCCCAGAAGTTTGCTCAGGAGACGGAGCTGTCGCAGCGCATCCGGCAGTGGGAGGAGCGCATGGAGCCGCTGCTGCAGGAGCAGGCACGGAGCCAGGCTGGGCTGGGGGCTGGGGGACACTGCCTGGGCTGGGGGACACTGCCTGGGCTGGGCTGGGGGCTGGCACTGCCCTGCTCACCCCTGAGCCCCACTGCTCATACCTGAACACCCAGTATCCACCCACTGTGAGCCCTCTGCCTTTCCCTGCCCACCCCTGAGCACCCCCCTGCCCCTCTCACTCCACCCCTAACCCTCCCTGTCCCCTCATACCTGCAGGAGTCCTGTGCTCCCTTCCGTGTCCGTGGGTAGGGGCTGGCACTGACAGGGTCAGTGCCACTGACAGGTGGCACTCCTTGTCACCTTGCTGTCCCCCAGCAGACCTGTATACGTTCAATGTCCAAGCCTACGGGCTGGCACTGACCAGTGACACTCCCTGACACCCGCTGTCCCTTTGCTGTCCCCCAGGAGAACCGTGTCCCCTTCGATGTCCGTGCCTACGGGCTGGCACTGACCAGTGACACTCCCTGTCCCCTCATTGTCCCTTGCTGTCCCCCAGGAGAACCGTGTCCCCTTCGATGTCCGTGCCTACGGGCTGGCACTGACCGGGCGCTGCGCGGAGCTGGGCCGGTGGCACTCTCTGGCCAGCCTGGTGGCCGGGCAGCCCCCGTTCGAGGTGTGCCGCTACCTGCTGGCCTCGCTGCAGCTGGTAAGGCTCTGGGGGCTCCCTGGGGGGGTCGCTGGCTGTGCCAGGACCCTCTCCCACCCCCTGTCCCCTGCCCAGGCCAACGACGCGGAGGTGGAGCTGGCGCAGGAGCCGGGGCTGGAGGTGGCGCTGGACACGGCGCGGCTGCGGCTGCTCTCGGCACGCCCGGCGCACGAGAGGTTCCAGCACTTCCAGCTGCCCTCCCAGAGGGACCCCGGGCCCCAATAAACCCCCCCCCCCCACTTTGCTAAGGGCTGGCCTCTTCCCTGGGGAGTGGTGGGGGGGTGTAATGGGATTTGGGTGCACAGGGATTGTGGGGAGGGGCTGGGGGGTCCCTCTGCCCACCTGCCTTTTGTCTCCCTTTGGAAAGGGGTCACTTCACTCACCTGTGCAGAGCCCCCTGCCCCATGGGACACTCCTGGGGGGCTGCAGGGGTCCCTCCCTGCCATGTGGCACTGCTGGGGGGCAGTAGGGTCTGGTGGGGGTGCCTTCACCCACCCACATTCTCCTCCTCACAGGACACACCTGGGGGGGGGTCTCTCCACCTGCCCACTCTAAATCTCCCTCACCCCAGACCATTCCTGGGGACACTTGGGGCTATCAGGTGTCCATTTCTGCTATGTGACACCCCTCAGAGGGTGTGGGCTCTGTCCCTCCCACAGAACACACCTGGGGGACACTGGGGGTGTCAGATGTCCCCCTCTTTGTGACAGCCTTGCAGGGTGTGGGCTCTTTCAGGGCTGTCTCTCCCACAGGACACATCTGGGGGCTGTCAGCTGTCCTCCATGTGCCACCCCTGCAGGCTCTCAGGGCTCTGTCCCCCCGTGGAACACACCTGGGAGACACTGGGGGTGTCAGCTGTCCCCTTCTTGCCATGTGCCACCCCTGAAGGGTGCAGGCTCTGGCCCTCCCATAAAACTCACCTGGGGGACACTGGGGGCCGTCAGGTGTCTCTCCCCTGCCACGTGACACCCCTGCAAGGTGCGGGCTCTGTCCCTGCCATGGGACACACCTGGGGACACTGGAGACTGCCAGCTGTCCCTTTCCCCTGCCATGTGCCACCCCCACGCCCCAAATCACGACAGACCCCACTCTTTGGGGGGGTGTCACGGCCGTTTATTGCCCATCCGCGGTGGGCAGCGGCTCGTAGGCGTCCATGTGTCCCCTGACGCTCCGCGCCAGCTCCTCGGCCGTGCGGGAGCGCCCGTAGCAGTCCCGGAAAACGCCGTCGGGATCCACGAGGAACGTGAGCACCGAGTGATCCACCACGTAATCCCCGTCGGCGTCGCGGGGCCCGGCGCTCACGTAGACGCGGAAGGCGCTGGCGGCGGCCCGCACCTGCTCGGGGGTGCCGGTGAGCCCCAGCAGGCGCGGGTGGAAGTCCCGCAGGTACCGCTCCAGCGCCGCCGCGTCGTCGCGCTCGGGATCCACGGTGACAAAGAGCGGCTGCAGCGGCGGCAGCGCCGGGTCGCGCTCCAGCAGCTCCACGGCGCGGCTCAGCTTCTCCAGCTCCTCGGGACACACGTCCGGGCAGTGCGTGAAGCCGAAGTAGAGCAGCACCCAGCGGCCCAGGAAATCCGCCTTGCTCCGCGCCGCGCCCGCCGTGTCCCGCAGCTGGAAGTCGCCCTGGCCCAGCGCCAGGCGGCGGAGCTGCTGCAGGCGGCGGGAGCGCTGCTGCCGCTCCTTCTCGTGCCGCACGTACAGCCAGCCCGCCGCCGCCGCGCCCGCCACCGCGCCCGCCACGCACAGCCGCTGCCACAGCGGGAGCCGCGGGGCGCCGGGGGGCACGGCCAGGCGGCGCCGGGGCTGGCACCGCGCTGGGCACGGCCCGGCGGGGCACAGCCGCGGGCACAGCCGCGGGATGGGGTGCAGGGACCGCAGCATCGCTGGGGCTGTGGGGAGGACGAAGGGGGTCAGGCGGTGGGAGCTGCCCCGCTGTCCCCGCCCCGTGGTGGGTTTGGAGCCCAACCCTATCCCCCGAAATGCCCTCTGACTCCTCATTTCACCCCTCCTGATGCTCCTGGACCCCAACGCTGTTCCCCAAATATCGCCTAACCAATACACTGCTGCTCTTGGAGCCCCCAGTCAGTTCCCCAAATGCCCCCTGACTCCTCATCCCACCCCTCCTGATAACCTTGGACCCCAACTCTGCCCTCAAAATACCCCCTGCCCCCCGTGCCCTGCTGCTCTTTCCCCCCAACCCAAATGCCCGCCGACCCCATCCCTGTCCCTGCTACTCCCGGACCCCGCTCTGCCCCTCGGACGCCCCCCGGCCCCTCATTGCCCGCTCCCGGTGCCCTCATTCCCCCCACCCGCCCGCCGTGTGCAGTCCCCGCTGACCTTAGGGGCCTCCGCCCGCTCCCCTCGCGCCCCGTCCGCCGCCGGCGCTGCCGGAACCGGATATACCGGGAGGGGGCGGGGCCACGGCTGAACGGGGCGTGGCCTGTAGCCTGCGCGGCCAATGCGGGCGGGGCGTGGTCAAAATAAGAGGGGCACGGTCAGCGTGAGGGGCGTGACCGGCCCTCGTGCACTCCCCCCTTTCACCACAAGGTGGCGCCACCGCCCCGCGCCGCAGCCCTCAGACTCGTGTTAGGGGAGTGAATCGCGACATGGCCCCGGCATCGCGATCATCGCGGTTTATTGCGAGTCCCGGCACGGCCCGGGCAGGGCTCCCGACGGCACGATGGTCTCGGCCACCAGCGGCGGCGGGTCCCGGGGGGGCTCCGGGCCGAGGCACAGCGCGTCCTGCAGCTCGCGTCGGCCCTCCGCGTCCAGGGTGCCCTCATGGTGCACCCGCAGCCAGGGCTCGCCTGAGGGAGGGCACGGAGGGGTTATCGGAGGGCACACGGAGGCTATGGGGGTTTCGTGGAGCCCCCCTCACCTGCCCGCAGGTGCTGCCCGGTGCCCACCAGCAGCTCGGCGCCCACGCGGGGGTTCACGGGGTCCCCGGCCCGCGAGCGGCCCGCGCCCAGGCCATGCAGGACCCGCGCCAGGGGCAGTGCCCGCACCTGCTGCACCCAGCCTGGGGGAAAAGGGGGTCAGGAACGTGGGGGGACAGGGACAAGGGGGGACAGGGACATGGGGGGACAGGGACATGGAAGGGGAAAAGGGACATGGAGGAGTGCCAGGGACATGGAGGGGTGACAGGGACATGGGGAAGTCAGGGAGATGATGGGGGGACAAGGACATGGGGGGTAAACCCCAGCCTGAGGGCCACGGGAGGAGCAAGGGGACAGGGAGGTCGGGAGGGGCAGGGGGATCAGGGACATGGAGGGGCAGGGACATCTCGGGGATCCCCGGTATGGGTGCGTCAGGGACGTGGGGGACACGGGGGAGATGGATGGGGACAATGGGAATAGGGGGACCCTCAGCCCCTCGGAGGGGCACGGGGTGAGGGGAGGGTGCAGGATTTGGGCTGGGGTCCCCTCTGACCTTCCTGCGGCGCGGGCAGCTCCTCGCACACCTTGGCCTCGCCCAGGAGCCGGCGGCGCTGCGCGGGGCTCCCGGCACAGAGGCCCCGGGCGGTGTCGGGGGGCACCCCCTGCGCCCCCAGCATGGCCTCGAACGTGCCCAGGGCCGAGCCATCGTCCAGAGCCCGGGCCAGGCGCTCACGGCCCTGCTCGGCCCCCGCGGCCATCCCGCACTGCCACAGCAGCACCCCGCCTGCAGCACCCCAAAAGGGACAGGGCTGGGACCCCCACAGGGACCCCCACTCCTGGGGAGCCCCAAACCCTGCCCCATTCCCTCTCTGCGCCCCCAGCCCCGCTCGGGACAGGGACAGGGACCCCATGAGGGGGCAGAGAGTGTGAGGGGGACCTCAGGATTGGGACAGGACACAGGACCCGTGTCTGCAGACCCTGGCCCCCCCGTGTCCCCCCGTGTCCCGCACTGACCCAGGGCCGTGACCAGGTGTCCCAGGTTGGGGGGGCGCCCCCTCCCTTGTCCCCCTGTGTCCCCGCACTGACCCAGGGCCGTGACCAGGTGTCCCAGGTTGGGGGGGCGCCCCCTCCCGTGTCCCCTCCCGTGTCCCGCACTGACCCAGGGCCGTGACCAGGTGTCGCAGGTCGGGGGGGCCGCCCCCCTCCAGGCACTGCAGCGCCTCCAGCACCTCCAGCGCGTTGCCCACGGCGCGGCCCAGCGGCTGCTCCATGCGGCTCAGCAGCGCCGCCGTGCGGATGCCCAGGTGGGCGCCCACCTCCACCTGCGGGGGACACCCAGGGGGGACAGCGGGAAAGGACAGGGATGGGCAGGGACAGGGACAGGGAACAAGCAGCGATAGGGACAGGAGCAGGGACAGGAGCAGCGACAGGCAGAGTCAGTGGGAAGGAGAGCAGACAGGGACAAGGGACAGCAGGCAGGGACAGAGACAGGGCAGGGATAGGGGACAAGCAGGAATAAGGACAGGGACAGGGACAGGCAAGGTCAGTGGGAAGGAGAACAGACAGGGACAAGGGACAGCAGGCAGGGAGTGTGGGCAGGGATGGGACACGTGGGGACACGGACAACCAGGGACAGGGGCAGCGGGAAGGGTCAGGAACAGGAGCAAGGACAGGAACGGCGGGCAGGGACAGGAGCAGGGACAGCGGGAGGGGACAGCGGGCAGGCACAGAGGACAGTGGCGCTGGGAGCGGACGGCGGCCAGGGCAGCCGGGCGGGGTCCCGGGGTCCCCGAGGTCTCACCAGGCTCCGTGCCAGCTCCCGCGCGCTCTCCTGGGTGCGGTACAGCGCCGCCTCCCCGAACTTGACATCGAGCACCAGCGCCGAGAGCCGCTCCGCCGCCTTCTTGCTGAGGATGGAGGCTGGGCCGGGCGGGCCGGGGGGGTCACCGCCCGCCTGCGCCCCTCCCGCGGGTCCCCCCGCGTCCCCGTGGCCGTACCGGTGATGAGGGGCAGGCTGTCCACCGTGGCCGTCACGTCGCGCAGCCCGTAGAGCACCCGGTCGGCGGGCACCAGCTCTGCGCTCTGCCCCACGATGCAGCAGCCCACCCGCGCCAGGATGCGCTGCATCTGCCGGAGCCGTGTCCCGGTGGGACCCCAGGGACACCCCAGGGACACCCCACGGACACCCACACAACCCACGGGCACCCCATGGACACCCCATTGATATCCCACTGACATCCCATGGACACGCCACGGACACCCCATGGGCACCCCGAGGGCACCCCTCATCTTCTCCTGCGCCCTTTTGGGACCCCACAACCCGTTGGCACCTGTAGCCCATCACTACCCCATGGCATCCACCCCCGTGGACACCCCACAGTCACCCCCCAGCCCATGGACACCCCCCGGGTGGGACCCCACCATCACCCCCACCCCTCTGGAGCCCCCCGAGCCCGGTTCCTGCAGGGCGTGAGGGTGCCCGTGGTGTCCCCGTCCCTCACCCATCACCCCCCGTCCGTCACCTCCTCGGGGCTCTGGGACACCCGGAATCCGGGAATGGCCTCCAGCTTGTCCAGGGTGCCCCCGGTGTGGCCCAGCCCGCGCCCGCTGATCATGGGCACCTGCGGAAGGGCACGGGTGGGCACGGGTGGGGCTCGGGGACCCCCCCGTGCCCGCCCCATGCCCAGGTCCCCCTCACCTTGCAGCCGCAGGCGGCCAGCGCGGGGGCCAGGGCCAGGCTGACCTTGTCCCCGACGCCGC
This sequence comes from Melospiza georgiana, assembly GCF_028018845.1. NCBI lineage: Eukaryota > Metazoa > Chordata > Aves > Passeriformes > Passerellidae > Melospiza > Melospiza georgiana. Next base: position 752,761 of record NC_080433.1, read on the forward strand.
CGGTCGAGTGCTTGTCCACCAGCAGCCCGTGCCAGGCGGGCGGCCAGGCCAGCGTCCGGCCAGAGCCGGCCATGGCCCGGGTCAGGGCCAGCGTCTCACCCGCGTCCATGCCCCGCAGCCGGATGGCCATCAGCATGGCGCCTGCGGTGACAGCGACTGGCGCCGTGTCACCTCCCCAGTCCCCTCCCTGTCCCCAGCCCGACCCGTGCCCGCAGCCAGATGCCATCTGCGTGGCACCCGGGGGCACCGCAGTGCCCTCCCCGGGACCCGCACCCATCCACATTCCTGGCCGTGACCGTCTGCCACATCCTGGGGTCCCCCTCTCTCACCCCCATCGTCCCCTGCTCGTGACCCCCTGCCATGTCCTGGGGTCCCCTCTCCCCCCATGGGGTCCCCCAGCCGTGTCCCCTGCCCAGGACCCCCCGGCACATCCCGGGCTTTGTTTCCCTTGCTGTCCCTCCCTCTGCTGGGACCGCCCGCTGCCCCGGTGTCCCCTGTGCCCGTGTCACTCCTCTGTGCCCGTGTCACTCTCCTGTGCCCGTGTCACTCCCCCGTGCCCGTGTCACTCCCCTGTGCCATTGTCACTCCCCTGTGTCCATGTCGCTTCCCTGTGCCCGTGTCACTCCCCTGTGCCCGTGTCGCTTCCCCGGCCATGTCCCCCCGGCTCTGCCCGCGCTCCCCACCCCGTCCCCGTCCCATCGGCGCATCCCGCCGTGTCCCCGTCCCGCTCCCTCCGCTGCCCTCCCGCCCCCGGTGTGTCCCCGGTCCCTCCCGCCCGCACCGATCTGTCCCTGCTGCGCCGTGCCCTCGGTGACGCCGCGCACGAAGCTCCGGATCTCGGCGTCCTCCAGGCGCTCCCCGTCCCGCTTCTTGCGGATCAGGGTGGGGAGAGGGCTCGGGGCGTCCATCCCTGTCCCGGACAGCCGGCACCCCGCTTTGGGACGGGGGGCACCGCGATGTGGCAGCGCTCACAGCCCCAAGTGGCACCGGTGGCACCGGAGCCCGCACGGTCGCACCCCGAAGTGGCACTGGTGGCACCGGAGCCCGCAGGGCCGCGCCCCGGTTGCTCAGCGCCGCCAGCCCGAGCCGGCGGGGCCGCTCCTGCCCCGGCGCTGCCGGGACCTGCCCGGTGCTGCCCGGCTGGCCCCGTGCCCGGCCCGGCCCCGTGACCGCTGCCCGCTGCCCGCGGGCGGCCAGGCGGCTCCGGCCGTGGACTCTGAGCCCGGGACAACGAGCGGGGCACGGGAGAGGCCGCGGCGGGGGGCGGCACGGGGGCGGCAAGGGGACGGCACGGGGGTGGCACGGGGGTGACACGGGGGGTGACTCGGGGGTGACACGGGGGTTGCCCCCGGGTCCCTCATTCGCCCCGGACACTCGCAGGTGATGCCCTGCCAGGGATGCCCCCATCCCACAGATCCCACAGAATGGGGGGACCCCTCAAGGCGCGGCGCTGGTGCCCGTCCCCTCCCCGTTCGGTGTCCCCAGAGCCCCCCACGCCCCGAGGTCCTGCGTGGGATGGGACTGGAGCAGGGAGGGGCCGGTAGCACATCCCTCACCCCGGCACCTCCCACCCCACCACGGGTTCCCTTTCCGCGGTTTAGCCAGGGTCTCCCTCGGGATGGGCCGAGCGCGGCTTAGGGGAGCCCCGGCCCCGGTGCGACGCAGCGGGACAGAAGGAGAGCGAGCGAGCGAGCGAGTGCTGCTGCGGTTCGTGTTTGTCACACGCTGGCGGCGTCACCCACGTCCCCGCTCTCCTACGGCTGCAAGTCCATCACGGGGACCACACACTCCGCGTGGCGCACGCCGAAGGTCTGTCCTTGCTTGCGGTCCTGCGGGAGGACGGAGGCGGTGTGAGGGTGGGGGGCCGTGGCTCCCTGTCCCTGTGTCCCTGTGTCCCTGTGTCCCTGTCCCCGTCCCCGCTCACCGGTTTGGGGTAGTAGTCGCTGGGGCTGGGCGTGTTGGGGGTCAGGCGGGAGGGGGTCCGCCCCACTATGGTGCAGCGGGGGGCCCGCTCCATGTACAGGTTGGTGTCCACGATGCAGTAAGTGTTGGGTCCTGGGGTCTGCGGGGACAGGGGCGGGGGGCGTCACCCCCTGGACACTCCACACCCTCGGTGCCCGGAGCCCCTGCACCCCACACTCGGCCCCCCGCAGTCGTGGCAGCCCAGACTCCTCGGTACCCCAACGCCGCGGACCCCTGGCACCCCACGCTCCTGGTACCCTAGCCCCCCGGGACCCTGATACCCCAGATCCCGGTCCCCCAGCCCTCCCAGTCCCTTTGCACCTGATCCCCCAGCCCCCAGCCCCCCAGCCCCTCCAGTCCCCCCGGCCCCACGTTTTTATCGTCGTCGAAGATGCTGCGGCCTCGCCCTGCCATGGTGTACTGGGGGGTCGATGTCTTGTCCACCAGGCGGGGGCCCACCACGGGTGGCAGCTGGTAGGTGGCAGGGCCTGGGGAGGGGACACGGCTCAGGGGGACACGGGGCTTCACCCCCGCATGGTTTGGGGGGGAAGGCTCGGCCCCGGGGCGCTGGGCGGGTCAGAGCAACTGGGGGATGTTGGGGAGCCTGGTCTGGTCCGGGGGGATGGGGGATCACAGCCCGAGGAGGAGGAGAGGGGGGATCACAGCCCGAGGAGGAGATGGGGGGCCCAGACCGAGGAGGAGATGGGGGGCCCAGCCCAGAGGAGATTAGGGGGTCCCAGTCCAGTCCAACACAGGGGAATGATGGGGAACCCAGCCCAGGTGTTGGAGGTCCCAGCCCAGCCCCAGGGGTGTGACGGGTCCCACACAGGGGAATGATGGGGATCCCAGCCCCACACAGGAGGAATGATGGGGATCCCAGCCCAGCCCCACACAAGGGAATGATGGGGATCCCAGCCCAGCCCCACACAAGGGAATGATGGGGATCCCAGCCCCACACAGGGGAATGATGGGGATCCCAGCCCAGCCCCACACATGGGAATGATGGGGATCCCAGCCCAGCCCCACAGAAGGGAATGATGGGGATCCCAGCCCAGCCCCACACAAGGGAATGATGGGGATCCCAGCCCAGCCTCACACAGGGGGAATGATGGGGATCCCAGCCCAGCCCCACACAAGGGAATGATGGGGATCCCAGCCCAGCCCCACACATGGGAATGATGGGGATCCCAGCCCAGGTGTTGGAGGTCCCAGCCAAGCCCCGGGGGGATGTTGGGGCCCCACACAAGGGAATGATGGGGATCCCAGCCCAGCCCCACACATGGGAATGATGGGGATCCCAGCCCAGCCCCACACAGGGGAATGATGGGGATCCCAGCCCAGCCCCACACATGGGAATGATGGGGATCCCAGCCCAGGTGGGTATTGGAGGTCCCAGCACCAGGGGTGTGTCGGGGTCCCAGCCCCGGGGGTCCCCTCCCGCCCCCTCTCTGTCTCACCTGGCGTCTGCTGGGGTTTGTCCGGGCGGGTGCGGGACCGCACGGAGCAGGCGGGGGCCGAGGGCAGGGTCACCCTGGTTGCCTGCTCCGGGGAATAATAGGCTGCAAGGGGCGAGCGGGGTCAGCGCCGTGAGCTGCGGGCACCGCGCGGGGCTCCCGCCGCCGGGGCTGCGGCCACTCACTCACTGCTCACTCACTCACTGCTCACTCACTCACTGCTCACTCACACACTGCTCACTCACTGCTCACTCACACACTGCTCACTCACTGCTCACTCACTCACTGCTCACTCACTCACTGCTCACTCACTCACTCACTCACTGCTCACTCACACACCCCTCACTCACTCACTGCTCACTCATTCGCTATTCACTCACTCACTACTCACTCACACACCCCTCACTCACTCACTCACTGCTCACTCACACACCCCTCACTCACTCACTGCTCACTCATTCGCTATTCACTCACTCACTACTCACTCACACACCCCTCACTCACTCACTCACTGCTCACTCACACACCCCTCACTCACTCACTGCTCACTCATTCGCTATTCACTCACTCACTACTCACTCACACACCCCTCACTCACTCACTACTCACTCATTCGCTATTCACTCGCTCACTCACTCACTCACTCACTACTCACTCATTCGCTATTCACTCACTCACTCCTCACTCACTCACACTCAGTCCCTCACTCACTCACTCTCACACTCCTCGCTCACTCACTCCTCACTCACTCACACACCCCTCACTCACTCACTACTCACTCATTCGCTATTTACTCACACACTCCTCACTCTCACACTCCTCACTCACTCCTCACTCCCTCACCCTCACACTGCTCGCTCACCTGGCCCGGGGGTGTCGCTGGCCCGCCGCTCCCGGGGCCGGCCGCCCATGGTGAAGGCGGGCCCGCGCTCGGGGCCGCGGGCGGTGCAGCCGGCGGGCACCAGGTACTGCGGCCCGGGCGAGCGCTGCTCCTCGGGGCCCTCCAGCCTCATCCCGAAGCTGTAGGCGGGGGCGCGGCGGCCGGAGGGGTCGCGCCGGTCTTCGGCGGGGGCGCGGCGGCCGGAGGGGTCGCGCCGGTCTTTGCCTGGGGGCGGGCAGGGGCTCGGTGGGACTCGGCGCCCCCGGCCCCCGTCCCCCGCGGGCCCCGCGGCCCCGCACTCACCGATGCCGCCGGGGACGCCGTTCTTGGGCCCGGGGCTGCCGTACACGGCCGAGGCGGGTCCCCGGGGCCGGTGCGGCCTCCAGGGGCCCCCCCAGCCGTGGTTCCTCATGGGGGGTTCCGCCGGGGGCGCCTCGGGCTCGGGGGGAGACGCGGGTGCCCCCAGCGCGGCGGCCCGGGGCGAGCGCAGCGGCGCCGGCATGCGGGGACGGCCGTGTTGGTGGCGGCGGCGCCCCGGTGACGAGTGACTCCGCGGGGCCGCGGGCGGCGGCGGCGGCCCGGGGGTGGCCGTGGTGTCACAACGCCCCGGGGTTCCAGCGCCTCGTCCGCTCCGCGCCCGGCGCCCCGCGGCCACAACGGCGACAGCGGCGGGGAGCAACGCGGGGAGCGCCGTGGGTACATCCCGATGGGTGCACCCCAAAAATACACCTCATAAATACATCCCGATGGGTACACACCAAAAACACACCCCGTGGGTACATCCCGATGGGTACACACCAAAAACACACCCCGTGGGTACATCCCGATGGGTACACCCCAAAAACACACCCCGTGGGTACATCCCGATGGGTACACACCAAAAATACACCCCGTGGGTACATCCCGATGGGTACACACCAAAAACACACCCCGTGGGTACATCCCGATGGGTACACACCAAAAATACACCTCATAGACACATCCCGATGAGTGCACCCCAAAAATACACCTCATAGACACATCCCGATGGGTACACACCAAAAACACACCCCGTGGGTACATCCCGATGGGTACACACCAAAAATACACCCCGCGGATTGACCCCCAGAACCCCCATTCATACACCCCAAAGGGTGCACCCCATTGATAGACCCCCCAAATACACCCCATGTGTACATCCCGATGGGTACACCCCAAAATACACGCCATGGATAAAGCTTTGCACCCCCATGGGTACATCCCGATGGGTGCACCCCAAAAATACACCCCAGGGGTACATCCCGATGGGTACACCCCAAAAATACACCCCGTGGGTACATCCAGATGGGTACACACCAAAAATACACCCCATGGGTACATCCCGATGGGTACACCCCAAAAATACACCCCAGGGGTACATCCAGATGGGTACATCCAAAAGTACACCCCATGGATATATCCCAATGGGTACACTCCAAAATACACCCCATGGATAAAGCTTTGCACCCCCATGGGTACATCCCAATGGGTGCACCCCAAAAATACACTCCATGGGTACATCCTAATGGATACACCCCAAAAATACACCCCACGGGTACATCCTAATGGATACACCCCAAAAATACCATGGATTGACCCCCGGCACCTCCATGTATGCATCCCAGTGGGTTCACCCCATGGATACACCCCCAAAATACACTGCATGGGTGCATCCCATGGATACATCCCAATGGGTACACCCCAAAAATACACCCCATGGATAAACCTCAGCATCCCCATGGGTTCATCCCAATGGGTACACCCCAAAAATACACCCCATGGATTCATCCCAATGGGTACACCCCAAAAATACACCCCAGGGATAAACCTCAGCATCCCCATGGGTTCATCCCAATGGGTACACCCCAAAAATACACCCCATGGCTGCACCCCTTGGGCCCAGTATCTGACCCCCCAGAACCCCACATGTGACCCCTCTGGACCCCATGGAGGGACAGGAGGGACATGGAGACACAGGAACACAAGGACAGGGGGACAGGAGGGGACAGGAGGGGACAGGGGGACAGGAGGGGACAGGAGAGGACAGGGGAACATGGAGACTTGGATGTGAATGACACATGGGGGACATGGGGATATATTGGGGGACACGGGAAGAGCACGGGGACACAGGGAGACGGTGGGGGGACATGGGGACAGGGGGGACACAGGGGATGTGGGGACATGGGAATATGGGGGACACAGGAGGACAGGGGCACATGAAGACATGGGGGGACATGGGAACACAGAAACTGGCTGAGACCCCCCGGGGCTGCCTTGGGGACACCCCTGGCTGTGCCCCCCATGGGGAACTGAGGGTCCCTGTCCCCTGTTGGTGTCACCCGCGGGGCGCAGACACAGCAAAGGGACACGGGGACATCGCGGTGCTTCGTCACTTTATTGGGGGGTCTCCATGTAGGGGGGGCTGGGTGTGTGGGGTGGGGGTGATCCACGGGTTGGGGGGTGTGGGGGGTGCAGGGGGTGGGACAGGGGTTTGGGGGAGGAGGTTAAGGGGGCAGGGTTTGGGATGGGGACAGAGGTCCAGAATTTGGAGGCTGGGGTTCAGGGGTGATCAAGGGGCTGGGACTTGGGGGGCAGGACACAGGGTTTGGGAGAAAGAGTGTGGGGCAGGGGTGTGGGGTGTCGGGGTCTGGAGATGGGATTTGGGGGCAGGGCTGGGAGCAGGGATTGGGGTCTGGGACGGGGTTTAGGGGCAGGGATTGGGGTCTGGGACAGGTTTAGGGGCAGGGATTGGGGTCTGGGATGGGATTTGGGGACAGGGATTGGGGTCTGGGATGGGGTTTGGGGACAGGGATTGGGGTCTGGGACGGGGTTTAGGGGCAGGGATTGGGGTCTGGGACAGGATTTTGGGCCGGGATTGGGGTCTGGGACAGGATTTGGGGCAGGGATTGGGGTCTGGGATGGGGTTTAGGGGCAGGAATTGGGGTCTGGGGCAGGCATTGGGGTCTGGGACAGGGTTTGGGACAGGATGCAGGGTGGGGGTCAGGCCCCACAGTCGGGGGGCTGCACACGGGTGGGGGCCCCCCTAGGCCGGGTATTTGCAGATGAAGGGTTTGCGCTCCCCGCAGGCCTCGCCCTCCCAGGCCATGAACCCTGCGGGGACAGGAGCCAGGGCTGGGACCGGGGACACGGGGGACACTGACAGCCCCGGAGCGCCCCTGACCCCTCATTGTCCCTCCCTGACCCTCCCTGGCACCCCCTGCCCCCCAACCCTTGGGTCCCCTCACCGGCCGAGTCCTCCCGTGTGGCACAGGGCTGTCCCCAGCCCGCTGTCCCCAGCCCCGGCTCCCGGTGTCCCCTCACCTGCCGAGTCCTCCATGGCGATGCAGGGATGTCCCTTGGGGCCATCGTCCCCCTCCCAGGCCAGGTAGTGGCGCGGGGACCCGTCAGCCCAGAGCCAGCCCTGGCGCTGTGGCAGGGACACAGGGACACAGGTGGGACAGGGGCACAGCGGGCACAGCGGGCACAGGGGGCACAAGTGGGACAGGGGCACAGGGGGCAAAGGGGCACAGGGGGCACAGGGGGACAAGGGGACACACAAGGGACAGGTAGCGCTGCACAGAGGGCTCAGGACACCAGGATGGCACACAAAGGTGTGGCAGGGCGGGCTCGGGGCAGGTTTGGGCACAGCCCGGGGACACCGGGGTGGCACATCGGGGTGTGGCAGGGCGGGCTCGGGGCAGGTTTGGGCACAGGGACACAGGCAGGGTCAGGCAGGGGACACCGGGGTGGCACATCGGGGTGTGGCAAGGCAGGGTCAGGGCAGGTTTGAGCACAGGGACACAGGCAGGGGACACCGGGGGACACCGGGGTGGCACATCGGGGTGTGGCAAGGCAGGGTCAGGGCAGGTTTGAGCACAGGGAGCGCAGGCAGGGGACACCGGGGGACACCGGGGTGGCACACCGGGGTGTGGCAAGGCAGGGTCAGGGCAGGTTTGGGCACAGCCAGGGGACACCGGGGCACACCGGGGTGGCACACCGGCCGCGGCACACGGGCACAGACAGGCACGGCGCGCTCAGGCACCCACCCGCCGGTGCAGGCCGATCCAGACGCTCTCCTCCCTGTCCCTGTCCCTGTCCCTGTCCTTGTCGCCCTCCTCATCGTCCTCTCCGCGCCGCGGCCGCCGCGCCAGGAAGGCGGCGAGCGCCCGGTGCTCCTCGGGGCTGTGCAGCGACGCCAGGTGCGCCCCGCGGGTGGCCTGGCACCACGCCTGGGGACACGGGCACCTGCAGCGCCGTCCTGGGCACCCCCGGCACCCCCCGCGCCCCCGGACCCACCTCGGCCCGCCGCCAGCTCAGCTGCTGCCCGAAGTAGCCGTAGCAGTGTCCCTCGAAGGACAGCCAGCCGCGGGGACACCGCGTGGCCTCGGCCCCTGCGGGGACAGCGGGGTGGCTGTCACATCCCCCCGAACGCGGCTGGGGCGGCTTTGGGGGGTCCGGGCAGCTCCGGCCCTGGTGGGGGCTGGGGGAAAGGGAAGCGGGGGGCGGGCAGGGGGCGCTTTGGGGGCTCAGAGTGTGGGTGGGGGAAATTTGGGGGGCTCAGAGTGTGGGTGGGGGGACCCGTGTGAAATTTGGGGGGCTCAGAGTGTGGCTAGGGGACCTGTGTGAAATTTGGGGGGCTCAGAGTGTGGGTGGGGGACCCGTGTGAAATTTGGGGGTCTCAGGGCGCAGTTTGGAGGGTTGGGGGGCAGCGGGGGTGTCTCAGGGTGTGGGAGGGAGGGTCTTGGGGTGCAGTTTTGGGGATCAGGGCGCAGTCGGGGGTCTCAGAGCGCAGTTTGGGGGATCAAGGGCGCAGTTTGGGGTCTCACCCGGCAGGGAGGGGGGCAGCACCAGGCAGCCCAGCAGGCAGAGCCCCAGGAACGTGGCGGGACCCATCCTCAGCCTTCCTGCAATGGGGGGGGGGGGGGCTGCAGGGCTGGGGGTGCAGCTGCCCCAGCACCCTCAGAACCATCGCCCCCAGCGCCCCCAGCGCATTCACCCCAGGATCTCTCTGGTGCCCCCAGCGCCTCCAGCCCCCTAACACCGCCAGGACCCCTCCCCAGGACCCCTCCCCAATATCCCCAGCCCCGTGGCACCGCCAGGACCCCTGTCCAGCACCTCCCCCCAGCACTCCTAGACCCCTCCCCAGCACCCCAGCACCCCCAGACCTCTCCCCAGGACCCCCCAGCACCCCCAGCACCCCCAGACCTCTCCCCAGGACCCCCCAGCACCCCCAGCCCCGGCACCTGGCGGCTCCCGCAGCTCCCGCAGCTCCGGTGGGACGGGCCGGGGGCACCCCGAGCCCTTTATAGGCCCGAGCGGGGCCGGGGCGGGGGGGCCGGGCCCGGAGCAGCCGCTCGTGGAGCCGCTGGCACCGCATCAAAGGCCCCGGGCACGGCCGTGACGCTGGCACCCCCATCCCGGGCAGCTCCCTGGGCACCCCCGGGCCGTGCTCACCCACCCCGAGCCCCCCGGCGCTGCCCCCGCTCTCTCTGTCACCGTGACGCGGCCGGGGGTCCCTGCGGGCTCTGGGGTCCCCTCGGGGCCGTGGGGGTCACCCACGGGCGGGGGGCTCGGGCTGGGCCAGGGCACAGCTCCGTGTGAGGGACCAGGATGGGCACGGAGCCGGGAGGGGACACAGCGGGACACGGGAGGGGACAGGGCCACCCCCGGGGTGCCCTGAGTGGGGACAGGGGGTGAAGGGGCCCGGAGGGGACACGGGAGGGGACAGGGCCATCCCCGGGGTGCCCCCCGCCCCAAATGGGGACGGGGGGGAAGGGGCCGGGGGTGCCGGGCTGGGGTGCGCTCACCCGAGGGAGCTGATAAGGGAGCTGATAAGGGACGGGGAGCGGGCGCGGCTGCGGCGGACACGGACCAAGGGACACGGAGCGAGGGACAGACAGAGGGACACGGACCGAGGGACACGGAGCGAGGGACACGGCCAGCCCCTCGCGGTCCGGGATCCCAGCACAGCCCCCCCAGCTCCCAGCGGTGTCCCCGATGTCCCCACGGCACCCAGGACACCCCAGTGCCAGCTCCGAGCCCCCCCCGCCGTGGGGACTCCGGGGGGGACACAGCCCCAGCGTGGGGACAGCAGGATGTCACCCCGATATGGGGTCGGGAGGGGGATGTCACCTCGATTTGGGGTCTGAGTGTGGGATGTCACCCCGATATGGGGTCGGGATGGTGGATGTCACACTGATATGGGGTCGGGGAGCAGGATATTACCCGATATGGGGTCGGGGAGGGGGATGTCACCCCGATATGGGATGGGGATGGTGGATGCCACCCCAATATAGGGTCGGGATGATGGATATCACACTGATATGGGGTCGGGGATGGTGGATGTCACCCCGATATGGGGTCGGGGTGCAGGACCCCGCCCCGGCGCGGGGGTGACAGTGACCCCACGGGACTGTCCCCAGGCGGGGGTGGGGTCTCTGTCCCCGGACCCTCTCCCAGAGGGGTCTTTGTCCCTGTCCCCTGTCTGTCCCCTCTCCCGGGGGATCTCTGTCCCTGTCCCTGTCTGACCCTTCTCCGAGGAATGTCCCCCATCCCCGTGCCCGCTCTGTCCCCTCTGACAGATGGCCCCTGGTCCCCTGTCCGCTCTCCCGGGGTTCTCCTCGCTCCCTGTCCCCATCTTGTCCCCAGACCCCGTGCCCCTCCCGTCCTTTTTCCTGGGGTGTCCTCTGTCCCTGTCGCCTCTCCCGGTGTGTCCCCTGTCCCTGTCCCCTCTCCCGTGGTATCCCCAGTCCCGGTGCCCGGCCTGTCCTTTTTCCTGGGGTGTCCCCCGTCCCTGTCCCCTCTCCCGGTGTGTCCCCCGTCCCTGTCCCCGTCCTGGCCCCCGGCCCGCGGGTGGCTCCGGGCTGGCGGCGCCGGGCGGGCGGTGCCGGTGCCGGTGGCGGCGGGCAGGGAGGGAGGGCGGGCGGGGACGGTGCCAGCGGTGCCAGCGGTGCCAGCGGTGCCAGCCGGGGCGCGGCGACCCCCAGGCGGGACACGGGCCAGGGGCTCTGCGCAGCCCCCGCCCGTGCCGCCGTGCCCCGCTGAGCACCCCCGTCACCAGGATGGGGACAGGGACGGGCACGGGGACGGGGACCGGCACGGATTACTGGGATGAGAGCGAATCTGGGGATGGGCACGGAGCACCGGGACAGGCACAGATCTCCGGGACAGGCATGGATCACCGGGATGGGGACGGGCACAGGGACGGGGACCGGCACCATCACCGGGATGAGAGCGGATCCGGGGATGGGCGTGGAGCACCCGGATGGGCACGGATCTCTGGAACGGGAACGGACCACCAGGATGGATACAGATGTGGGTATGGATATGGGGATGGGCATGGGGCTGGGGATGGGAGCAGATCACCGGGATGGGGATGGGCACGAGTACGGGGATGGGCACAGATCACTGGGATGGGCACAGATCACTGGGATGGAGATGGGCACAGATGACCGGGACAAACATGGGCATGGGCATGGATCACCGGGACGGGCACAGAGCTGGGAATGGCCATGGATCACTGAGATGGGCACACATCACCAGGATGGGTATGGAGCTGGGGATGGGCATGGATCACTGGGATGGGGACAGCCATAGATCACCAGGACAAGCACGGGCATGGGCATGGGGATGGGCACAGATCACTGGGATGGGCACGGACCTCAGAATGGCTACAGATCTCTGGGATGGGCATGGATCACCAGGATGGGCACGGAGCTGGGGATGGGCATAGATCTCTGGGACGGGCATGGATCATTTGGATGGATGGCCACAGATCCCCGGGATGGGGCTGGGTACGGACCACCGGGGTCAGTGCCCTAGGGATGGCCCTTCTGATGCCTTCACTGGCCCTGGCTGGTACCCACCTGTCCCCCCGAGGACACCCCATGGATCCAGCCCTGGCTGCACCCCATGGATGCACCCCACATTCCATGGATGCACCCCAGCATTCCATGGCTGCACCCCACATTCCATGGATCCAGCCCTGGCTGCACCCCAGCATTCCATCCACGGATCCAGCCCTGGCTGCACCCCATGGATGCACCCCAGCATTCCATGGATGCACCCCACATTCCACGGATCCAGCCCTGGCTGCACCCCATGGCTGCACCCCACATTCCATGGATCCAGCCCTGGCTGCACCCCACGGCCACCCCCGGCGCCCCCCCCGTGGCACAGCGGGGTCACACCAAGAGCCTTTATTGGGAGCGGGTGCAGGGCAGCGCCCCCGGCCCCCCAAGCCCCCCGGGCCCCCCCGGTCACTTCCCGGCCGCGGGTTTGTCGAAGAGCGCCGCGAGGTCCAGCATGGCCTGGCGGATGTTGCGGCCGAAACGCTGCGAGTCCTGCGGGCAGCGCCGCTCAGAGCCCGCCCCGAGTGCCCAAAGGGACACCCGGACCCCCCGTGCCCACCCCGGGGCACCCCCGGGGCTGGGGGACCCCCAGAACAGCCGGCAGCCCGGAGGAATGGGGGACCGGCATGTGGGGTGGGGATGGGGTGGGGTCCCACAGGGTGGATTGGGATGTGGGGAGGGTCCCAGGGATGGGATGGGGATGCGGTGGGGGTCCCACAGGGTGGATTGGGATGTGGGGAGGGTCCCAGAGGAGGGGACAGGGATGGTCCCACAGGAAGGGGTGGGGTGCAGGATGCAGCAGGGTCAATATCAGGGTCAGGGGTGTCCCAGACCCACAGGTGACCCCCCAGGTGACCCCCCAGGTGACCCCACAGGTGACCCCATGGATTGAAGTTCTGGTATAGCTCCCCCCCCCACACACCCCCCGTTGCCCCTCACCGTCTCGGGGCTGGAGAACTTGCTGGACACGTGGAAGGTGATGAGGTTCTCCCCGGCAATGATGTAGGACACCCCATAGCCATCGTCTGCCACCTGCGGGGGGGGAGAGAGGGCCCATGGGGCACCTGGGACCCACCTGGGGCACCCACCTGGGGGTTGTGGGGCCGGGCTGAACCCCCCGGGTCCCCCCTGTGGGGCTGGGGACTGCCGGCGTGGGGCACCCCCTGCCCGAACCCACGGGGGGAATGGAGTACAAGACCCCACGGGCCCCCCTGCACCCACTGCCCCCTCCCGGTGCCCGCCTGTGCCCTCCCGGTGCCCCCCGGTGGTCCCGGAGCTCACGGGGCCGAAGCCGCCGCCGCAGGAGACGTGGTCGGGGAATTGCTCGAAGTCGAACATCTTGAGCTGCTGCTGCGGGGTCTGGCTGGTGGAGAGGCGCCAGGGCTCCGACAGCACCTGCGGGGACACTCGCTGCAGCCCGGGGCACCCGGGGAGCCCCACTGCCCCACTACGCCCCGTGCCACCCCAGCCCCAGAGCGGGACTCCATGTGCAGTGACACCAGGGAGGGTGGCAGTGCCCCCTTGTGTCCCGCTGTGCCCTCCCGTGCCCCTCCCGGTGCCACACTGTGTCCCCCGTGCCCCCTGCTCGTGTCCCACAGTGGCTCTGTGTGCTCCCCCGTGACGGCGCCCGTTCCCTCGTGTCCCTCAGTGCCACCCTCGTGCGCTGCTTCCACACTGCCCCCTCATGTCCCTGTCCCGAGTGCCCTTCGAGTCCCGTGTCCCTCAGTGTCCCGTGTGCTGCTTCGCCCGTGTCCCCCTCGTGTCCCCTCGTGTCTCTGTTCTGTGTCCCCGTCGTGTCCCGGGTCCCTCAGTGTCCCGTGTGCTGCACCCCCGTGCCCCTCTGTATCCCCCCGTGTCCTCGTCCCATGTCCCTGGCCCATGTCTCCATCCCGTGTCCCTGTCCCGTGTCCCTTGTGCCCCTGTGTCCCTGTCCTGTTTCCCTATCCCCTATCCCGTGTCCCCGTCCCGTGTCCCCGTCCCATGTCCCTGTCCCGTGTCCCCGTTCCGTGTCCCTGCCCCATATCCCTGTCCCCTGTCCCCGTCTCGTGTCCCTCAGTGCCACCCTTGTGTGCTGCTGCCCCCATGCCCCTGTCCCGCGCTGACCTTGGCCAGGAAGGGGCTCTGCGTGCCCAGGTACCGGGACATCAGGTAGAGGCAGAAGAGGTGGCGGTCGATGCCCGAGCCCGTCATGGCGAGGCGATAGAGCTGCTGGTGCTTCTCTGCCGCGGCCTTGAACAGCTGCTGCCGCTCCGAGCGCTGGGGTGAACCCCAAATTACAGCCAAACTGCACCCCAAACCTGAACCCCAGCACAGCCCCCAGATCTGCACCTTGAACAGCTGCTGCCGCTCCGAGCGCTGCGGGGGAATCCCAAATTACAGCCAAACTGCACCCCAAACCTGACACCCCGAACCTGCACCCCAAACCTGAACCCTGATACAGCCCCCAGATCTGCACCTTGAACAGCTGCTGCCACTCCAAGCACTGGGGTGAACCCCAAATTACAGCCAAACTGCACCCCAAACCTGACACCCCAAACCTGCACCCTGATACAGCCCCCAGATCTGCACCTTGAACAGCTGCTGCCACTCCGAGCGCTGCGGGAGAACCCCAAATTACAGCCAAACTGCACCCCAAACCTGAACCCCAGCACAGCCCCCAGATCTGCACCTTGAACAGCTGCTGCCGCTCCGAGCGCTGGGGTGAACCCCAAATTACAGCCAAACTGCACCCCAAACCTGCACCCCAAACCTGAACCCCAGCCCAGTCCCCAAATCTGCACCTTGAACAGCTGCTGCCGCTCCGAGCGCTGGGGTGAACCCCAAATTACAGCCAAACTGCACCCCAAACCTGACACCCCGAACCTGCACCCTGATACAGCCCCCAGATCTGCACCTTGAACAGCTGCTGCCGCTCCGAGCGCTGTGGGAGAACCCCAAATTACAGCCAAACTGCACCCCAAACCTGCACCCCAAACCCGAACCCCAGCACAGCCCCCAAATCTGCACCTTGAACAGCTGCTGCCACTCCGAGTGCTGCGGGAGAACCCCAAATTACAGCCAAACTGCACCCCAAACTGAGCCCAAACCTGCACCCTGATACAGCCCCCAGATCTGCACCTTGAACAGCTGCTGCCACTCCGAGCACTGGGGTGAACCCCAAATTACACCCAAACCTGACACCCCAAACCCGAACCCAAACAGGCACCCAGCACCCCGTGAGGCACAGGAACCTCTGTGAGGGATGGGGACATCCAGGAGGGACAGGAACGTCCATGAAGGACGGGGACCCCCAGGGGGGATGGGGACCCCCCGAGTGACAGTCCCAGGAGGGTGTGGCGGTTCCCAGGCCAGCCCCGCGTCCCCGCCGGTGTCACTCACGCTGCTCCAGGGGTCGGCCATGCTGCGCACGAAGGCCGTGGCCTCGGAGGTGCAGGAGCGCACGGTCTCGGTGCGGCCCTCGCGGAACAGCCGCGTCATGGACGCCTCGTACGTCAGGCAGAAGGAGCCCTTGTCCTGCGGGATGGCAGCGTGGGGACATGGGATGGGCCTGGCTCGTCCTGCTGCCTGACACCGGTCACACCCACCTCGTCCTGGCCATGGCCCTGCCCAGATCCCGTCCTTCCCTGGTCCTGCACCATCTCATCCCATCCCATCCCATCCCATCTCATCCCATCCCA
Organism: Melospiza georgiana; assembly: GCF_028018845.1. NCBI lineage: Eukaryota > Metazoa > Chordata > Aves > Passeriformes > Passerellidae > Melospiza > Melospiza georgiana. Next base: position 768,602 of record NC_080433.1, read on the forward strand.
TCCCATCCCATCCCATCCCATCCCTTCCCACCCCATCCCGTCCCGTCCCGTCCCGTCCCGTCCCGTCCCGTCCCACCCCATCCCATCCCACCCCATCCCATCCCATCCCATCCCATCCCATCCCATCCCATCCCATCCCATCCCATCCCATCCCATCCCATCATCCCATCCCATCTCATGGATCCCATCCCATCCCATCCCATCGTTATCCCATTCCATCCCATGCCTATACGGTTCTATCCCTATCCCTGTCCCATCCCATCCTTATCCCATCCCATCCCATCCCACCCCTACCCCATTCTATCCCTATCCCTGTCCCATCCCATCCACATCACCATTCCATACCTACCCTACCCCACCTCAGCTCCCTGCTGCCCCATTCCCTCCCCATTCCCATTCCCACCCCATGGATCCTATGCCATCCCATCATCCCATCATCCCATCATCCCATCATCCCGCCGCAGGCTCCCGTGCCCGTCCCTCACTCGGAAGTGAGCCAGCTGCAGGGCGATCTGGATGAAGGCGTCGGGGCTGGTGCGGCAGCGCTTGATGAGCCCCTTGCCGAAGGTGGTGAACGGGAAGCAGCAGAAATCCACGTCGTCGGCCAGCGCCCGCGCCACGCGCAGCGACGCCTCGATGGCCGCCAGCCCCTGGGGACACCGCGTGGCGTGGCGTGGCATGGCATGGCATGGCACCCTCACCTGAGCCTGTGCCCACACCTGAACCTGTACCCACACCCAAGCCCACACCTGAACCCGTACCCACACCCAAGCCACCCCCCCTGGGGACACTGCATGGCCCGGCACAGCGTGGCGCTGCATTCACCTGTGCCCTCACCCTCACCTGCCGCTGTCCCTGCCCTGTCACCCACCTCGGGGGGGAAGTTCCACTGCAGGCGCTGGGGGGGCGCCAGGTGCCACCTGGGGTCCCCCTTGCAGTGCCCGTCCTGGGTGTAGCCCAGCTGGAACTTGTCCGTGGCCAGCATGAACTGGGGGGGACAGGGGGCGGTGGGAAGGGGGCAATGACCCCCGGTCCCCAAAAACCCCCTGCCCCCCAAAACCCCCGGCCGCCAAAACCCCCGGCCCCACAACTCCATAACTCCCAGCACCCCAATTCCACAATCCACCCAGACCCCAAATCCCCAGAACCTCAACCCTCAATCCATGACTGCCCCAACCCCGAATTCCCGAGACCCCTGATCGCCCAGTTCTGTGCCCCCAGACCCCAAATCCCATGGGCCCCCAACCCTTCAGCTCCCCAAACCCCAAATCCCCAAGTCCCCCGACCTCCCAATCCCGTGACCCTCCAACACCAAAATCCCCAAATCCCCAAATCCCTTGGCCCCCCGGTTCCATGGTCAGTTCCATGGTCCTCCACACCCAAGTCCCCAAATCCACCCTGTTCCGTGGTCCCCCACACCCCAAATCCCCAAGGCCCTGCTCCCTGACCCCCGATTCCATGGCCCCCAATCCTTCAGCTCCCCAAACCCCAAATCCCCAAGCCCCCCGACCTCCCAATCCCGTGACCCTCCAACACCAAAATCCCCAAATTCCCTGGCCCCCCAGTTCCATGGTCCCTCACACCCAAATCCCCCCAGTTCCATGGTCTCTCACACCCAAATCCCCCCAGTTCCATGGTCCTCCACACCCAAATCCCCCCAGTTCCATGGTCCCCCACACCCCAAATCCCCAAGGCCCTGGTCCCTGACCCCCAATTCCATGGCCCCCAACCCTTCAGCTCACCAAACCCCAAATCCCCAAGCTCCTCAACCCCGCAATCCCCCCCGACCACCTGCAGCCCCCAAGCCCCTCAAATGCCCCTATCCCCAAAACCTCCCATCACCCCAACTCCCTGATCCCCCCAGCCCCCCAATCCCAAACCCTCAGGGCCCCCCCAGAATCCCGACCCTCACCCCACAGCCCCGGGCAGAACCCCACATCTTCCCTCCGTCCCCAAACGGGGGTCCCCAGCCTTGGGGTGCCTTATAGGGGTCCCCAACTGAGGGCTCCCCACCTGGCCAGGGGTCCCCAGACCTTGGGGCACCCCATGGGGTCCTGAGCTGAGGGTCCCCATCAGGGGGTCCCCAGCCCTGGGGTGCCCCACTGGGGGTGTCCCCGCCCCATTTGGGGTGTCCCCATCCGGGGGAGCCCCACTGGTGCCCCGGTACCTCCCAGAGGTGCCCCACGATGGGGGCGTCGGCCCAGGAGTGCTCGGCGTTGGCCCCGATCTTGCCGTTCTTGTAGACCACCACTGTGAAGGACTTGTCGAACCAGCTGCGGGCGGCACGGGGGGTTTGGGGCGGATTTGGGGGTGTTTAGGGGGTGTTTGGGGGGCACTGGGGGGCAGAGGGTACTGGGAGGGAGAGGGCAGGGAGTCTGAAGGGGCTGGGGGGGGGGGTTCGGGACATCTGGGAGGGTTTTGGGGTCCCCACAGTTGGTGGGAGCAGCAGGGATGGGGTGCTGAGGGGCCCGATGGTGCTGGGGGGTCTGGGAATGGATCTGGGTCTGGGATTGTAGGATGGGGGTGCAGAGGGTGCTGGCGGGAGGTTTGGGGTCCCAGCAGGCTTTCGGGGTGCCCATCGGTCACAGCAGTGCAGTAGGGACTCGGTGATGGGGTCTGGTGGGGCTGGGGATGATGTGAGGGGGTTCAGAAGGTCTGGGAGGGGGTCTCAGGGGTGTCTTTGGGGTGCACACAGTCAGAGCAGTGTCTGTGCAGCACGGACTGGGCTGGGTGGGTTTTTGGGGTGTTTGGAGTGTCTGTGGGTATTTGTGGGTACCAGGGGCAGGTTTTGGGGTGTTCTGGGGTGTGCACCGGTCGCAGCAGTGTCTGTGCAGCACGGACTGGGCTGGGTGGGGGTTTGGGGTGTCTGGTGGTGTTTGTGGGTGTCTGTGGGTGTTTGGGATGCAGCTTTGGGGTCCTGGAGGTGTTTTGGGGTGCTCACCAGTCATAGCAGTGGCCGTGCAGCAGGGACTGGGCTGGGTGGGTGTTTGGGGTGCCTGTAGGTACTGAGGGCAGGTTTTGGGGTGTCCTGTCTCACGCACCGGTCGTAGCAGCGGCCGTGCAGCAGGGACTGGGCTGGGTGGGTGTTTGGGGTGTCTGTGGGTACCAGGGGCAGGTTTTGGGGTGTCCTGTCTCACGCACCGGTCGTAGCAGCGGCCGTGCAGCAGGGACTGGGTTGGGTGGGTTTTGGGGTGTCTGTGGGTGCCAGGGGCAGGTTTTGGGGTCACGCACCGGTCGTAGCAGCGGCCGTGCAGCAGGGACTTGGCGTAGGCGTCCATGCAGCCGGGCTGGGCGGGCTCCTGGCCGTGCTCCTCCTCGTCCAGCGTGAGGAAGAAGGCGGCGCGCTCGATGGCGTCCAGGGACGCCTTGTTGGGGCCGTGGCGGAAGAACCGCGCCCGCGCCTCGGCCCACGGCACCCTGGGCGGTGCTGGTCAGCGAGGGGCACCCCAAACCCCACACACCCCACCCCGGGTGGCACCGGGGCCATCGAGGACCCCTCTGAGCCCCCCACCCACGAGGGGGGTCCCGTGTCCCTGTGCGAGACTGGGGACAGGGATGGGGGGCAGAGATGGGGAAAGGACGCCCTGGTGGTCCCGGGTTCCCAACACTCCCAGTGTTCCCAGTATCCCCAGTGTGCCCATCGCTCCCAGAGTTCCCAGGAGCCCATTGTGCCCAGCATCCCCAGTATTCCCAGTATGGCCATTGCTCCCATTGTTCCCAGTGTTCCCGGTGTTCTCAGGTGCCTGGCATTTCCAGTGTGCCCAACATGCCCATTATTCCCGAAGTTTCCAGGTGCCCAGTGTCCCCAGTATCCCCGTCATTCCCAGTGTCCTGGTATTCCCAGAGTTCTCGGGTGCCCAGCATCCCAGTACGCCCAACATTCCCATTATTCCCAGAGTTCCTGGCATTTCTAGGTGCCCAGTGCCCCCAGTTTTGGCGGAATTCCCAGTATTCCCATTATGTCCATCATTCCCATTATTCCCAGGTACCCCGTGTCCCCAGTATCCCCATTATTCCCATTGTTCCCAGAGTTCCAAGTATGCCCAACATCCCCATTATTCCCAGAGTTCCCGGTGTTTCCAGGTGCCCATTATCCCCAGTATTCCCATTATGCACATTATTCCCAGTGACCCTGGAGTTCCCAGGTGCCCATTATCCCCAGTATTCCCATTATGCACATTATTCCCAGTGACCCTGGAGTTCCCAGGTGCCCAGTGTCCCCACTACCATTCCCATTGTTCCCATTGTTCCCGGAGTTCCTGGAGTTCCCAGGTGCCCGGTGTCCCCACTATCATTCCCATTGTTCCCGGAGTTCCTGGAGTTCCCAGGTGCCCAGTGTCCCCACTATCATTCCCATTGTTCCCGGAGTTCCTAGAGTTCCCAGCATCCCGGTATCCCCGTTATTCCCGGAGTCCCCAGCATCCCAGCACGCCCGACACCCCGTCATTCCCGTTGTTCCCGGTGCCTCGCACCTTTCCCCGGCCGTGAGCGCCGCCAGCCGCTCCTCCCCGGGCTGCGGGGGCGAGGGGTCCTCCAGGATCCTCTGGAATTGCATCTCCAGGTCGGCGGGCGGCAGCACCTGCCCCCCGTAGTAGAGCCACATCTTGTAGTAGCGGCCCTTGTGGTACACGGCCAGGTGTTTGCTGTCCGTCAGGTGCAGCAGCGTGTCTGGGGGGGCACGGGGGGTCAGGCCAGGCCGGCGGGACCCCGGGGATGCCCCCCGGGCCCGGTGCCGCCCCCTCCCCGGCCGTACCCGTCTCCTTGCCCGGGATGCGGGTGGTGTTGAACATCCGCTCCATCTGGTACGAGCACATGGGCACCACGCCCAGCGCCATCATCTGGGGAGGGGGACACGGCTCAGGGGGGCTCGGGGGGGCGGCGTGCCCAGCTCTGCCGCTGCCACCCCCGCTCCGAGCCCCCCGACAGCCCCGGGTGGAGCTCTCCCTGCTCCTGTCACACGGAGCTCTCCCTGCTCTCCCGGGACCCCCAAATCCCCCAAATCCATGGGATCCCCACAGCTCCCCCAGCCCCACGGGACCCCCAAATCCATGGGATCCCCACAGCTCCCCCAGCCCCACAGGACCCCCAAATCCATGGGATCCCCACAGCTCCCCCAGCCCCACAGGACCCTCAAATCCATGGGATCCCCACAGCTCCCCCAGCCCCACAGGACCCCCAAATCCATGGGATCCCCAACGCTCCCCCAGCTCCACGGGACCCCCAAATCCATGGGATCCCCACAGCTCCCACAGGACCCCCAAATCCATGGGATCCCCACAGCTCCCCCAGCCCCACAGGACCCTCAAATCCATGGGATCCCCACAGCTCCCCCAGCCCCACGGGACCCCCAAATCCATGGGATCCCCACAGCTCCCCCAAACCCCACAGGAGCCCCAGGATCCCCCCATCCCCCTGGGACCCCCCAGCCCCCTGGGAACCCCCCAAACCTCCATCCCCCTGCCCCCTGGGACCCCCCAGCACCCCCAGCACCATGGGAGCCTCTGGACCCCCAGGCTCATGGACCCCCCCCAACCCTAAAGAATCCTAAAGAATCCCCCAGCCCCCCCAACCCCATGGGACCCTCTGGAGCCCCCAGACCCATGGCACCCTCTGAGTCCCTTCAACCCTAAAGAACCTCCCAGTCCCATGCGACTCCCCCAGTTTCCAGTCCCCTTGGTCCCCCGCAGCCCCATGGGGCCCCCCTGGGACCCCCAACCCCATGGGACCCCCCTCCCAGCTCCATCGGGGCCCCCCAGTCCCCCCTCACCGGGGTGATCTGCCCCCATTCCAGCTGCTGCCGGTACAACGGGACAACGCCGACCCCACCCCTCCGGGACAGCCGGGACCCCCCAGCCCTGTGGGACCCCCTGGACGCCCCCTGGACCCCCCCGGGCCCCCTCACCGGGGGGATCTCGCCCCGGTCCAGCCGCCGGCGGTAGAGCATCATGGAGTGCACCACGTTGGCCGCCCGCGCAGCCTGGACGCGGCTGGGGGTCACGTACAGGAAATCCTGGGGACAGGGGACACGCCGCGTGTCGCGGGGGGTGCCGGGGGTCCCCGGGGGGGTTTGGGGGTCCCCCGGCCCCCCTCCAGCCCTTACCATGGCGTAGTAGTTGCTGTTGACCATGATGGGGCTGCGGCCGCGCAGGTAAATGTACTCCTCCCACCAGTCACTGACCTGCAGGAACGGGGACGGGGACATGGACAAGGGACACGGGACAGGGGATGGGGACAAGGGACCGGGACAGGGGATGGGGACAGGGGACAGCGGGGGAAAGAGAGCACAGGGACAGGGATGCGGAGAGGGAACCGGGAAAGGCCACAGGGAGGGTGACATGGGATAGGAGACAGGGACAAGGACAAGGGATAGGGGACACGGGATAGGGGACAGGGATGGTGACAAGGAATGGGGACAGGACACAGGGATAGGGGATAGGGTAAAGGGACAGGGAACAGGGACAGGGAACAAGGGATAGGGGAACAGGAACGGGGACAAGGAATGGGGACAGGAGACAGGGATGGGGGACAGGGATAGGGGACAGGGTAAAGGGTCAGGGAACAGGGACAGGGAACAAGGGATAGGGGACAGGAATGGGGACAAGGAATGGGGACAGGAGACAGGGATGAGGGATAGGGTAAAGGGTCAGGGAACAGGGACAGGGAACAAGGGATAGGGGACAGGAACAGGGATGGGGACAGGGACAGGAATAGGAACAGGAATGGGGGACAGGGAGAGGGGACAGGGACAAGGGTTAGGAGGCAGGGACAAGGACAGGAGACAGGGGAAGGGACAGGAACGGGGACAGTGACGGGGGACAGCATCCTCTGCCCCTACTGCTCCAGCCAGGACACCCAGGAGATCCCAAATCCCTCCTCATGCTGCCGGGAGGGGACACCAGTTCTGGGGTCACCACCCCAAAGGCCGCGGGGTCCCCATGTCCCCGGGTGTCCCCACACTCACATAGTTGGTTGTCCACCAGGACTTGAGGCGCAGGTACCGCTGCAGCCGCGGCGCCGTCTTCTCCTGGAACTCCTTGGCCAGCGCCTCCATCTCCCGGAACTTGTCATCGTCCAGGAGCGGCCGCACCGACTCCAGGTACTGCGGGGAGGGGACACGGGTGACACCCCATCATTGCCGCTGCGGGCACCCCTGGGGTCCCAGCCCCGCGGGGACAGCGTACCCGGGCGATGGTGGCTTTCACGGGCGGCACCGGCAGCGTGGGGAGGGAGCTCTGGAAGCTGTACAGGAGGGGCTTGCGGATGGACATGATCTTCACCAACGCCTGCGGGAGCAGCGGCAGCAGGAGGAGGAGGAGGAGGAGGGATGGGGTGAGGATGCACAGCTCCCACAGCTCCCAGAAAAATCCAGCACCCACAGCTCCCACGGCACCCAAAGCTCCTGCACCAGCCACAGGTCCCACAGCTCCCACAGCTCCCAAAAATCTCCAGGTATCCTTGGCTCCCAAAAAATCCACAGCTACCAAAACCTCCACAGCTCACAAAGCTCCCCGAGTTTCCAAAGCTCCCACAGCACCCACAGCTCCTACACCAGTCACAGCTCCCACAGTTCCCAGAGCATCCACGTCTCCCATAGCTCCGACAGCTCCCCGAGTTCCCACAGCTCCCATGGTTCCCACATCTCCAAAGGTTTCCCTGGCAGCCACAACTCCAACAGCTCCCACAACTCCATGGCATCTGCGGCTCCCACAGCTCCCACAGCTCCCAAAACTCTCAAAGCTCCCACTTCTCCCTCAGTTCCCAAAGCTCCCACATCTCCCAAAGCTCCCATAGCTCAAACAGCTCCCATGGGATCCATGGCACCCAAAGCTCCCAAACCAGCCGCAGCTCCCAGAGCTCCCACAACTCCAACAGCTTCCACAACTCCATGGCATCTGTGGCTCCCACGGCACCCAAAATTCCCATAGCTCCCACACCAGCCAGAGCTCCCACACCTCCAACAGCTCCCATAGCTCCCAAAGCTCCCACATCTCCCAAAGCCCCCACATCTCCCAAAGCCCCCACATCTCCCACAGTTCCCAAAGCTCCCACATCTCCCACATCTCCCAAAGCTCCCACATCTCCCAAACCCCCACATGTCCCAAAGCTCCCAAAGCTCCCACATCTCCCAAAGCCCCCACAGCTCCCAAACCCCCACGTGTCCCGCATGTCCCAGCGCGGTGTTGCTCACCATCCAGAGGCGGGTGCTGCGGCTCATGCGCCCGTGGGGCTCGAACATCCAGCCGTGGTAGGAGAGTAGCAGGCGGAGCAGCCTCCGGAAGAGCAGCACGGCCGCCAGCCAGGCCCCCGTGGAGAACACCACGGTGCTGACCACGGTCTGCGCATGGGGGCTCAGCGCCTCGCTGGGGACACGGGGGGGGACACGGCCTCAGCGGTGGGGACAGCGCGGGTGGCATCCCCAGAGTGTCCCCAGGCTGGGCTGTGCCCCCGGTGGCACCGCCAGGAAATGTCCCCAGGTGGGGCTGTGCCTGTGGAGTGGGACCCACGGGGATGTGCCTGCGTGGGGTGCCTTGAGGGACACCCCCAAGTGGAGATACCACAGGTCTCCTGCACTTTCGAGGGGTCGGGGTCCCCTCCGTGGGGTGGGACTCCTTGAGGGACACCCCCAAATGGGGCGGGGATGTGCAGGGTGGAGCCCCCAGGGCCACGCTGGGTCTGGGGTCTCTCCCCGGAGCGTTGCCGGGGGGCCATGCGGGTTGTCCCCACGCGGGCTGTCCCCACCACGGGCCGCCCTCGCTGGCCGTGCCGGTGTCCCGGCCGGTCCCGTGTCCCGCTCACCTGCGGGGCAGCCAGTGCCGGATGTGGGCGATGAGCCCCAGGGACGGATCCACGTGGCAGTAGCAGGAGCCGGCCGTGGCCATCACCACCACCATCCAGCTGGAGGGCGACGCGGGGTACACGCCGGTCAGGAAGCTGTTCTGTGGGCACAGCGGGGTCACGGGGGCACACGGGGGTGGCACCGGCGGGGGCACGGGCGGCCGAGCCCACCTTGGCGCGGACCAGGCGCTTCTTCCATGAGTGCACGACGGCCAGGTAGAGCTGGCGCACGGCCTCGCGGCTCAGCTGGAAGCCCAAGCCCTCGGGGGTGACCGTGAACTGGAAGGCCACGGCCTGGTGAGCTTCCGCCATCCTGGGCACCGGCCGGTGACACCTGCGGGGACACGGGGGCGGTGGGCGCGGGCGCGGACCGGGGGGCGGCGGGGACAGCGGTGCCCTGCCGGTGTGCCCGGGGCGGTGCCAGCCCCCGGGAGCCCCGGCCGCGTCACGGCCGTGTCACGGCGGCGTCACGTGGCGCTGGCCCGGTGCCCACTGAGGGAAGGGTCAGCGCTGGCATCGCCCGGCCCCGGAAAGGGACAGAGGGGAGGACAGCCCGGCCCCGGAGGGGACAGCGGGGAACACGGCCCGGCCCCGGAGGGGACAGCGGGGAACACGGCCCGGCCCTGCCCCCGCCCGTGGCACACGCTGTCCCCTGCCCGTGTCCCCTGCCCCTGTCCCCTGCGGGACATGGCCGGGGTGCCACCAAGTCCCCGTGTCACCACGAGTGTCGCTGGAGACCCCCCCGCTCTGGGGGTGCCGCAAAGCCCCCCCAGCTCTGGGACCCCCGGTGTGGGCACAGCCAGGGCCGAGCCCGGGGGCGGCGGGGGTGACCCCCCTGTCCCCAACACGGGCACCTGTCCCACGGTGGCCTTGGGCTGAGGGTGACAGCCGGGACCCGATCACAGCGGGGCTGCTGTGCCCTCTGCACCGCGTGGTGTCACCACCCCGCGCCCCATGGCACCCCCATGGCACCGCACTGTGTCACCAGGCCTGGCACGGCACCGATGGCACCCCACGGCACGGCCTGGCCTGGCACGGCGCACCCGGGCACTAAAGCACATCCCCAGCCCTGCAGGGCGCCGGGGCACTGGCACTGCCCGGGTGTGTGTCACCGCCCTGTGTCACCTCCCTGTGTCACCCGCAGGGCACAGTGGCACTGCCACTGCCCGGGCGTGTGTCACCACGCTGTGTCACCGCCCTGTGTCACCCGCAGGGCACAGTGGCACGGCCCGGCCCGTCCCGCGTGTCCCCGCGGCGGGTGGCACCGGGGCCACTCCCGCCGTGTCCCCCGCCCCGCCCAAGGTCACGGCGGCTCCCGGGCCGGGATGCGCAGCCCCGGGATGGCCCCGCCCGTTGCCCCCGCGTGGGGCCGGGCCCCGCTCCGGGACCCCCGCAGGTGACACCGCCAGGGGCCCCTCGGAGGGGACCCCCGGACTCGCGGGGGTCGCTCCGCACGGACACGCGTGGAGCCGGCACCGGGCGCGGCGGCGCGGGAGGGACGGGGGGTGCCGTGCCGGTACCGGGGGTGACCCCGCTTTGCCGCCGCCCCCGCGGGGCTCCCCGCGCGCGGGTCCCGTCGCGCCCCCTCCCCGGGCCCGGTACCTGCGTGGGCAGCGCGGGGGCCGCGGCTCCGCGGGACGACGGCTCCTGCGGCCGCGGCAGCCGCCAGCCGGTAACCGGACACCGGCGGGGCCGGGCGGGACCGGAGCCGCTCCGCCCCCGGGGGGACCGCGACGCCCGGGGGGACCCCGACACACCGGGACGGCAGCGGCAGCGCGGGGGGACCCGGATACCCGGCGTCCCGGGGGACAGCGACATCCCGGGAATGCGACGGGAATCCCCGGCCGGGGGACAGCGACGTGTCGGGACAAGGACCCGACATCCCCCGGGTGACCGTCCGGGACAGGAATGGACATCCCGGGACAGAACGGGCATTCCCGGGATGGGGCGTTATCCACAGCCCGGGCCACGGAGCGACACCGGGGGGACAGCGGGGACAGCGGGGGACACCGACATCCCGGGGGGAGGGATCCACGTCCCGAGACAGTGACCCGCATCAGTGACAGGAGCACACAGCAGGGACAGGGACACATCCCGGGACAGGGACACATCCCGGGACAGGGACACGCGGACCGGGACAGGGACCCGGGACAGGGACACATATCAGGGACAGGGACAGGGACCCGGGACAGGGACACACATCCTGGGGACAGGGACAGTGGCTCTGCCACGGGCTGCGGGGGCTCCGGGTGTCCGTGCCCCGGTGTCCCTGTGCCCCGCCTGTCACCTGCTCCCTGCACTGCCTGTCACCTGCCTGCCACCTGTTTGTCACCTGCCTGCCACCTGTTTGTCACCTGCCCGACCTCTGGCCCCCGTCCCAGTTGTCACCTGCCCGTCACCCCGAGTGTCACCTCCCTGTCCCCTGTCCACTCCCTGCCCCCTGTCCCCGCCCTGAGGGGACACGGGGAGGGGTCTGCAGCACTCGCGACCCCCACCCCAAAGACCTCCCCCCATGTCACCCCCCGTGTGTCCCTTGTGACCCCCCCCCCCCCCACCGACGGCGATTGGGGGGTCCCGGGGAGCGCATTTGGGGAGGGGGCAGGAGGAGCAGTCGGGAATTTGGGGGTGGGATTTGGGAAGGGGGAATTCGAGGGGGTTGGATTTAGGGCGGGGTTTGGGAAGGGGGAATTCGAGGGGGTTGGATTTAGGGCGGGATTTGGGAAGGGGGAATTCGAGGGTGGGATTTGGGATGGAGGAATCTGAAGGGGCGGGATTTAGGGTGGGGTTTAGGGTGGGATTTAGGGTGGGATTTGGGGCGGGAATAAAGTGGGATTTAGGGTGGGGTTTAGGGTGGGATTTGGGGCGGGATTTGGGAAGGCGGACTCGAGCGCCGGCCCCAGCGCGGCTTTATTGGTCTGAGTTTTACATTCTGCTGTCGCAACGGGGCGACCCCGGGAGCCCCCCGGCCCCAGAGCTGCGGGCGGGGGGCGCAGGGGGGCACTGAGGTACAAACGGGGCTCCCCCACCCCCTGTGCCGCACCCCGAACCCCCCAAACCCTCCCCGAACCCCCGTTACTGGCCAGGAGTGCGGATCTGGGGGTGCCCGCAGCCCCCACCCCAAATCCCACCCTTACTGGGGGGGGGTCCCACCCACCTCTGCTGCCGAGTCCCGGCGTGCGGGGGGTCCCGGGGCTCAGCCCCCCCCCGAACCGTTGTGGCGGCGCCCCCCGAACTGCCGGGGCCCCCCCAAACCGTTACAAAAGCCCCCAACCGTCCCAACGCCCCCCCAGAGCCCGGGGGGGGGGCGGGTTTGGGGGATCCCCTCAGGAGCAGCGAGCCTTGTGCTGGAAATAGGCCTGGAAACGGCTCTGGGCGTAATCCTGGGGAAAAAGGGGGAAATGGGGCGAAAAAGGGGTTAAAAGGGGGTTAAAAAGGGGTTAAAAAGGGGGTTAAAAAGGGGTTAAAAGGGGGTTAAAAAGGGGTTAAAAGGGGGGAGCAAAAGGAGGAGGAAAAGGAGGAGGAAAAGGGGAGAAGGGGGAAGAGGAAAGAGGGAGGAAAGGGCGGGGAAGGAGGGAAAAGGGGAAATGGGCAAAAAAGGGGGGAAAAGGGGTTAAAAAGGGTGGGAAAGGGCAAAAAAGGGGGGGAAATGGGATAAAGGGGGGAAAGGGAGGGAAAAAGGGGAGAAAAGGGGGAAAAAGGGAGGAAAGGGCAGGGCAGGAGGGAAAAGGGGGGGAAAAATAGGGGAAAATGGGAGAAAATTTGGGAAAAAAGGGGAGAAAATGGGCGTAAATTGGGAAAAAAGGAAAGAAAGGGGAAAGGTGAAAAAATGGGGGGAAAAGGGGAAAATGAGGGGAAAAAGGGAGAAGGGGGAAAGAAGGAGGTAAGGGCAGGGATGGAGGGAAAAGGGGGAAAAAAGGGGGGATAAAAGGGGCAAAATGGGAGAAAAATGGGGAAAATGAGGGGAAAGTGGGGGGCAAATCGGGAAAAAGGAAAGAAAGGGGAAAAATTGTGGAAAAGGGGGGAAGAAGGGGGAAAATGGGGCGAAAAAAGGAGAAGGGGGAAAGAGGGAGGGAAGGGCAGGGAAGGAGAGAAAAGTCGGGAAATGGGAGAAAAAGTGGGAAAACGGGAGAAAAATTGGAGAAAAGGGGGAGAAAACAGGGGGTAAATTGGGAAAAGAGGAAAGAAAGGGGAAAGGAGGAAAATGGGGGGAAGAAGGGGGAGAAAAGGGGGGACGGAGGGGAAAGGGAGGGGAAATAAGGGAAAAGGGGACCAAAGGTGTGTTCGGGGGGTTGTGCAGCCCCCCACACCCCACGGGGGCACAGTGCCCCCCAAAACTCACCAGGTACCCGAAGTGGATGGTGGAGATCTTGGCCTGCACCACGGACCAGAGCCCCCAGAAGAAATGTGAGGCCAGGGTGAAGCTGGGGGGAAAAGGGGGGTGAGACCCCAAACCCCGCCCCGGGCACCCCAAAAACACCCACGGGAGGGGGGCGTGGGGCAGGGGAGCCTAAAAATGGCACAGAGACCCCAAAAGTGGCACAGAGACCCCAAATGGGGGCACAGAGACCCCAAATGGGGGCACAGAGGGCCCCAAATGGGGGCACAGAGGGCCCCAAATAGAGGTACAAAGCCCCCCAAAAATCCCACTGATGACCCCAAAAGTGGCCCAGACATCCCAGAGCGGCACAGAGACCCCCAGTGGAAGTGCAAAGACCCCCAAAAAACCACACAGGGCCCCAAAAGTGGCACAGAGGAACCCAAATGAGGGCACAGAAACCCCAAATCTTGGCACAGAGGACCCCAAAAGTGGCACGGAAACCCCAAACAGAGGTACAAAGACCCCCCCCAAAATCACACAGAGGACCCCAAAAGCAGCACAGAGGACCCTAAAGTGGAACAGAGGACCCCAAATGAGGGCATAGAAACCCTAAATCTTGGCACAGAGGACCCCAAAAGTGGCACGGAAACCCCAAACAGAGATACAAAGACCCCCCCCCAAATCCCACAGACACCCCCAAAAGTGACACAGACACCCCCCAATGGATGTGCAAAGACCCCCCTAAATCACACAGAGGACCCCAAAAGCGGCACGGACACCCCCAAAAGCGGCACAGAGACCCCATATAGAGGCACAAATCCCCCCAAATCCCAGTGAGGATCCCCCGAAGCCCCCCGAGCCCCCCGGTACCGCTCGATCTCCCGCAGCATCTCCTCCTCCAGGCGCGCCTGCTCCTCCGGCGGGGCCCGCCCGGGGCCGCCCGACAGCGCCGACAGGTAATGGCGGATGAAATGGAGCTGGGGAGGGGGACACGGGGCTGGGACCCCCAAGGGACCCCAAAGGGACCCCCAAAGGGACCCCTGAGCACTCAGACAGGTAATGGCGGATGAAATGGAGCTGGGGAGGGGGACACGGGGCTGGGACCCCAAAGGGACCCCCAAAGGGACCCCCAAAGGGACCCCCAAAGGGACCCCTGAGCACTCAGACAGGTAATGGCGGATGAAATGGAGCTGGGGAGGGGGACACGGGGCTGGGACCCCCAAGGGACCCCCAAAGGGACCCCCAAAGGGACCCCTGCCCAGCCCTGGGACCCCTGAGCACTCACACAGGTAATGGCGGATGAAATGGAGCTGGGGAGGGGGACACGGGGCTGGGACCCCCAAGGGACCCCAAAGGGACCCCCAAAGGGACCCCTGCCCAGCCCTGGGACCCCTGAGCACTCACACAGGTAATGGCGGATGAAATGGAGCTGGGGAGGGGGACACGGGGCTGGGACCCCCAAAGGGACCCCCAAAGGGACCCCCGAGCACTCAGACAGGTAAGGGCGGATGAAATGGAGCTGGGGAGGGGGACACGGGGCTGGGACCCCAAAGGGACCCCCAAAGGGACCCCCAAAGGGACCCCCAAAGGGACCCCTGCCCAGCCCTGGGACCCCCGAGCACTCAGACAGGTAATGGCGGATGAAATGGAGCTGGGGAGGGGGACACGGGGCTGGGACCCCCAAGGGACCCCCAAAGGGACCCCCGAGCACTCAGACAGGTAATGGCGGATGAAATGGAGCTGGGGAGGGGGACACGGGGCTGGGACCCCCAAGGGACCCCCAAAGGGACCCCCGAGCACTCAGACAGGTAAGGGCGGATGAAATGGAGCTGGGGAGGGGGACATGGGGCTGGGAGCACAAAGGGACCCCCAAAGGGACCCCCAAAGGGACCCCCAAAGGGACCCCTGGCCCCAAGGGACCCCTCCAAGGGACTCATCCACCCCAAGGGACCCCTCCCTGTCCCCAAAGGACTTCCCCAAGGGACCCCTGCCCAGTCCCAAGGGACACCCCCAGGGGACCTTCCAGCCCCAAGGGACCCCCCTGGGACCCCAAAGGCCCCCTCCCCAAAGGCCCCCCAGACCTGCTGCTGGCGGCTGGGGAAGTGCTCGGGGTGTGCCTGGAAGCAGGGCCAGCTCTCGTGGCTGTAGCTGTAAACCCACTCGCAGAAGTGATTGCCCAGGTCAAAGCCCCTGCAACGGGGGGGTCACACAGCACCGACCCCACTGGGAGCCCCAAAATCACCCAGGGATCAGCACCGACCCCACTGTGAGCCCCAAACCCACTGGGGATCAGCACCGACCCCACTGTGAGCCCCAAAATCACCCAGGGATCAGCACCGACCCCACTGTGAGCCCCAAAATCACCCAGGGATCAGCACCGACCCCACTGTGAGCCCCAAACCCACTGAGGGATCAGCACTGACCCCACTGTGAGCCCCAAACCCCCCTGGGAGCCTGCAGAGGGGATTAAAGCCCCAAATCCCACCGGGATCATGGAGCGGGGACAGGGCGACCCCAAATCCCAGCATGATAGTGGAGCAGAGAGGTGAAACCCCAAATCCCAACGGGGTCATGGAGCGGTGATGGGGAGACCCTAAATCCCACTGGGACCGTGGAATATGAGCAGGAAGCCCCCAAATCCCAGTGGGGTCATGGAGTGTGGGGAGCCCATAGGGAGCCCAAATCCTCCAGGGACTCCCAAACTGCCATCCTCCAAAAGCCTCCAGGGACCCCCTAAAATCTCCCTAAAAACAAAGCCGGGACGCAGGAGGGGGAGCCCCTAAATCCCACCAGGAATATGAGCAGGAAGCCCCCAAATCCCAGTGGGATCATGGAGTGTGAGGGACCCCCAGGGACACCCCAAAATCCCCCCAGGGACCCCCAAAATCCCCCAGGATCAGAGACTTGTGAGGAGGAGCTCCTAAATCCCACCGGGACCACGGAAGGTGAGCAGGAGTGGGGAAATCCCAGTGGGATCATGGAACATGAGGGACCCCCGGGAACCCCCCAAACCCCCCCGGGGACCCCCAAAGCCCCCCGGGGACCCCCAAGCCCACCGGTAGTTGTAGCTGCTGTACTCGAAGTCGATGAGCATGAGCCGTTCCGAGGAGGCCTCGCGCCCCGCCAGGAGCAGGATGTTCCCTGTGGGGTTGGGGTTTGGGGCATTTATGGGGGATTTGTGGGGTTCTGGGGGCTTTGGGGGGGGTCTGGGGGACGGCCACCCACGGCACTCACCCTCCTGCACGTCGTTGTGGCAGAAAACCACCGGGGATGGGGTGGCCTCCAGCAGGTCCCTGAGGGACGAGAGGGGCTCAGAGGGGACAGGGGAGGGGCTGGGGGACCAGGGTGGGGACAGGGGGACAGCCGAGGGACATGGGGGACACAGGGACACAGGGACATGGGGACATGTGGGACACAGAGGAACAAAGGCATGGGTGACGCCAGGAGATAGAGGTGACACAGATACAGGGAACACAGGTGACACCAGGGACAGGGGGGGCACGGGGACACCAGAGACACGGGGACACACAGGGATATGTAGGACATGGGGAAACACAGGGGACACCGTGGACAGAGGGGGACAAAGGGAAGGACAGAACCACGGACGCCCCGGCCCCGCAGGATCCCTGCCCTGGGGACGCTGGGCAGGGACAGGGGACAGCGGAGGGACACCCAGGGGGTGGCAGTGACCTGAGGCTCCTCATCTCCTGCTCCAGGTTGTAGCCCCGGAGCTGCTCCAGCTGCTGCAGCTGCGCTGGCTCTGAGAACGTCAGCTCTGAGATCTGCTGCAGGTACCTGGGGACACGGGACCGTGGGGACATGGGGGCAGCACGCGGACACAGGGGACACAGGGGACATCGGGGACAGCACCCTCAGAGCTGCCTGCCCAGCCCCGGCCACCCAAAGGTCTCCCCTGTGTCCCACAGGACCTGCTGGAAGCAGCCAGGAAACCCCCAGGGTCTGGACCTGCTGGGATTTGGGGTCCCCACTCTCTGATCCCAATGGGGTTTGGGGTCCCCACTCCCTGATCCCAATGGGGTTTGGGGTCCCCACTCCCTGATCCCAATGGGGTTTGGGTCTCCCTCACAAGTTCGTGATCCCGCTGGGATTTGGATCTCTCCCACTCCATTCTGTCTTCCCAATGGGATTTTGGGGCCCCCACTTCCTTCCCTCAGTGGGATTTGGGTCCCCATTCCCCACTGTCAGTGGGATTTGGGTTCCCACTCCCCGCTCCCAGTAGGATTTTGGTCCCCCCTCCCTGTTCCCAGCGGGATTTTGTGTCCCCCTCCTCCCCATTCCCAGTAGGATTTTGGGTCCTCCCTCCCCCTTCCCTGTTCCCAGTGGGATTTTCGTCCCCCATCCCATTCCCAGTAGGATTTTGGGTCCCTGCTCCCAGTGGGATTTTGGTCCCCCATTCCCAGTGGGATTTTGTGCCCGCACTCCCCTCTCCCAGTGGGATTTTGGGTCTCCTCACCCCATTTCCTGTTCCCAGTAGGATTTTGGTCCCCCCTCCCCATTCCCTCCCCTCACCCCATCCCCGTTCCTAATGGGATTTTGTGTCCCCACTCCCCTCTCCCAGTAGGATTTTGTGAATTTTGTGTCCCCCCTCCCCATTCCCAGTGGGATTTTGGTCCCCCCTCCCCATTCCCAGTGGGATTTTGGGTCCCCACTCCCCATTCCCTGTGGGATTTTGGTCCCCCCTCCCTGTTCCCAGTAGGATTTGTGTCTCCTCACCCCATTCCCTATTCCCAGTAGGATTTTGGTCCCCCCTCCCCATTCCCAGTAGGATTTCAGTCCTCCATCCCCATTCCCAGTGGGATCGGGTCCCCTCACCCCATTCCCAGTGGGATTTTGGTCCCCCCTCCCCGTTCCCAGTAGGATTTCAGTCCCCCGTCCCCATTCCCAGTGGGATCAGGTCCCCCCTCCCTGTTCCCAGTAGGATTTGTATCCCCTCACCCCATTCCCTGTTCCCAGTAGGATTTGTGTCCCCTCATTCCATTCCCTGTTCCCAGTGGGATTTTGGTCCCCCCTCCCCATTCCCAGTAGGATTTCAGTCCCCCCTCCCCATTCCCAGTAGGATTTCAGTCCCCCCTCCCCATTCCCAGTAGGATTTCAGTCCCCCCTCCCCGTTCCCAGTAGGATTTCAGTCCCCCCTCCCCGTTCCCAGCAGGATCAGGCCCCCTCACCCCTCCATGGTCCCAAAGAGCCACTTGGGCTCCTTGTTGAAGGGCATGGCCATGCCGTGGAAGCGCGCCATGGTGACGGCGATCTCGGCCGAGACGCGCGGGTCCCGCAGCTCCTCGGTGCGCAGCCGCCGGCTCTGGGGGGGGCACGGGGCGTTGGGGGGGCCCGGGGGGGCCCGGGGGGCGCGGGGGACCCCGATCCTACCGGCAGGTACTGCTCCAGGCGGCCCTGCGGGAACACCCCAAAGAGGCGCGGGCCCAGCGCGCGCTCGGCCAGGATGGCGAACATGACGCTCTCCAGCACCAGCGAGTCCACGCCCTGCAGGGAAGGAGGGGGACAGGGGTGCCCCAAAACGGGGACACGGATTGGGACATGAAAATGGAGCACCAAAATGGGAGCCCCAAAAACGGGGTCCCAGATTGGGACGCAAAAAACACGGGGCACCAAACAAGAATCCCCAAAAATGGGACCACAAAATGGGATCCCAGATTGGGACACAAAAAAACATGGGACACCAAAATGGGAGCCCCAAAAACGGGACACAAAAAACACGGGACACCAAACAGGGATCCAAAAAAACAGGACCCCAAACTGGGACACCAAACAGGAATCCCAAAAAACGGGACCCCAAAAACACAGGACACCAAACACGGATCCCTAAAAACGGGACCCCAAATGAGGACATAAAAAACATGGGACCCCCAAAATGGGAGCCCCAAAAAGGGACCCCAAATTGGGACACAAAAAACACAGGACACCAAAATGGGAGCCCCAAAAACGGGACACAAAAAAACACAGGACACCAAAATGGGAGCCCCAAAAACGGGACACAAAAAACACAGGACACCAAAATGGGAGCCCCAAAAACGGGACACAAACTGGGACACAAAAACCACAGGACAACAAACAGGGATCCCCAAGAACAGGACCCCAAACTGGGACACCAAATAGGGATCCAAAAAAACGGGACCCCAAATTGGGACACCAAAATGGAATCCCAGATTGGGACCCCAAAAACACAGGAATCCCAAAAAACAGGACCCCAAATATGGACACAAAAAACATGGGACACCAAAATGGGATTTCCAAAAATGGGAGCCCAAATTGGGACACAAAAAACACAGGACACCTACAGGGATCTCCAAAAACAGGGCCCCAAATTGGGACACCAAAAGCACGGGACAACAAACAGGGATCCCCAAAAACAGGATCTCAAATACGGAACCCAAAAACCGGAAGAAAAATGGGATTCCCAGTTGGGACACCAAATAGGGATCCCCATATCAGGACCCCAAAAATGGCATCACAAATAGGGATCCCCAAATCAGGACTCCCAAAAGGGACCCCAAAAATGGGACTCCAGATAGGGACCCCAAAATAGCACCCTCAAAACTGGACCCCAAAACCAGGATTCCCATACAGTTACCCCAAAACCAAGACCCCAAAACTGGGATTCAACACCAGCCCCCCCAAAACGGGCCCCCAAACGAGCACCCCCAATACTGGCACCCCAAACAATGGTACCCCAAAAACAGGCCCCCAGCCCAGCACCCCCAAAAGTGGCACCCCAAAAACGGGACCTCAAACCCAGCACCCCAAGGAGCCTCAGAACCCCAAACCCCAGCACCCCCACCCCAGAAGGAGGGCACCCAGAAACCCTAATCCCAGGAGTTCCTTGGGGCTCCCACGGGGTTTGGGGGGGTCCCTTGGGATTTGAGGTGTCACCGTCCCCTGACCTCCAGGATGGCCCCAACACCCCCTACCCCAGTGGGAAGGCACCCCAAAATCCTAATCCCAGGGGGTCCTGGGGGGTTCCCCTGGGGTCCTCATGGGGTTTGGGGTCCCGGGGGTCCCCATGGGGTGTTACTGTCCCCTCACCTGCAGGATGGCCCCGTAGACGCGCAGCAGCACCTGCCGGGGCTCGTCCCCCACGCTCTGCACGTGCTCGGGCAGCGCACACTTGTACAGCAGGTTACTGAGCCCCCCTCTGTGGGACAGGGACATTGGGGACATTGGGGACATTGGGGACACTGACCCACCCGGGCAGCGCACACTTGTACAGCAGGTTACTGAGCCCCCCTCTGTGGGACAGGGACATTGGGGACATTGGGGACATTGGGGACACTGACCCACCTGGGCAGCGCACACTTGTACAGCAGGTTACTGAGCCCCCCTCTGTGGGACAGGGACATTGGGGACATTGGGGACACTGACCCACCCGGGCAGCGCACACTTGTACAGCAGGTTACTGAGCCCCCCTCTGTGGGACAGGGACATTGGGGACATTGGGGACACTGACCCACCCGGGCAGCGCACACTTGTACAGCAGGTTACTGAGCCCCCCTCTGTGGGACAGGGACATTGGGGACATTGGGGACACTGACCCACCCGGGCAGCGCACGCTTGTACAGCAGGTTACTGAGCCCCCTCTGTGGGACAGGGACATTGGGGACATTGGGGACACTGACCCACCCGGGCAGCGCACGCTTGTACAGCAGGTTACTGAGCCCCCCTCTGTGGGACAGGGACATTGGGGACATTGGGGACACTGACCCACCCGGGCAGCGCACGCTTGTACAGCAGGTTACTGAGCCCCCTCTGTGGGACAGGGACATTGGGGACATGAGGGGACACTGGGGACAGGGATCCACCCGCACAGCACGTGGGGGTCTGTCCCCTCCCGTCCCTGGGGACAATGCTTGGGGACATTGGAAGAGGCACTGGGGTACTGGTCCAGGGGGAAACTGGGGGCAGCTGGGAGAGGGACTAGGACACCAGTCCGTGGGGACAACCGGGGGACACTGTGGGACAGGGATGCTGGTCTAGGGCGAGACTGGGAGGGGACACCGGGGCACGGCGCCAAACGCAGCTGGGGACACTGGGGGACGGGGAACGCTGCTTCGGGGTGGGGCAGCTGGGGACACTGGGAGAGGGACTGGGATAAGGGTCGGGGAAGGGACCGGGACACTGGTCCGGAGGGTAATTGGGGACACCAGTCCGAGGGGTACCGGGCTACTGGTCACGGGGGCAACTAGGGGACACCGGGAACAGGGACAACGCTCCGAGGGCAACCGGGGCCACTGGGAGGGCCCACTGTGAGGGGACACTGTGAAGGGACAGGGACACCGCTCCGGTGGTAACCGGGGCCGCTGTGAGGGCCATTGCGAGGGCCCACTGTGAGGGGACACGGACACCGCTCCGGGGTAACCGGGGCCGCTGGGAGGGACGCTTCCCTAAACCCCGGGACGAGACCACCGCGGAGAGGGCGGGGGGGGGAACGCCTCTCGCCCGTTCCGCTTCCTACCCGATGGGCCAGATGCCGAACTCGTCCGGGCCGATGAGCTTCCAGGAGCCGGACAGAAACTCGCGGCACCAGGCGTAGGCCTGCAGGCGGGTAGCGGCGGGGACATCGCCGTCCTCGCTGCAGCAGCCCTGGCCCCCCGCCGCCGCCGCCATGGTCGCCCCTGCCCCGTCCCGCTCTGCCAGGGCGGCACCCGGGCAGCCTCCAACCAATAACAACGCGATTAGTTGATTGACGGTGTAATCGACCAATAGAAAGACGCCTCGGAGAGGTGGCGCGTGCGCCGCAGCCAATGGGCGCACTCGGCGGGATGCGGCGGAACGTGGAGGTGAAGGCGCGGCTGAGGGCGCGGGAGGAAGCGCTGAGGGCGGCCCTGAGGCTGCGGGGGCTGGGCCCGGTGTGCCCGGTGTGCCCCGGGGCAGGGCAGGGAGCGCCCCAGGTGTGCCCCGGGGCCGGGCAGGGAGCGCCCCAGGTGTGCCCCGGGGCAGGGCAGGGAGCGCCCCAGGTGTGCCCCGGGGCCGGGCAGGGAGCGCCCCAGGTGTGCCCCGGGGCCGGGCCGGGCACGGGTGAGGGGCAGAAGCCGCCCCAGGTGTGCCCCGGGGCCGGGCAGGTGCTGCTCCAGACCGACACGTTCTTCCGGGTGCCGCGGGGGCGGCTCAAGCTGCGCCGGACACAGGTGAGGGGTGGCAGGAGGGGCTTGGCCCTGGCCCTGTGATCACCTGGCCCCGTGCTCACCTGGCCCTGTCCCTCACTTGTCCCCACCTGTGCCTGTCCCCAGGATGGCCGGGGGGAGCTGATTTTCTACGAGCGCCCTGACAGCGCCGGCCCCAAACTGTCCAAGTTCAGCATCACCCCCACGGCCGATCCCGAGGGGCTGCAGGTGAGCGGGGCTGGGGGCGCCCTGGGGTCCCTGTGTGTGCCACCTTGTCAGCCGCTGTGCCACCCCTGTAACCCCTGTGCCATCCCTGTCACCCCCTGTGTCCTCAGGTGGTGCTGTCCTTGTCCCTGGGCACTGTGGAGTCCCTGTGCCATCCCTGTCACCCCTGTCCCTGTGTCCCCAGGCGGTGCTGTCGCAGTCCCTGGGCGTGCTGGGCACGGTGAGGAAGGAGCGGCTCCTGTTCCTGCTGGGCCAGACTCGGCTGCACCTGGACCAGGTGCAGGGGCTTGGGGACTTCCTGGAGCTGGAGGTGAGGGGACAGGGGGGGTGGCACCCCGGGTGACCCCAGGTGACCCTGGTGACCCTGGGTGACCGTGGGGTGCCCACAGGTGGTGCTGCGGCCGGAGCAGAGCGAGGAGGACGGGCAGCGCGTGGCACTGGAGCTGCTGCAGGAGTTTGGGATTGGGGAACAGGACCTCATCTCTGGGGCCTACCTGGATCTGCTGCTGGCACAGGGGGACAATGGGGACACCCCCTGAGCAGCCGCTGGCCGGCCAGGGACAGCGGGGCTCAGGGCAGGGGCACCTGGTGGCTGTGCCCACCCTGTGAACACGCTGTGCCCACCCCGTAAACACACTGTGCCACCCTATAAACACACTGTGCCTTGTCCCACACCATAAACACCCTGTACCCCCTGTGGACACCCTGTGCCCACCCCATAGACACCCTGTGCTCAACCCCATAAACACCCTGTGCCTTGTCCCATCCCATAAACACCCTGTGGCCACCCTGTAAACACACTGTGCCCACCCCATAAACACACTGTGCCCACCCTGTAAACACACTGTGCCACCCCATAAACACACTGTACCTTGTCCCACACCATAAACACCCTGTACCCCCTAAGGACACCCTGTGCTCAACCCCATAAACACCCTGTGCCTTGTCCCACCCCATAAACACCCTGTGCCCTGCCCACAGACACCTCCAGCCCCATAATGCCCCCCAGAAACCCCATACCCACCCCACAGACACCCCCAGCCCCAAACTCCCCCTGGAAACCCCACACTGCCCCATGGCCACCACTGTGTCCCCCTCCCCATGGCCACCCTGTGTCCCCCATGGTCACCGTGTCCCCCTGCCCATGGTCACCAATAAACTCTGTGTCCATGTCCAGCTGTGCCCGTTCCTGGGGTCACCCTGTCCCCCCCGTGTGACATTCCCGGCTCAGAGGTGGCAGCGATGGATGCCCGGCCCCGATCCCGGATTATGTCCGGAGCCTCGGGAAGTGCCGGGGGGGGCCTGGGGGTGACAGATGGGTGACGGGGGGTGGTGGCATCTGTGCCAGCTGCTGCAGCTGCTGCTGCCACGCCAGCCTGCCCGGAGGGGGGAACTGAGGCTGGAAAATCCCCTGGGATCGATCCAGCAGGGCAAGGCCACCCTCCTGTGTCCCCAAGTGTCACATCCATGGGGCTGGAAACCCGTGTGGGGATGGCGATCCCAAACATTTTCTGGGAGGAGTTTCCTCAAATTTTCCAAAGGTGGCCCCGGTGAGGCCCCAGCCGGAATCCTGGAGAGCCCTGGAGGGGTGGAATGGGGTCAGGAAGGGAACAGGGCTGGGAAGGGCTGGAAAATTCCAGAGGAGTTTGGGAGGGGACTGGAAAACTCCAGCTGGATTTGGGATTTGGGCTGGAAAACTCCAGCTGGATTTGGGATTTGGGCTCAGCCTGGAGCAGAGGCGGCTCCAGGGCTCCTTCGGGACGGGCTCTGGCTCATCCTGGGTTTCTCAGGGAAGCTTCTGGAAGCCCTGGGCCGCCCTGGGGCTCCCTCATTCCCTTTGCTTCCCAGATTTCCATCGGGCCTGGGCTTGGCTTGGGGCTGGGACGGTGCCGGGCGCTCCCGGATCCGGGATTTCCCAGCTTTGGCTTTTCCCAAAGGGAAATTCCTTTTTTTTTGGGGGGTGGAATCTCAGCTCCAGCCACACCAGCTGCTGCTCCAGGAGCTGATGTTCCATGTTGGGGTGGGAAGTGGTGAGCGTTGGATGGCGAGAAAGGCTGGGATTTGGGGATTTGGGGATTTGGGGATTTGGGGATTTGGGAATGAGGAGACACAGCGGCTCTGTGGGAAGGACTTGTCTGGGAGTGAGAGGGAAGAGGGAAAACTTGGGATAAGGAGAGCGGGAAGGATTGAATGGGTGGATTTTCCTCAGGCTGGATTGTCCCAGCAGGAATTTCTCCCATTTTTTGGAACTGTGGCAGATCCAGGTGGATCCTCTGGATCCATTCTGGGAGCTGAAGGTTTGGGATCAGCCCAGGGTGTAATTCACGGATCCTGGGAATGGAAATGCTTGGAAAACTTCCTGGGCTGTGCCCGTGGGATCTCCTGGATCCTGGGGGTTCCTCGGGATGGGCTGGGAGGTCCTTCCCAGGCAGGCCCCACCAGGATTGGGGAACTGTGGGATCCTGGCCCATGGAATGCCGGCAGTGCCTCGGGAAGGGCCCCCGAGCCCCCCAGGGATCCGTGCAGGGAGAGCCCGGGAAAAGTGGGATGTGCCCCGGGCTGGGGCCAGGGCAGCTCTGCGGGGATCGGGGCCGGGATCGGGAATGTCCTTCTGGGCCTGCCCAGCTCCTGCCAGGAGCCAGCGGGGATCGGGATCTGCTCCAGGGAATGAGCCCCGGGAACAGAGGGAGCGGCCTCGGCCTGGGCCAGGGCAGGCCCAGCTCCCGGATTTGGGATCGTTTTCCATGGAAAGGGCTCAGGCCTTGGCAGGGGCTGCCCAGGGAGCTTTGGAGTCACCGTCCCTGGAGGTGTCCAAGGAATTCCTGGAGGTGGCACTTGGGACTCTGGTGGGGATCAGGCCCAGCTTGGATCGGTGACCTTGGAATTCTTTCCCAGCTCAATAATCTGGGAATTCTGTGCTCACACCCCCATGAGAATTCCCAGCACATCCCAGTTATCCAGGGAATGAACCTTGGGAAAAGTGGGAGCGGCCTCAGCCTGGGCCAATGGGGATATTTGGGATAATTTTCCATGGAAACGGGCCCAGGCCTCGGCAGGGGCCAGAGGAATCCAGAACATCCGGAGCGGGACCCCAAAGGAGCATCGAGCCCAGTTTATCCTTGGAAATCCTTGAAGTCCCTTAAAGCCACAATTCCCACTGGGAGTTTGGGAATCCCTGGGCTTGGGAAGATCCTGCTCGGTTTTTATGGAATGTTTTCCCTGTGGAATGGGAGTCAAACACCCCGGGGAGAGCTCCTGGCACCCCAAATCCCTGCTGGGGTGGGGCCGTGTCCCAAAATCCCAAAGGAACAAAGATGGGAATGGGAATGTTGGGATTGAGGTGGGAATGGGAATATTGGGGTGAATGGGAATGGGAATGTTGGGGTGAAGATGGGAGTGGGAAAGGGGTGAAAACTGGGAATGTTGGGTTGGAAATTGGGAATGGGGGTGTTGGGATGGATGGGGAAGGAAATGTTTGGATGGATGGATGGATGGATGGATGGATGGATGGATGGATGGATGATGGATGGATGATGGATGGATGAATGGATGGATGAATGGATGGATGGATGGATGAATGGATGGATGGTGGATGGATGGATGGATGGATGGATGGATGATGGATGGATGGATGATGGATGGATGGATGGAGGGATGATGGATGGATGGATGGATGGATGGATGGATGGATGGATGGATGATGGATGGATGGATGATGGATGGATGGATGGAGGGATGATGGATGGATGGATGGATGATGGATGGATGGATGATGGATGGATGGATGGAGGGATGATGGATGGATGGATGGATGGATGGATGGATGGATGGATGGATGGATGGATGATGGATGGATGGATGATGGATGGATGATGGATGGATGGATGATGGATGGATGGATGATGGATGGATGGATGGATGGATGATGGATGGATGGATGATGGATGGATGGATGATGGATGGATGATGGATGGATGGATGATGGATGGATGATGGATGGATGGATGGATGGATGGATGGATGGATGATGGATGGACGGATGATGGATGGATGGATGATGGATGGATGGATGGATGATGGATGGATGATGGATGGATGGATGGATGGATGGATGGATGGATGGATGGATGATGGATGGATGGATGATGGATGGATGGATGGATGATGGATGGATGGATGATGGATGGACGGATGATGGATGGACGGATGATGGATGGATGGATGGATGGATGGATGGATGGATGGATGATGGATGGATGGATGGATGGATGGATGGATGATGGATGGATGGATGGATGATGGATGGATGGATGATGGATGGATGGATGGATGGATGGATGGATGGATGGATGGATGGATGATGGATGGACGGATGATGGATGGATGGAAGGATGATGGATGGATGGATGAATGGGGATGTTGGGATGGATGGGAATTTTGGGAAGAGGCACAGGCAGGAGTGGGTCATGGGGGGCGTTGAGGTGCCCTGGGTGTCCCCTGGGCCTTGTGGTGGCACCAAAGTGGCCTCGGCCTTGCTTCGGGACATGGGGGACACTGAGGGTGTGGGGACATCGAGGGAATTGGGGGACACGGAGACACTGAGGGACTGGGGGACACAGGGGTGGCACTGAGGGACCCCACATCCCACGGGTGGCAGTGCGGGGGTCCCATTGCCCACCGCCGGAACTGGGACCGTCCCCGGTGTCCCCTGCGGCCCCAGCGGCGGCCGCTGTCCGGTCCCGCTGTCAGCACCAGGGACAGCTCCGCTCGCGGGCCCTGCGCGGCGCCCGGCCCCGCTCAGCGACCCTGCAGAGCGACCCCATAGAGCGCCCCATAGGGCCCGATCCCCTATAGAGACCTGACCTCCTTGTAGGCCCCCCGGTCCCCTATACACTCCCCGGATCCCCTATAGATCCCCCCGATGCCCTATAGACCCCTGTGCTCTGCTCCCAGTCCCCGCACTGCTCCTGCCCCCTCTTACCGGCCCCATAGACCCCCCGAGCCTCGCATGGATCCCTCAGGGCCCCTACAGAGCTTCGGGATCCCCTACAGACCCGCCCTACAGCCCCTCTGCCCCCCGTATGGCCCCTGCTCCCCTGCCCTGGGTTCAGCACCGCGGACAGCTCCACCCAGGCCCTGTCACCGCCCCTACAGAGACCCGCCCACCCTGACCACCCTACAGACCGCCCTGCCCCGCTACAGACCCACTGACCACCCTATGGATCCCCTGATCACCCTACAAACCGCCCTGCCCCGCTACAGGCCCACTGACCCCCCTATGGACCCCTTGACTCCCCTTTAAATCGTTCTGCCCCACTACAGAACCCCCGACCACCCCGCCCTGCCCCACTACAGAATCCCTGAACTCCCTGCGGACCCCCTGGCCACCCTATAAACCCTCTGGCCCCACTTTAGACCCTCGACCCCTCCTATAGACTCCCTGACCCCACTATAAAACCCCTGATGTCCTATAGACCCTACTGACCCCCTGTCCCTATAGACGACCCTGTCCTCCCTCGATCCGACCCCTTCCTGCCCCTCCCCGCCCCAGCTGATCCCACCCCATCCCAAATCCCCTTCCCATCCCAAATCCCCTTCCCTTCCCTTCCCTTCCCTTCCCTTCCCTTCCCTTCCCTTCCCTTCCCTTCCCTTCCCTTCCCTTCCCTTTTCCCCTCCCCTCAGGAGATTCCCCCCCCGCCCACCCAGGACCCCTCCCCATTCCCCCCCAATCCCACCCCCATTCCCAGAACTCCCCCAATCCCATCCCACACCCCCAGACCCCTCCTTCTCTGGACCCCCTGGACCGCCCCTCATCCCATCCCATCCCATCCCATCCCATCCCATCCCATCCCATCCCATCCCATCCCATCCCATCCCATCCCATCCCATCCCATCCCATCCCATCCCACCCCACCCCACCCCACCCCACCCGATCCCACAACTCCCTCCCTCCCTCCGGCCGCCCCCGCCCCTCCCGGCTCCTCCCTCTCCCCCCGTTATTCCCGCAGCTCCTCCCGCGCCTCTCCCCCCGTTTTCCCGCAGCTCCTCCTCCCTCTCCCCCCGTTCGTTCCCGCGGCTCCTCCCGCCCCCCGCCGCTCCCCCGCCGCTCCCGCAGCTCCTCCCGCCGCTCCCCCCCCGCTCCCGCAGCTCCGCAGTCCGGCGCAGCCCCGGCCGGAGAAAATGGCGGATCGCGCCGAGATGTTCTCGCTCTCCACCTTCCACTCGCTCTCCCCGCCCGGCTGCCGGTGAGCGGGGGACGCGCGGGGGATGCGCGGGGGGGATGCGGGGTCGCGCTGCCCTTCCCCTCCCGCCGTGCCGCCCTTGCACCGGGCCCGCGCCCCGGCCCCCCCCGCCCGCCCGTTCACCTTGGGATGCGGGACCGGGGGGGCTCCTCCGGCCCCCGCCCCAGCGCGGCCCTTCCCGGCCTTACCGGCGCCGCCATCCGGCCCCCGGAGCGCCGCGGGCGGGGGGCGCGGGGTCCCCTCCGTCCCTTCCCCTGCCCGGGGCCCGGAGCCCCCCCGGCCTCGGGGGCCGCCGCATCCCGGGGCCGCTGCGGGAGGAGCCGCCGCCGCCGCCTCTTTGTCTCTCCCGAGGCGCCGCAGCGGCCCCGGGATGGGGACGGGGATGGAGATGGGGGGGCCGGTCCCGGGAGCAGGGGGGGCCCGGCGCGGCCGGGGAGATGCCGAGGGGATCCGGGGGGATCCCGCAGCCGGGACGCCGCACCGGGGCCCCGGGATCGGTCACCTTCCCGCAGGGCCGCCGGGGGTCCCGCGGGGAGGGGACGCGGCGGGTCCCGCCCCGCGCCTGACCTTGGCTGGGTGCGGGGCCGGGGGTCGCGGTGCGAGCCCGGGGTGCGGGATGCGGGGTCGGGGTGCGGGCCGGGCTGGCGCACTGCGGGGCCGAGACGCCCGGCAGCGGAATGGGAAGGGCAGGAGGCGGCCCTGAGGGGCACCTGGAGCGCCCCGGGGATGCGGGAGCTGCGGAGAGAGGAGCAGGGACCGCGGGGCTGTGGGACGTGCCCTTGGCTGGCTGTGGCTGTGCTGGGCAGGGCTCCCCTTCTCTGGGGTGTCCCTGGCCCCAGGATGTCCCCTTCTCTGAGCATCCCCATCCCCAGGACGTTCCCTCCCCCGAGCATCCCAGGATGTCCCTGTCCCCAGGATGTCCCTGTCGCCGGCTGTCCCCTTCCCGGGCCGCAGCGCAGCAGGACCCCGGGCTGTCGCTGCCCGCGGTGGCGCAGGGAGGGGACGCCACGGCCTCGCTGGGGCCGCTCGGCCCCGGGCCGGCCCTGGGGCAGCCGGACCCGGTGCGGGGAGCGGGAGCTGTGCCCGGAGCCATCCCAAACCCGGGGCCGCTCCCTGGGGCTCCCCGAGCATGCCGAGATCAGCCGGGAACGGTGACGGGGAACACGAACCCGAACCCGAACCCGACTGTGCCTTCCCTGAGGAGCCGCGGGCAGGGAGAGGGTGCCCAGCCCGGCTGGAGGTGCCCGGTGGGGTGGGACCCCCTGGCCGGAGAGGAAAGGCCGGAATGGGCTGGGAATGCTCCCTCGATGTGGGAATGAATGCCCGAGGTGGGAATGGATGCTCGATGTGGGAATGGATGCTCGATGTGGGAGCGCTCCCTCGATGAGGGAATTCCAGGCGCGCACGCAGCCGGGCCTGGCGATGGCTCCCACCTCCCGCTCGGGCCGTGGCAGCCCCAGGTGCCAGCCAGGAGCCCCCGGTCCCCAGTTTGGGGTGACCACGGGGTCAGAGCAAGCTCCGGGAGCGGGCGGGGGTGCCATCCCCGCCCGGGCCGCTCTGGGGTCCCCTCCCGGTCACTGTGGGGTCCCCTGCCGGCTCTCGCAGCCCCCCCGGGCGGTGCGCAGGGAGCGGGGCTGGCAGCGATGAGGAAATTCCACCCGCCCGGGGCCTGCGCCGGCGGCAGCGCTCCCCGGGGAGGGAGCCCGGCCCTGGCAGCGCTGGCACCGCCGCTGTGCCTGCCCAGCCTTCCCGGCCCTGGCAGCGCTGGCACCGCCGCTGTCCCTGCCCGGCGCTGGCACCGCCGCTGTCCCTGCCCGGCCCTCCTGTCCCTGCCCTGGCACCGCCGCTGTGCCTGCCCAGCCCTCCCGGCGCTGGCACCGCCGCTGTCCCTGCCCGGCCCTCCCAGCCCCGTGCCCCTGCCAGGTGACACTGGGCCCCTTTGGGGTCCCCTCTGGCCCATCCCGGCTCGGGGTGGTGGCACTGGGGTCACTGGGATGCCGTAGGAGTGTGGGGGGTCCTGCAGGTTCCAGCCCTTCCCGATCCCCTCTGCCTGTGCGGGGCTGGGTGAGACCCCCTGGCCCTGTCCTCACCCTTGGCTCCGCTCCTGTCCCTCGGTGCCAGCCGGCCCCGGGAGTGTCCCCAAGGTGGGGACGGGCACTCTCCTTGTTCCCGCTGCTCATCCCCAGCGCCGTGTCCCTCACCCATGGCCAGGGCACTGACTTTGTCCCCAGCCCGGTCCCCAGGGGTCCCATCAGGGAGATTGTGGAGCTGGATGGGCTCTCACTGCTGGTTCCATCCCATCCCATCCCATCCCATCCCATCCCATCCCATCCCATCCCATCCCATCCCATCCCATCCCATCCCATCCCATGCCATCCCATCCCATTCCCGTGTCCCCCAGCCAGGAGCAGGAGCTGCTCCCCCACTGAAGAGGGTCCGGGGTGCAGGAGGGGACCCCGAGGTCCCCACCCCAGGAGGACTGAGCCCCACTGTACCTGTCCCCCTGTGTGCCCACAGGACCCCCATAGACCCCAGGGACAGCAGAGTCCTGGGGTTCTTCCTGAAGGGGGGAAGCCCCCGATATTCTGTGGGGCTGGGAGATGGTTTGGCACCCTATAGGGCTCTGCACCCGTAGGGCTCTGCTCCCTGACTTCCTGGGATCTCTACCCCAACATCCTGGGCTTTGCACCCTGACATCCTGGGCTCTGCACCCCAATATCCAGGAATCTGGTCCCCAACACCCCTGGGCTCTGCTCCCCAAAAGGCTCTGCTCCCTGACACCCCAAGGCTCTGCTCCTCAGCATTTTTGGGGCTCTGCTCCCCAACAAATCAGGTCTCTGTGCCCCAAAGGGTTCTGCACCCCAACATCCTGGTGTGTGCACCCCAAAAGGCTCTGCACCTTAAAACCCCAGGGTTCTGCTCCCTGGCATCCTGGTGTTCTGCACCCCAAAACCCCAGGGCTCTGTTCCCCAATAGCCCAGGCTCTGGTCCCTACAATCCAACAGGATCTGCACCACAATATCCCAAAAATCTTCTTGTCACCAAAAACTTTTTGCTCCTCAACAGCCCGGGGCTCTGCCCCCCAACACCCCAGAGTTTGGCACCCTGGAACCCCAAAGGGTTCTGAACCCCAAAGGGCTCGGCACCTCCACATCCCATAGCTCGGCACCCCAAAGGTTCCTGAACCCCAACATTTCTGTTCCCTGACACGCCAGGGCTCTGCACCCCGAAGGACATTCCCTCCCAGCACCCCAAAAGGCTGCGCTCCCCAACCCCCGGGGCCCCTCAGCCCCCAGCCCAGGGCTCCCCTGTCCCGTGTGTCCTTTGGGGCCCCGCTCAGCCCCGCTCCCGCTCAGCCCCGGCCCCGGCTCCGTTTCTGCCGCTTTTGCCCCAAATCTGCGCGGATTCGGCGCGGCCGTGCCCTACTTCTGGGAATTATGGGATTAGGGGAATCTTCCTGCCGGGAATCGGGGGCGGCTGCACCGCGGGGGGGACAGGGGACAGCCCTGGGTCCCCTTGGGGGTCCGACCCTGCTGCCACCCTGGGGCTGGGCCCCCGCACCCGCCCGAGCCCACCGGGCTGTCCCCAACCCCGCAGAGGGGGGACGCAGGGTCCCCCTGGTGCCCAGGTGCTGATGGGAGACCCTGAGGGGACCCTGGGTGTCCCCAACCCCACAGAGGGTGGGCACAGCGTCCCAGTGGTGCCCAGGTGCTGCTGGGGGACCCTGACGGGACCCTGGGTGTCCCCAACCCCACGGAGGGTGACAAGAGGGTCCCAGTGGTGCCCAGGTGCTGCTGAGGAGACCCTGGGTGTCCCCAACCCCATGGAGAGTGACCAGAGGGTCCCAGTGGCACCCAGGCACCCTTGGGACCGGAACAGGGGACCCTGGGTGTCCCCAACCCCACGGAGGGTGACCAGAGGCTCCCAGCGGCACCCAGGCACTGCCACACACCCTTGGGACCGGAATGGGGGACCCTGGGTGTCCCCAACCCCACGGAGGGTGACCAGAGGCTCCCAGCGGCACCCAGGCACTGCCACACACCCTTGGGACCGGAATGGGGGACCCTGGGTGTCCCCAGCCCCATGGAGAGTGACCAGAGGCTCCCAGTGGCACCCAGGCTGTACCTCCGCCCTCACGGAGCCCCCCCAAACCCCCAGTTTCTGTTTTCTGGCCCCAAGCCCTGCCGGGATTTCAGGATTTCGGGATTTCTCCCATTCCGCCGTTCCCGCAGGAGCCGCTGGTTTCCATGGCACCCCCGTTCCCTGGGAATGCGCTCAGGGGTGTCACAGCCCGTGTCCCCTTTGTCACCCCAGCCATGCCGGCGTGACTCCCCCCAGCAGCACAGGCCACCCCACGCCTGGTGACCGTCCCCTCCCCACCTCGGCTCCGGGGATTCTGTGCGACGGGAATTTGGGACATGTGGTGGCCTTGGCACCTCCACCCAGCTGGTGCCACCGCGTGGTGACAGCCGTGGGTGACGTGTGCCCGTGGCTGTCCTGTGCCAGCACACAGGGGTGACAGGGTGTGGTGCCACGTCCATATGGCAGCCGGGGGGGACAGCGTTTGGCGCCACGTCCATGTGGCACCCAGAGGTGGCAGGGGTGTGGTGACACGTCCCTGTTGTTGTCCTGTACTGCCACTAAGGAGTGGCAGGGTTATGGTGCCACGTCCATGTGGTACCAGAGGTGACAGGGTTGTGGTGCCATGTCCCTGTGGTTGTCCTTTATTGTCACTAAGGGGCGACAGGGTTATGGTGACATGTCTGTGTGGCACCCAGGGATGACAGAGTTATGGTGATGTCCTTGTGATACCAGAAGTGACAGAGTTTGATGCCATATCCCTGTGTTATGGTCACATGTCCCTCTGGCTGTCCTGGGCCAGCACCCAGAGGTGACAGTGTCCTGGTGCCATGTCCATGTGGGACTAGAGGGGACAGGGATGTGGCGCCATGTCCGTGTGACACCAGAGGTGACAAGGTTATGGTGCCATGTCCGTGGTGCTCCCATGCTGAGAGTGCCACCCACACACGGACGGATGTCCTCATGGTGCCACTCTGCTGGCTGTCACTGAGCCGTGTCCCCCGTGTCCCCGTGGTGCCACTTTGCTCTCACGGTGCCGTGAGGGCCTGGCTGTCACTGAACCATGTCCCCCGTGTCCCCAGGCCCCCCCAGGACATCAGCCTGGAGGAGTTCGATGACGAGGACCTGTCAGAGATCACGGACGACTGCGGCATCGGCCTCAACTACGACTCGGACCACTATGAGAAGGTGCAGGAGCCTGGTGGCCCTTGGGGACACCGCGGGGGCTGCCACCACTCACCCACAGCGGTGCCTTTGGTGGCTCTCTGGGTGCTGAGGCAAAGGGGACGAGCCGGGGGTCCCTCGTCCCCTCTAGGTCACCCCAGCGGGGACTGGGGATGGTGCCACCCCTCGGTGGCAGGGGGGTGGCCCTGGGCTGTCCCCTGGTCCCTGACACGGTGCCACCCGCAGGACTGCCTGGTGCTGGAGCGCGGGGAGCAGCCGCACCCCGTGTGCACCTTCCAGGACGACTTCCAGGAGTTCGAGATGATCGACGACAACGATGACGACGACGAGGAGGAAGAGGAGGAGGAGGAAGGCAACGAGCTGGAGGCGCCGCCGTCCCCCTCGGCCTCGCCCATCCCCTCGCCCGCCCTGGAGGAGACGCAGAAGCATCGCCCCACCACGCTCAACCTGACGGCCCCGGGCACCCAGGTGAGGCCGGGCTGGCCGCAGGTGTCCCCTTGTCCTGGGGTCACTGTCCCCTTGTCCTGGGATCACTGTCCCCATCCCCCCCGGGGTCACTGTCCCCTTCTCCTGGGATCACTGTCCCCATGGCTCCCTGGGGTCTGTGTCCCCTTCTCCTGGAATCTGTGTCCCCATCCTCCCTGGGGGTCACTGTCCCCTTGCCCCTGGGTCTGTGTCCCCATGCCCCCAGGATCTGTGTCCCCATCCATCCCGGAGTCACTGTCCCCTTGTCCTGGGATCACTGTCCCCATCCCTCCTCAGGGTCTGTGTCCCATGCCCCCCGGGGGTCGCTGTCCCCTCCCTCCTGGGGGTCACTGTCCCTTCCCTTCCATGGTCACTGTCCCCCCCCCGCCTTGGGTCACTGTCCCTTCCCCCCCTTGGGTCACTGTCCCCTCCCTCCCGGTGTTCTCCGTCCCCGGTGCCCCCCCCCCGCCGCGTCCCCCGTTTTGCGGGGCTCGGCGCTCCCGGGGTGTCCCCCCGGCCGTGTCGCCGCAGGGATGTCCCCGTGTCGCGGCGCAGGCGCCGCCGCAGTGTGTGGGAAGCGGCTGCACCGCCGGCGTTGCCAGGGAACCGCGGGCCCTCGGGAATTTCGGGGCCCCCCCTTTTCCCGGGAGGGCCCCGCGCGCTGCCGGCCTGGGGGGGCCCCGGGGGGTGGCGGTCACCGCGAGGGGACAGAGGGGACAGAGGGGACAGAGCCCGGGGGTCCTGCCCGGCCAGGCCGGGTCTCCGCGTGGCTCCGTCATCCCTTGGAAGGGGCGGGTGGGGCCCCTGGGTCTGCCCCATCGCGGGGTCCCGGGAGGCGGCGACATCCTGGTCCTTGGGCCCTGTGTCCCCACAGAACACATCCCTGTGTCCCCCCTGCAGCCATCCCCGTGTCCCCATGCCCTGTCCCCTGTCTTTAACCCTTCCACCACCCTTCACTTGTCCTCCCCCAGCGTGTCCCCCATCCCTGTCCCCTCTGGCACGTGTCCCCATTTCCTTCATCACCCACTCCCATCTCTCCCATCCCTGTCCCTCCTGCACCCATTCCCATCCCTGTCCCCGCTAGGACCCATCCCCATTTCCCCATTCCCACATCCCCCATTCCCATCTCGTCCCGTTCCCATCTCCCCTATTCCCATATCTCCCTTTTCTCGCACCCCCCGTTCCCATCTCCCCCATTCCCATTCCCCCATCCCTGTTGCCCCCCCATTCCCATCCCCCTGTCCCCTCGGTGCCCACCCCAGTCCCTGTCAGGGCCACCCCGGTTGGTTCCCCGTGGCCCGGCCGCGCTCCCTAATCCCCGCTCCCGCCGGGATGTGCCGGGATTAGCGCTGCCCGCGCTTCCCGGCGGGACTAATCCCGCTGCAGCTGCCGGCGCGACGTTCCCGAACATCCCGGGGCTCCCCACACCCCTGCGGGCCGGGGCCGTGCTGCCGGGGCCCCACATGGCTGTCCCGTGGCCAGCACCCTGCTGGGTTTGTCCCCGGGGTGGGCACCGTGCCACCCGTGCCGTGCTGTGCCGTGCCCCTGGCATGCTCTGGCCGGGCAGGGGATGCAGGGATGGATGCGGCGGCCCTAATCCGGATAAACCCACGCACGTGGCACGGGGGCTGCCAGGCACCCCAGAGCCGTCCCTGCGGCACCCCCGGGACCATCCCCACACCCAGCACCCCCTCCTGTACCCCCATCCCTGTCCCCACAGCCCCCATCCCCATCCCTGTCCCCCAGTGCCCATCCCTGGGGGTGTCCCCCCATCCCTGTCCCCTCCTGCACCCATTCCCATCCCTGTCCCCCCTGGGACCCATTCCCACATCCCCCATTCCCACATCCCCCATTCCCACATCCCTCATTCCCATGCCCCCATCCCAGGGATGTCCCCCCATCCCTGTCCCCCCTAGGACCCATTCCCACAAATTCCATCCCACATCCCCCATATCCCCATGCCCCATTCCCACATCCCCCATTCCCATCCCCCCAATCCCGGGGATGTCCCTCCATCCCTGTCCCCTCAGCACCCATTCCCATCCCTGTCCCCTCTAGGACTCATATCCCAATCCCCCATTCCCACATCCCCCATATCCCAATCTCCCATATCCCCATCCCCGTTCCCACGCCCCCGTCCCAGTGTCCCCCCATCCCCGTCCCCCACATCCCCCATATCCCAATCCCCCATATCCCCATCCCTGCCCCCATCCCGGTGTCCCCCCATCCCCGTCCCCCACATCCCCCATATCCCAATCCCCCATATCCCCATCCCTGCCCCCATCCTGTTGTCCCCATGGTGTCCCCGAGCGCTCCCAGGGTCGGGGGTCCTCACTGATCCCCCCGGCCCCTCTGTCCCCGCAGGATTCCCTGAACAACAACGGCGGCTTCGCCCCGCCCGCGCCGCGCCCCAGCTGGCAGGACGCGCTGCTGCACTCCTCCTCCTCCTCCTCTTCCTCACACACCGGTGAGCGCCGTGGCGGGGTCACAGGGGCAGGGTGACAATGGCACGGTGACAGTGGGCATGTGCCAGTGGGGCTGTGACAATGGCGGGGTGACAATGGGGCTGGGACAGTGGGGCTGTGACAATGCAGGTGTGACAATGCAGGTATGACATTTGGGTATGTGACAGTGGGGCTGTGCCAACGCAGGTGTGACAGTGGGGTTGTGCCAATGGGGCTGTGACAATGCAGGTGTGACAATGCAGGTATGACATTTGGGTATGTGACAGTGGGGCTGTGCCAACGCAGGTGTGACAGTGGGGTTGTGCCAATGGGGCTGTGACAATGCAGGTGTGACAATGCAGGTATGACATTTGGGTATGTGACAGTGGGGCTGTGCCAACGTGGGCGTGACAATGCGGGTGTGCCAGCGGGGCTGTGCCAATGGGATGTGACAGTGGGGCTGTGTCAGTGGCAAGGTGACAGTGGGGCTGTGCCAACGCGGGTATGACAATGCAGGTGTGACAGTGGGGCTGTGCCAACGCGTGTGTGACAGTGGGGCTGTGCCAACGCGGGTGTGACAGTGGGGCTGTGTCAACGCGGGTGTGACAATGCAGGTGTGACATTTGGGCATGTGACAGTGGGGCTGTGCCAA
Source organism: Melospiza georgiana (assembly GCF_028018845.1). Lineage (NCBI taxonomy): Eukaryota > Metazoa > Chordata > Aves > Passeriformes > Passerellidae > Melospiza > Melospiza georgiana. Next base: position 806,185 of record NC_080433.1, read on the forward strand.
CGTGGGTGTGACAATGCAGGTGTGACAGTGGGGCTGTGGCAATGGCGGGGTGACAGTGGGGCTGTGCCAAGGTGGGTGTGCTGCCGGCTCCCGCGGCCGCCCCGCGGGGTGACGCCGGCTCCGTGTCCCCTCCCCGCAGGACACTCGTCCCCCCACGCCTGCATCCTGGACGGACCCTGCCTGGAGAGCCCGCCGGGCCCCGGGGGGGCTCCCCCCTCGCTGCCGCCCTCCCCCCTGGACTCGCAAGGCAACAGCCCCGAGTCCCTGGCACATGGTAACCCATCGCCCCCGAGAGCCGCGCCCGATTTTAACATGAACCTCATCTCCGCTGCGCTCCGAGCTCCGCTCTCCCCGCCGCGCCCCCGCCAGCCGCCCCCGCCTCCTCACCCCTGTCTCTCTCCAACAGGGCCCGCGGCTCCCCCCGGCGCCCCCGAGGCCGCCCCCCCGCCCCAGGCCGCCCCCCAGGCCCCCACGCAGCCCCAGGGCGGCGGCAGCCCGGGGTCCCCCCGCCCGCAGCCGCCGCCGCGGCCCCCTCGGCCGGAGCGGGACGGGGCTCCCACGGAGCCGCTCAGCTCCGACGGGGAGGGCGCCCAGTCCGGCCGGGCCGCCAGCGTGCGCGGCCACCCCTCGGGCTCCTCGGAGACCACGTCGCCCTCCTCGGACCCGGGCATCGAGGCCGACCTCACGAGCCGCACGGCCAAGCCCTTCCTGCCCGGCGGGCGGCGCGGGGACGAGCTCAGCTCGCCCGGCTCTGACTCGGACGTGGACGGGGAGCTCGAGGCGGCTTTCGCCGGCGGGCGCCTGGTCAGCAACATGATCTCGTCCATCTCGGAGACCGAGCTGGACCTCAGCAGCGACAGCAGCAGCGGCCGCTCGTCCCACCTGACCAACTCCATCGAGGAGGCCAGCTCGCCCGGCTCCGAGGGAGAGCTGGAGCCCGAGCTGGAGGCGCCCGGCCTGCTGGGCATCAAGGACTCGCTGCTGCTGGACAAGGGCAAGGAGGACGAGGAGGAGCCGGCCGAGAGGGGCCCGCCGGAGCGCGGCGTGCTCAGGAGGGAGAGCCTGGCCGAGCTGAAGATGGATGCCTACTACGACAGCCTGGACCCGGCCGACGGCCCCGCACCCGAGGGCCAGACCGAGGTGTCCAGCGCCAGCCCCCTGGACCTGAAGATCGACCCCGACCACAGCCTGGAGAGCATCCGCCGCTCCTTCTACCTGCCCGTGGGGCCCAAGCTGATGCCCGAGGCGGATGAAGAGGACAACAGCGAGTATGACTCCGACTCGGAGTCGGAGCCCGACCTGAGCGAGGACTCGGACTCGCCGTGGCTGCTCAGCAACCTGGTGAACAAGATGATCTCAGAGGGCTCGTACCCCATCAAGTGCCCGGACGAGTGCTTCCAGAACAGCCACTCGCTGTGCGACACCATCTCTCCCGCCTCCGACCTGGAGCCCGAGATCCTGAGCGAGGCGCTGGACGAGGAGCCGGGCCCACGGGACTCGCCGGCGGTGCTGGCGGACACGGCAGCAGGGACACGGTGCCAGCGCGGCGCCATCGAGCTGGTGGACATGGAGACGCTGCGCAGCTCCCTGGCCGAGGCCGAGCATGCGGCCGCCGAGCCGCCGCCGGAGCCGCCGGCCGAGGAGCCGGGGCCCTTCCTGTTCCTCAGCAACCCCACCAACGACACCATCGCGCCCGTGTGCCCCGGCCGCCCCGTCGCCCTCGGCCGCCTGGACGCCTCCGAGGTCCTGGCCACCCTGGGCTGCCGCCCGGCCTCGCTGCCACGGGCATCCCCTGGCGCCGAGCCCACCGTCACCGGCGGGGATCGCCGCCCCGCCAGCCCCCGGCGCTGGGCCCTCGACGGGGACCTGGACTCGGGCATGCTGGAGGCCGACTCCATGATCGACGACGTCCGGTTAGCGCCCGACGCCGACCCCGCCGCGCTGGACGTGTCCACGGCCAAGACCAACCGCGGCTTCGCCATGGCCTTGGAGGAGGCCGAGCCGGCCTTGGTGGCCTCGCGCCGGGGCAGCCCGGCCGGGGAGGCGCCGGAGCCGCCGGAGCCGCCGGCGCTGGACGAGTCGCTGGCCTACGACTCGGTCAAGTACACGCTGGTGGTGGATGAGCACACGCAGCTGGAGCTGGTCAGCCTGCGGCGCTGCACGTCCGTGCTCAGCGACGACAGCGACATCCTGAGGGCCTGCGACGACGAGGTGGCCTTTGGGGACGGGCTGGTGGCCCCCGACGCGCGCAGCTCCTCCGAGGACTCGTCCCCCGAGGCCGACCTGCAGTTCTCCAAGAAGTTCCTCAACGTCTTCGTCAACAGCACCTCACGCTCCTCCAGTAAGTGGCGGTGTCGTGTCGTGACATGTCGTGACATGTCGTGACCTGTCACGGTGTCCTGGGCTGGTCTGGGTGACCTTGGCAAACTGGCTGCCCTCCGTGTCCTGCCCCAGCCATTCCCGTGTACCCTGTTTGTGGCATGTCATGACATGTCACGACATGTCTCAGCATGTCCCGATATGTCCTGGGATATCGTGACATGTTGTGCCATGCTGTCCTGGCTCTTCTCACACCAGCTGCCCTCCCTGTCCTGTCCCTGGCACCATTCCCTTGTGCCATGCCATGCCATGATACGTCACGATATGTCATGGCGTGTCGTGACATGTCACAGGAGACGGGGCAGGCTAACAGTGACCACAGGGGGTCCCCAGCCCTGCTCTGCTGGGCAGGGCCCAGGTGGGACCCCCAGGAGGGTTCTGACCCCACGAGTGCCCCCCAGGAACATGGGTGGGGATGTCCCTGTGGGGGTGGCAGCTGTCCCATGTCCCTGTGGGGGTGGACGCTGTCCCCATGTCCCATGGGGGTGGCTGGCTGTCCTGTGTCCCCATGGGGGTGGCAGCTGTCCCCCGTGCCCCTGGCATTGCTGTCCCCTGTCCCATGGGAGTGGCAGCTGTCCCCCTGTCCCCGTGGGGGTGGCAGCTGTCCCCTGTGTCCCTGGCATTTCTGTCCCCACAGGCACAGAGTCCTTTGGGCTGTTCTCCTGCATGGTGAACGGCGAGGAGCGGGAGCAGACCCACCGCGCTGTCTTCAGGTGAGGCCACCCCCGGTGACACCCAAGGTGACACACAGCCCCTGCCAGGGACACCCAGGGCCCTGCAGTGCCACCCCAGGGCTCCCTGCCTGCTGCTGGGGTGGCTGTCCCTGGCCTCTGGGGATGTCATGTCCCCCCACAGCTGCCACAGGGTTTGGGGGTGACCACAACATTGGAGTGGGGTCTGAGCATGGGGGATGAGGAGGGGATGAGGGGGACAGGGCTGTGGGTTTGGGGGTATCCAGGAGGGGAAGGGGTGTGGGTCTGGGTTTGGGGGTATCCAGGAGGGGAAGGGGTGTGGGGTCTGGGTTTGGGGGTGCCCAGGAGGGGAAGGGGCATGGGTCTGGGTTTGGGGGTGCCCAGGAGGGGAAGGGGTGTAGCAGGGTGGATTTTTGGTGAATGGCTGAGGGGAGTGGCTTTGGGGGTGATGAGAAGATGGATGGAGTGGCTTTGGGGCTGATGACCAGGAGGTCAGGGCTGTGACTGGGGCTGAGGTCAGGGCAGTGAGTTTGGGGCTGACCAGGAGGTCAGGAATGTGGTTTTTGGGGTGACCAGGAGGTCAGGGGTGTAGTGGGGTGGATTTTTGGGGTGGTGAGGGGCTGAGGAGAGTGGATTTGGGGTGATTGGAAGCTGGGAGGTACAGGACAGTGGCTTTGGGCTGACCAGGAGGGCAGTGCAGTGGTTTTGGGGTGCTGATGACCTGAGGGGTGCCAAGCAGTGGCTTTGGGGCTGACCAGGAGGTCAGGGCAGTGAATTTGGGGCTGCCCAGGACATCATGGCAGTGACTTTGGGCTGCCCAAAAGATCAGGGCAGTGAATTTGGGGCTGGCCAGGAGGTCAGAGCCATGGTTTTGGGCTGACCACGAGGTCAGGGTAGTGGCTTTGGAGCTGTCCACGAGGTCAGAGCAGTGACTTTGGGGAGGTGATGGTGACCTGAGGGTACTGAGCTGTGACTTTGGCGCTGCCCAGGACATCATGGCAGTGACTTTGGGCTGCCCACGAGGTCAGAGCTGTGACTTTGGGCTGCCCACGAGGTCAGAGCTGTGACTTTGGCGCTGCCCAGGACATCATGGCAGTGACTTTGGGCTGCCCACGAGGTCAGAGCTGTGACTTTGGCGCTGCCCACGAGGTCAGAGCAGTGACTTTGGGCTGCCCACGAGGTCAGAGCAGTGACTTTGGGCTGCCCACGAGGTCAGAGCTGTGACTTTGGGCTGCCCACGAGGTCAGAGCTGTGACTTTGGCGCTGCCCAGGACATCATGGCAGTGACTTTGGGCTGCCCACGAGGTCAGAGCAGTGACTTTGGGCTGCCCACGAGGTCAGAGCAGTGACTTTGGGCGGCCCACGAGGTCAGGGTAGTGACTTTGGGGAGGTGATGGTGACCTGAGGGTACTGAGCTGTGACTTTGGCGCTGCCCAGGACATCATGGCAGTGACTTTGGGCTGCCCACGAGGTCAGAGCTGTGACTTTGGGCTGCCCACGAGGTCAGAGCCATGGCTTTGGGGCTGCCCACGAGGTCAGAGCAGTGACTTTGGGGCTGCCCACGAGGTCAGAGCTGTGACTTTGGGGCTGCCCACGAGGTCAGAGCTGTGACTTTGGCGCTACCCATGTCCCCGTGCCATCCCCCTGTGCGTCCCCCCAGGTTCATCCCGCGGCATGAGGACGAGCTGGAGCTGGACGTGGACGACCCCATCCTGGTGGAGCTGGAGGAGGACGATTACTGGTACCGGGGCTACAACATGCGCACGGGCGAGCGCGGCATCTTCCCCGCCTTCTATGCCCACGAGGTGGTGGGGCAGGCCCGCGACGCCGTCGGTACGAGCCCGGGACCCCGCGATGGGGAGGGGGCTGGGGGCGTGGGGGGCCTCTCCGGGAGAAACCAGATTTGCTCTTGAACACCTTGAATTTTTCATAAGGGATAAACGCCTTGGGGGTGTGGCCGTAGCTTGGCCACGCTGCTTTTTTATAATAATTTTTCTTTTTCTATATTTATTTTTCTATGTGTACTTTTCTATATTTATTTTTATATTTATTTCTATATAATTTTTTATATATATTTCTGTACATATTTCTACATTTATTTCTATATATATTTCTACTTTTATTTCTCTGTTTATCTCAATACATATTTCTATATTTTTCTATGTTTTTCTATATCGATTTTCTTTCTATATTGATTTCTCTATATTTATCTTGCTACATTTATATTTCGATTTTTATTTCAACAATTATTTCTATATTTATTTCTCTATATATTTCTATATTTATATATATTTCTACATTTATTTCTCTATTTATCTCAATATATATTTCTATTATTTCTATATTTTTCTATATTGATTTTCTTTCTATATTTATTTCTCTATATTTTTCTATTTTTATTTTTATATATTTCTTTCTATATTTATCTCTATATTTCTTTCTATATTTATTTCTATTATTTCTATATTTATTTTTCTATATTGATTTTCTATATTGATTTTTCTACATTTATCTCTACCTTTATCTCTACATTTATTTCTCTTATTTCTATATTTATTTTCCTATATTGATTTTTCAATAATTATTTCTACATTTATTTCTACATTTATCTCTATATTTACCTTTACATTTATCTCTACACTTATCTCCATATTTATTTCTATTATTTTCATATTTTTCTATATTGATTTTCTTTCTATATTGATTTTTTTCTATATCGATTTTCTTTATTAACTTCATTTATTCTATATTAACTTATGCATTATTTATTTTTATATCATGTATAAATTATATATTATTTATATTGCATTGATTGCATACCTATTTAGGAGGATTATAAGTATTTAATAGTTTCTTTGAGTTCTTTTATATCCTCTGGGCATTTTTTAGTTTGGTTCCACCCCTGACCCATCGTGCAAGAGTGAATATTTGATTTTTGGGAGTGGTGAATGGCAGTTTTTCCCAATATTTATGCTATTTTTTCACAATGAGTGTGTCATTTCTTCCCAACAAACAGGGAGTTATTGACAGTCAAAGGGTCAGTGGCAGAAATCTTTTTACATCTTTTTTTCCCATATTATCTGTGTGGTTTTTTTAATGTTATTTAACCACACAGAGAGTTTTAGTTATTTTCCTTATCCGAGTTATTATTGTCAGATAGTTCCAAAAATAAAAGCATTAGTTAGTATTTTGTAACTGTGTGTGTACTATGTGTGCTGTGTGCTATAACATTAACTTTTACTTGTTGTAAAAGTTATTGTTATAGCACACAGCACATAGCTCCTATATTAATATTTTGTGAAAGCGAAATTTAAAATAATTACAGTTTAAACTAATCTATATATCTATAATATATATTTTATGTAATTTATTATTTTAAACAAGAATATATATTTATCACACCAACATATACAATCTACAGGGATTAGGGTATTGACCACAAAAGGCTGACAAATTATATAAAAAATGACAAATTATATCAACTTATATAAAAAGTAGTTAAAAAGAGATTTAATAATTTATTATCTTTAAAAAGAGGTTGCAAATTTTAATTATATAAAAATAATTTGTAGAAGTTAATATATAATAAATAATATATTAGAAAATATATAAAATATATAAAATATAAATTTAATATATGTAAAAAATAAACAATATATAAAGAATAAAATATATATAAATAATATAACATATATAAATAATATGTAAAACATAAATAATGTATAAAGAATAAATAGTACATAAATACGATATAAAAAATATAAATAGTATATAATTTATATAGTATATAAAATTTAATGTATTAGTATAGAATAAATAATCTATAAAGTTAACATAGAATAAATAATCTATATGATTTAAGCAGAGATTACCAACTGTACTAAATTAAAATAATTTTCAAAAGTTAATATAGTATAAGTAATAAATTTAAAAAATATATTAAAAATATATAAATATATTATAATAAATAATAATATATAAATTAAAAATATAAAATATAAATAATATGTAAAGAGTAAATAATATGTAACTAATATATAAGATATATAAATAATATGTAATTGATATATAATATAAAAATATATAATGTATAAGTTAATGTAGAATAAATAAGGTAATATAGGATAAATAATATATTAAAAATATCTATAAATATATAATGATAAATAACAATATATAAATTTTATTTATATACATAATATATAAACACTATAAAATATAGAAATAATTCATAATTTTTGTATAAAATAAATAATGTATAAATTAATATAGAATAAATAGTCTATATTATTTAAGCCGAGATTACAAACTATACTAAATTATGATAATTTGCAGAAGTTAATACAGAATAGTGACAGCCAATGGCTTCTATGGCCCTCTTGGCCACCAGGGCCCATGGCTCGAGCTCAGCTGGGCATCGACCAGTGATGTGACAGTCCCTGACGGTGTGGCTGGGCAGTGCGAGGCACAGAGGGACCTGCTGGGCAGCAGGGCAGGAGCCCTGGTGTGCCCTGGTGGCCAAGGGCCCAGTGCCACCTGGCTGTGTCACACTGGAGGGCACAGCAGCAGGGAGGTCACTGTGCCCTGGTGGGGTGCCCAAGGGCCCAGTGCCACCTGGCTGTGCCACAATGGAGGGCACAGCAGCAGGGAGGTCACTGTGCCCTGGCACGGGCAGGGCTCAGCTCCAGGGCTGTGCCAGCTGTGCCCCCTCAGCCCGGGCAGGACCTTGGGACACTGAGCAGGGCCAGAGGGGCAGCGGGGCTGGAGAGGGGCTGGGACACAACCCCTGAGGGAGCCCTGAGGGAGCTGGGGGTGCTCAGCCTGCAGGGAAGGACACTCAGGGTGCCCCCAGCACTGTCACAGCTCCTGAAAGGTGCCTGTGCCCAGCTGCCCCTGGGCTCTGTCCCCAGCAGCACTGGCACACCCAGAGCACACAGCCTGAGCTGGGCCAAGGGAAATCCAGCTTGGAGAGCAGCAAAAAGCTTTTCCAGCAAGGGGGAGAAAGTTCTGCAATGGCTGCCCGGGGAGGGGGTGCAGTCACCATCCCTGGGGGTGTTTAACCAGCCTGGAGGTGGCACTGGGTGCCAGGGCCTGGGCTGGGCTCCAGGGCCCTGAAGGGCTCTCCCAACACAGGGATTCTGTGATTGTGAATTCTGTGTGATTCTGTGACTGTGTGTGATTGATTGTGTGATTGACTGTGTGATTCTGTGATGCTGTGTGATTGTGTGTGGTTCCATGATTGTGTGCGATTGTGAGATTCTGTGAGATTCTGTGAGATCCTCTGTGATCCTGTGTGATCCCTTGTGACTGATTGTATGATTCTGTATGATTCTGTATGATGGATTGTGTGATTCTATGATTCCCTGGTTGTATGATTCTATGATTGTGTGATTCTATGATGGTGTGTCATTCCGTGATCCTGTGATTCTGTGTGATTGTGTGATTCCATGATCCTGTGATCCTGACATTCCATGATTGTGCGATTTCCTGATTCTGTGTGATTCTGTGATTGTGTGATTCCAGTATTCGGTGTGGTTGTGTGATTCCCTGATTCTGTGATTGTATGATTCCATGTGATTCTGTGTGATTCCCTGATTCTGTGATTCCTGATTCTGTGTGATTCTGTGATTGTGTGATTCCAGTATTCTGTGTGATTGTGTGATTCCAGTATTCTGTGATTGTGTGATTCCATGTGATTCTGTGTGATTCCCTGATTCTGTGATTCCTGATTATGTGTGATTCTGTGATTGTGTGATTCCATGATTCCCCATTCCTGTGTGATTCCGTGATCCCCCAATCCTGACATTCCGCCATTCTGTAATTCCCTGATTCTCTGTGGTTCCCCGATCCCGTGTGATTCCGTGATCCTGTAACCCTGTCATTCTGCCATTCCCTGATTCCGTGATTCCATGTGATCCCATGTCACTCCGTGATCCCGCCATCCCACTGTTCTGCCATTCCCTGATTCCGTGGTTCCGTGTGATCCCGTGTCACTCCGTGATCCCGCCATCCCACCGTTCTGCCATTCCCTGATTCCGTGATTCCGTGTGATCCCGTGTCACTCCGTGATCCCGCCATCCCGCCGTTCTGCCATTCCCGACGCCGTGCTTGCTGACGCCGCTGTCCCGCAGGGCTGAAGCGGAACCCGTGCTGGGTGGAGCGGTTCAACGTGCAGTTCCTGGGCTCCGTGGAGGTCCCGTACCACCAGGGCAACGGCATCCTCTGCGCCGCCATGCAGAAGGTGAGCGGGTGAAAACAGCCGGCACTCGCTGCTCTGGGCAGGAAATCTGGATTTTTATGGCACAGGCCAGATTTGATGGCATTATCAGAAATTATTATTATTGGCGTACATTAATTATTGTATATTTCATCGTTAATATCATAAAATTAATTAAAATTATAATACATTATTTATGTTGTAATATAATATTATTTATATTATAATTATATATAAAATATTGTATTATAGTTATTAAATTATATTTAAACTATATCATTATATTATTATAGTATTGTATATAATTATATATACAATATATAATAATATACAATATATGTATATATAATATATATAATTATATATATAATATATATACTATATATAGTTATATAATAATAACAATATTACTATATAATAAGATTATTATATAAAATAATATTATTAAGTTTATAATTTATATTTATTATTATATATATAATATATATATAATTATATACAATATATATACGATATATAATTATATAATAATAACTATATTACTATATAATAAGATTATTATATAAAATAATATTATTAAGTTTATAGTATAAATATTATAATTATATACTATAATATTAATTATATATTAATTATACAAACTATTATAGACCATAATTATTAATTGTAATATTATCTATAATATATTAATACATAATATAGATTATGTATTTATAATATAAATAATAGAAATAGTAATAAATAATACAATTATTGTAATATAAATAACAATATTATTAAGTAGTATTGATAATATTATCTAAACACAAACATGTAATATATAATCATTATATAATTATATAGAATAATTATACAAGCTATAATGTGATATTATATGATTGATATGAATATGATATTATATGATTGATATAATATAATTAAGATGATATTATTATTGTCAGATCTAATTGTAATTAACAACACACTCACACTCAGTTCATCAGTATCTGTCAAACTTTATTTTTAGTCCATTTCCACACCTTTTCTGCTCATTCTCAAAGAACAGATCTCTTTTTATTCCAGGTGCAGCCTGTTTTTTACCCAGGAATACATAATTTGTTATTAACCAACTTTTCACTCTCAAGATTGCAAAAATAGTCTTGAGAATGAAAAGTCAGTTGATAAGATAAAAAGTCAGATGATGATGATGATGATAATAATAATAATAATGTCAGTTGATTAGATGAAAAGTCAGTTAATAATAGAAAATAATTATAATAAGAAGAAAAATAATATAATATTAAATAATAATAAAAATAATTATAATAATAAGAAAAATAAATAATAAATTAATAGGTAATTAATAATAGTAAATTTGGCACGGGAACTTGGGAGCTCTTGCTGAGCCGTGCTTAGCAGAAGGAGCAGACCCCAGCCTTGCCCCACGAGGCTCCCTTTTACAATCTCTTATCAATATTTTATAATTTTACCTCTCTCCATTTTCCCTTTTTTTGCCGTTTCCCGCCTCTCCCGCTGTCCCAGATCGCCACCACCCGGAAGCTGACGGTGCACCTGCGGCCCCCGGCCAGCTGTGACCTGGAGGTGACACTGCAGGGCATCAAACTCATCCTGACCGTCACCGAGTACAGCCCCGAGCACGAGGTCGGGGACGGGGACACCGGGGGACAGTGGGGGGACAGTGGGGGGGCAGGGGTCTGGGTTTGGGGGGGGCAGGGGTCTGGGTTTGGGGGGGACAGTGGGGGGGCAGGGGTCTGGGTTTGGGGGGGACAGGAGGGGACAGGGGTCTGGGTTTGGGGGGGACAGGAGGGGACAGGGGTCTGGGTTTGGGGGGACATGGTGGGGACAGGGGTCTGGGTTTGGGGGGACAGGAGGGGACAGGGGTCTGGGTTTGGGGGGACAGTGGGGGGACAGGGGTCTGGGTTTGGGGGGCACATGGTGGGGACAGGGGTCTGGGTTGGAGGGGGGGACAGGAGGGGACAGGGGTCTGGGTTTGGGGGGACATGGTGGGAACAGGGGTCTGGGTTTGGGGGGGACAGGAGGGGACAGGAGTCTGGGTTTGGGGGTGACCAGGGCAGGAGGAATGGGGGGTGGGTTTTGGGGGGCTCAGGGGTCTGGGTTTGGGGGTGACCAGGGCGGGAGGAATGTGGGGGTGGGTTTTGGGGGGCTCAGTAGTCTGGAGGTGAGCAGAGCAGATGTGGGGGTGCCCAGCAGGTGCAGGGTGCAGGGCTGTGGGTCTGGGGGCCGATGCTGAGGGCGGGCACAGATTTTGGGGGGCTCTGGGCCCCCAGACCTGACCCAGCCCCTCCTGTGCCCCTGTCCCCCGCAGTTCGAGCGCTGCAGCCACTTCTTCCAGATGAAGAACATCTCCTTCTGTGGGTGCCACCCCCGGAACAGCTGGTGAGCCCCCCGTGCCCCCAGGGGCACCCCCAGGGACCCCCACCCTACCCAGGTGCACGCAGGAGACCCTCACCCTGCCGGTAGCACTCCAGTTGATCCTCACCCCACCTAATGACATCCCAAGGAGCCCCTACCCCCTCCAGGGACACCCCAAGGAGCAGCCACCCCATCCAGGGTCCCAAGGGACCCTCACCCCATCCAGGGACACTCCCACCCTTGCAGGGATGCCCCAAGGGACCCCCCCACTCTGCTAGGGATACCCTAGGGGACCCCTTACTCTACCCAGGGACACCCCAAAGGACCCTCAGCCCATCCAGGGGCACCCCAAGGGGTCCTCACCCCACCTAAGGACACCCCAATGGACACCCCCACAGTGCCAGGGACATTCCAAGTGACCCCCACCCCATCCAGGGACACCCCAAGGGACCTTCACCCTACCCAGGGTCACCCCAAAGGACCCTCACCCCATATAGGGGCATCCCCAGGGACCCCCTACTCTGCCCAGGGACACCTCAAAGAGACCCTCACCCAATTCAGGGACACCCTAAGGGACCCCACCCCATCCAGGGGCACCCCGAGACACCCCCACACTGCCAGGGGCACCTCAAGGGACCCTCACCCAATTCAGGGACACCCCAGGGAACCCTCACCCCATCCAGGGTCACCCAAGGGACCCTCACCCAATTCAGGGACACCCCAAGGTACTCCCACCCTACCCAGGGACCCCAAGGGACCCTCATCGCATTTAGGGACACCCCAAGTGACCCCATCCCACACAGGGACCCCGCGGTGCCACCCCGGAGTCCCCTGCCCGCCCCGGTGTCCCTGGGGTGGCCGTCCCGGACTCTGGGGGTGCCCCCTGGCAGAGCCCGCCCGGGGCAGGTTTGGGGTGCCCCCTGAGCCCGTGCCCCCCACCCCCGCAGCTATTTCGGGTTCATCACCAAGCACCCGGTGCTGAGCCGCTTCGCCTGCCACGTGTTCGTGTCGCAGGAGTCCATGAGACACGTGGCCGAGTGTGTCGGGTACGGCACCGGGACACCGGGGGGGCACGGGGGGCACGGGGGGCACCAGGACACAGGGCGACACCGGGGGGACATGGGGGTACAGGGGACACTAGGACACCGGGGGAGTATGGCGATTATGGGGGACACGGGGGGTGTGGGGGGCATGGGGAACACCGGGGGGTACAGGGGACACGTGGGGCACGGGGGCATGGGGGGTACAGTGGGTACAGGGGACACGGGGGGCATTGGCAACACCGGGGACACGTGGGGGACATGGGGGACACAGGGGGCACACGGGTGTACAGGGGACACGGGGCACTGGGGACACCGGGGACATGGGGGGGCACAGGGGACATGGGGGACACGGGGGGCACGGGGTGGCTGGGATGGGGCTGGGGGCACGGGGGTTATGGGGGTACGGGGACGTGGGAGATACAGGGGACAGAGGGGCACAGGGGGTCTGGGGGGCACGGGGGGCAGGGCATGGGGTGTTGGGGCTGGAGGTTTTGGAGGCTCTGGGTGCCAGGGGATTGGGGGTGCAGAGGGTCTGGGTGCCAGGGCTTTGGGGAGTCTGGGTGACAGGGGGCAAGGGGTGACAGGGGGGCTGGGAGTGCTGGGGGTCTGGGTGCCAGGGGATTTGGGTCTGGGTGTCCGGGATTGGGGGTACCAGGGATTGGGGTCTGGGTGCCAGGGACTGGGTCTGTGTGGCGGGGGATTGGGGTGCCAGGGGATTGGGGTCTGGGTGCAGCATTATGGGGTGCAGGGGTCTCTGGCTGTACTGGGGCTGGGGTCACAGGGTGTGAAGGTTTGGGGTGCTGAGGGCTGGGTGTGGGGGCTCTGTGTGCCAGGGACTGGGGGTGCTGTGGGGCTGTGGGGTCTGGCTGTGCCAGGTTTGGGGGGTCTGGGGATGCTGTGGGTCTGGCTGTGCCAGGTTTGGGGGGTCTGGGGATGCTGTGGGTCTGGCTGTGCCAGGTTTGGGGGGCTGTGGGTCTGGCTGTGCCAGGTTTGGGGGGTCTGGGGATGCTGTGGGTCTGGCTGTGCCAGGTTTGGGGGGCTGTGGGCGCTGGGATCCAGCTGTGCCAGCTCTGGGGGTACCAGCCCCTGTTTGTGGGGTCTCAGTGGGTCTGGGGGTGTCTCTCTGTGCCCCCTCCCCTCGCTGACCCCCCTCCCCATGGCTGCCCCCCCAGCCGAGCATTTCAGGAATATTACCAGGAGCACCTGGAGTACGCCTGCCCCACAGAGGACATCTACCTGGAGTAGGGTCCCTGCCACCCCCGGCATTCGGTGTCACCCTTAGGGACGCTGTGTCACCCTTAGGGACTCGGGGTCACCCAGCCAGGGACTCTGGGTCACCCCAGAGACTCGGTGTCACCCTTAGGGACTTGGTGTCAGCCCCAGGGATTCTGCATCACCCCCAGGGATTCTGTGTCACCCTTAGGGACTCTGTGGGACCCCAGGGACTCGGTGTCACCCCAGAAACTTGGTGTCACCCCCAGGGACTCTGTGTGACCCTTAGGAACTTGGTGTCACCCTTAGGGACTCTGTGTCACCTCCAGGGACCCTGTGTGACTCCCAGGGACCCTGTGTGACCCTTAGGAACTCGGTGTCACCCTTAGGGACTTGGTGTGACCCCAGGGACTCTCTGTGACCCCAGGGTTTCTCTGTGTGACCCCCAGAGTCTCTGCCCCCCCCGCGCCCCCCCGCACGCCCCCCCCACCTCTCGGGGGTCCGGGGGTCCCCTCGGGGGGTGGCACAGCCCGGGGGGGGTGGCACGGCCCGAGCAGCCTCCCCTGCATGAGCACGGCCAGCGCGGGGGGCAGCGGGCCCGCGGCTTTGGGGGCACGGGGGGGTCCGGGGGGGTTCGGGAGGGCGTCCAGGGGCAGCTCGGGGGAGGGAATCTCCGCGCACCCCCAAATCCGCGCTGCCCCCCCACAGGAGCGGGGATCCCCCGGAGCCGCCCCCCGCCCCGGGCGTGCTGCCCCTCGTGTCGGTGTCCCCGGCTGTCCCCCCCCCGCCCGCCACCGAGCTCGGGACCCCCCCGGGGCCGCCCCCTCCTCACTGCTGTGCCTGGTGGTCCCTCGCTTCGGCCCTGTCGCCCAGCGCTATCGTGACTATATCGCCACCCGCTCGATGTCCCGGTATTTATCTGTACTCAGCAGCCAGAGGAGCCCCCGAGCCACTGTGCCACCCCGGCTGTCCCCACGCCGTTGTCACCCACTTGGTCTTTCAATAAAATATATGCTTGGTGTGAGCTGGGGACAGTCCTGGCACGGGAGGGGACAGGGGTGGGGACAGGGTGGGGACAGTCCTGGGGACAGTGTTGGACACTGGTGGGGTCAGTGTTGGGGACAGTGCTGGGGCACTGCTGGGGACACCGCTGGGACACTCCTGGGGACATCCAGGCCATGCTGGACACCCAGCTGAGTTGGGGACACCCAGATGAGTTGGGGACATTTGAGTGAGTTGGGGACACCCAGACAAGTGGGGACCCCCAGCCCCTTCCCTGTCCCTTTGTCCCTTGGCTGTGCCCCCCGAGGGTCACCCCCTGCCCTGGCCCTGGGGACACCAGTGGGTGGCCAGGACCTGCTGGGGGTGTGACGCTGGGGACAGTGGCTTCGTGCCATTGATGTGGCACCTGTGGGAGCCAGAGCACCCCAAATCTCACCCAGGGACACCCCAAAACTTATCCAGGAACACCCAAAATTCACCCAGGAACACCCCAAATCTCACCTGTGACACCCCAAAATTCACCCAGGAACACCCAAAATCTCACCCAGGAACACCCAAAATCTCACCCAGGGACGCCTCAAAATCCATCCCACCCATCCTACTCAGAATTCATTCATCCCAAAATTTGAGGGGCACCTCAAATTTCACCTGGGAATGTCCCAAAATTAAACTGGGGCACCTCAAAATTCAGCCAGGACAACCTGAAATTCAACCGAGAACACCCCAAAACTCACTCAGGGACACCCCAAAATTCACCTGGGGAACATCAAATTTCAGCAGGGAGTACCCCAAAATTTATCCAGCAAAACCCCAAAATTCAGCCGGGAAACCCCCAAAATTCAACCGGGGACACCCCAAAATTCAGCCAGGAAAACCCCAAAGTTCAACTGGGGACACCCCAAAATCCACCCATGGGGCTCTGTCCCTCGGGAGCTCCCCTTGTCCCCCCCTGTGTGGGGCCAGGACCACCGCGGGATCTGAGTGAGCACAGGACCAGGCGGAGCTTTCTTATAAATTTATTACATAATAATAATAATAATTAATAATAATAATATAATATAAGAAACATAGATCTCTGTGGGGGATGTGTATCACAACGTCAAGGGCGGGAGGCGAATGGCCGCACCTCCGTGACTCCGGAGAAGGAGAAAGCTCCTCCGAAAATCCATACAAAATTAAGGGTGAAGTCAAACTGACCCTGGGAAATTAAAAACGGAACGAAAACCCACAGGTGAGTCCGGCTGGGGGACGGAACCGAGAGTGTGGCGGGGCCGGGCTGTGCACATGCAGCGGGCGTGAGGGCGTGGCACATGCATGGGCAGTGAGGGCCTGGCCGGACAGCGGCCGGCCGGCCGGACAGCGGCCCCGCCACGGATGGGGCCGGCGGGGCCGGGGGTCCCCCGGGAGCTGAGTGACCCCGGGGGGTTCTGCTCTTTGTCACAGTCGGGGGAACGGACGGGCGGATGGAGGGGGGCGATGGCGCCGGGCTGGACAACGGAAAAATATCGACAGCTCGGGGGGGAAAAAACCCCTTCGGAAGCAGGGGGGAAAAGAAAAGGAAAAGTGTCTCCCTTTGTACAGCGGAAAAACCCGAGTGGTGGAGAAGCCATGAGAGGAATCACAGTAATGCCGCGGCCCGGGGCGGGGGCGGCGCGGCCGGGGGCGGCACGGCCCTGGGGTTGGCGTGGCCGAGCCGTGGTCAAGGGGTCGGCGTGGCCAAGAGGCCAAGCGGTGGTCAAAGGGTCAGCACGGCTGAGGGGTAGGCGTGGCCAAAGGGCCGGCACGGCCAAGGAGTTGGCATGGCCGAGGGGTGGTCAAGGGCTTGGCACAGCCAATAGATTGGCATGGCCACAGGGTTGGCATGGCCAAGTGGTCAACACGGCCAATGGGTTGGCATGGCCGAGGGGTCAACACGGCCAATGGATTGGCACGGCCAATGGATTGGCATGGCTGAGGACTTGGTGTGGCCAACGGGTTGGTGTGGCCAAGGGGTGGTCAAGGGCTTGGCATAGCTGATGGGTTGGCATGGCCAAGTGGTCAACACGGCCAGTAGATTGGCATGGCCGAGGGGTTGGCATGGCCAAGGGGCCAGCACGGCTGAGGGCTGGTCAAGGGCTTGGCACGGCCAATAGGTTGGCATGGCCGAGGGGTTCACATGGCCAAGTGGTCAACACGGCCAATGGGTTGGCATGGCCAAGGGGTTGGCGTGGCTGAGGGGTTGGCGTGGTCAAGGGGTCATCCTGGCCAATGGGCTGGTGTGGCCAAGGGTTGGCGTGGTTGAGGGGTTGGCATGGCCAAGTGGTCAACACGGCCAATAGATTGGCATGGCCGAGGGGTTGGCATGGCCAAGGGGTTGGCGTGGTCAAGGGGCCGGCATGGCCGAGGGGTGGACAAGGGCTTGGCACAGCCAATAGGTTGGCATGGCCGAGGGGTTGGCGTGGCCAAGGGGTGGCCAAAGGGTGGTCAAAGGGTGGGCACGGCCGATGGGCTGGCATGGCCAAGTAGTCAACACGGCCAATGTGTTGGCATGGCCGATGGGTTGGCATGGACAAAGGGCCAAGGGGTAGTCGAGGGGTTGGCACGGGCAAGGGGCTGGCATGGCCGAAGGATTGGCATGGCCAAAGGGCTGAAGGGCAGTCAAGGACCTGGCACAGCCAATGGATTGGCATGGCCAAGGGGTCAGCATGGCCGGGGGCTCAGCATGGCTGACAGGTTGGCGTGGCCAAAGGGGCCAAAGGGTGTTCAAAGGGTCGGCACGGCCAAAGGGTTGGCGTGGCCGAGGGCTTGGCATGGCCAAGGGCCAAGGGTCCTTAAAGGGTCAGCACAGCTTAGGGGTCAGTGTGGCTGTGGGGTCAGGGTGGCTGTGGGGTCAATGGGTCTCAGGGCTGACCAAGGGTTTGGCACGGCCAAAGGCTTGGCATGGCCGAGGGGTCGGTGTGGTCAAGGGGCCAGCCTGGCCAATGGGTTGGCATGGCCACGGCATGGCCGAGGGGTTGGCATGGCCAAAGGGTTGGCATGGCCAAGGGGTTGGCAGGGCCAAAGGGTTGGCGTGGCCGAGGGGTTGGCAGGGCCAAAGGGTTGGCGTGGCCGAGGGGTTGGCATGGCCAAAGGGTTGGCGTGGCCAAGGGGTCAATGTGGCCGAGGGGTCAGCACAGCCGATGGGTTGGCGTGGCCGAGGGGTCAGCATGACCCTGGGACTGGCGTGGCCGAGGGGTCAGCGTGACCCCGGGATTGGCATGGCCGAGGGGTCAGCGTGGCCAAAGGTTTGGCATGGCCGATGTGTTGTTGTGACCGAGGGGTCAGTGTGACCCGGGGGCTGGCAGAGCCGGGGGTGGCCGGGGGGTCAGTGTGGCCGGGGGGTCAGCGTGACCCAGGGGCCAGGCCGGGGTCAGGGGTCAGCTGGGCTCCCGCTCTGCCTTCTCCCGGATGGCTTTTCCAAAGGCAAGGTGGCCCCGGCTCCGGAGGGGTCCGGAGCGGGCGGGCGGCGTGGCCGGAGCGGGGACAGGAGCTGGGGACACTGGGAATCACTCCCGGGAAGGGGACGGCAGCGCTTTGGGAACGGCCACGGCAGCGACCCGTGGCCGATGGGCACCGTGGGGTCCTGGTGGTGGCACCGTGGCACTGGGTGGGTGACCCTGGCCGCCGGCACGGGGCCACCCCCAGCCGGTGGCACAGCGGGGGGGACACGGAGGGGACACCGGGGGTCTGTGCTGGCAGCTGGAGGGGCCGCCCCAGGCGAAGCCAGTTCGCCCGGGGACCCTGATGGCCTTTTGGAAGTCCCTTGTCCAGCTCTGCCACGTCCCCGTGGCAGCGCAGGGGACAGGGATGGGCAGGGGACGGGGGTGGGCAGTGCAGGGGACAGGGATGGGCAGTGATGGGACAGGGATGGGCAGTGCTGGGGACAGGGATGGGCAGTGCTGGGGACAGGGATGGGCAGTGATGGGGACAGGGATGGGCAGTGCTGGGGACAGGGACGGGAAATGAGGGGGACAGGGATGAGCGGGGCAGGGGACAGGGATGGGCAGGACAGGGGACAGGGATGGGAAATGAGGGGGAACAGGGATAGGCAGGGAACAGGGATGGGCAGGGCGGGGGATAGAGACGGGCAGGACAGGGGACAGGGATGGGCAGGACAGGGGACAGAAATGACGAAGGAGGGGGACAGGAATGAACAGGACAAGGGACAGAAATGACAAGGGCGAGGGACAGGGATTGGTGGGGTAGGGGACAGAAATGAAAGGGCTGGGGACAGGATGAGTGGAGCAGGGCACAAGAATGAACGGGTAGGGGACAGGGGTGACCTGAACAGGAGACAGGGGTGAGTGGCACAGGGGACAGGAGTGAGGAGGGCTGGGGACAGGAATTTATGGGACGGTGAACGGCCATGAGCGGGACGGGGGACAGGAATGAGCGGGGCTGGGGACAGAGATGAGTGGGACAAGGGACAGGGATGAACAGGACAGGGATGAGTGACACAGAGGGGAGGATGAGTGGGGCAGGCGACAGGGACAAACGGGACAAGGGAACGGAATGGGGATGAGAGGGGCTGGGGACAGGGATTAACGGGACAGGGATTAACGGGACAAGGGGACAGGGATGAGTGGTACAGGGACAGGGATAAACGGGACAAAGGGACAGAGATGAGTGGCACAGAGGACAGGATGAGTGACACAGGAGACAAAGGATGAGTGGGGCTGGGGACAGGGATAAACGGGACAGGGATAAACGGGACAGGCATGAGTGTTACACGGGACAGGGATGCTGGCACAGGTGACAGGGATGAGTGGCACAGGGGACAGGGATGAGTGGCACAGAGGACAGGATGAGTGACACAGGAGACAAAGGATTAGTGGGGAGAGGGACAGGGATAAACGGGACAAGGGGACAGGGATGCCTGGCACAGAGGACAGGGATGCCTGGCACATAAACAGGACAAGGGGACAGGGATGCCTGGCACATAAACGGGACAAAGGGACAGGGATGCCTGGCACATAAACGGGACAAGGGGACAGGGATGTCTGGCACAGGGAACAGGGATGCCTGGCACATAAACGGGACAAGGGGACAGGGATGCCTGGCACAGGGGACAGGGATAAACGGGACAAGGGGACAGGGATGCCTGGCACAGAGGACAGGGATGCCTGGCACAGGGGACAGGGATAAACGGGACAAGGGGACAGGGATGCCTGGCACAGAGGACAGGGATGCCTGGCACAGGGGACAGGGATGTCTGGCACAGGGAACAGGGATGCCTGGCACATAAACGGGACAACGGGACAGGGATGCCTGGCGCAGGGAACGGGGATAAACGGAGCAGGGATAAACGGGACAGGGGACAGGGACAGCAGGACGAGGAGGCTGCGGGGACACACGGGGCAGCTCGGTGGCAGCGCCGGGCGCTCTCGGGACGGGCAGCGCGGGTGGAAGTCGCCTTCTCTGGCGTGGGGCCTGACTGGGACGAGCCGTGGTGTCCCCGCGAGCGGCGCGGGGGACACTCAGTGTTCGCCAACACAGGTACGGCTGCAGCTGCTTCAGCGGGAGCTGCGGGTGCGGGCCGGGCACGGCCGCGGCTCCGCGGGCGCGGAGCGGGCACCGCCATTTCCGCCCTCGGGGGGCGCGGAGGAGGACGAGGAGGAGGAGGAGGAGGGAGGGGAAGGCTCCTCCGAAATGGCGAGAAGGCGCACAGCTCTCCGGTCCCAGAGCGAGCTTGAGCGGAGCGGTTGCGCTCCGCGGGTTCGGCCTCTCGCGGCGAGAGGCGGCCGCGGGCGGGGGTCTCCGTCTCGGTGTGGCCCCGACAAACAGCTGCGGAAGGGGCGGAGACCCGGGACACCCGGCGGGACGCGCCGGGCTGCCCGCGCTCAGGCCACCACTGTCACTGCCACCCGCGCCCGTGGCGCCTGCGGAGCCCCCGAGCCTCAGGGGACACCGGGGGGGCTCCGCGAGGGGACACCGGGACAGCGGTGCCACCCAGGGGACACCGAGAGCGCCGGGGGCTGCCGGGGCTGCGGGGATGGGGAGGGACGGGGGAGAGGGACGGGGAGGGACAGGCAGGGTGGGCAGGCAAGGGGGGTCGGGCAGGATGGGCAGTGCCAGGCAAGGGTGGGCAGGCAAAGCAGTCAGTGCCAGGCAGAGTGGTCGGTGCCAGCCTGGGGTGGTCAGGGGGTCAGACAGAGTGGTCAATGGCAGGCAGAGCGGTCGGGGCGGCCAAGCAGAGTGGTCAGTGGCAGGCAGGGGTGGTCAGGCAAGGCAGTCAGTGCCAGGCTGGGGTGGTCGGGGTGGTCGGGCAGTGCCAGGCAGGATGGTCAGGGGCGGCCAAGCAGAGTGGTCAATGCCAGGCTGGGGTGGCCAGGCAGGGTGGTCGGTGCCTGGCACGGGTGGTCAGAGAGAGTGGTCAGTGTCTGGCAGGGTGGTCAGGGCAGTCAGTGCCAGGCAGGGTGGGCAGTGCCAAGCTGGGTGGTCAGAGCAGTCAGTGCCAGGCTGGGTGGCCAGGCAGGGTGGGCAGTGCCAGGCAGGGTGGGCAGTGCCAGGCAGGGTGGTCAGCCAGGGTGGGCAGTGCCAGGCAGGGTGGTCAGGGCAGTCAGTGCCAGGCAGGGTGGGCAGTGCCAGGCAGGGTGGGCAGTGCCAGGCAGGGTGGGCAGCCACGGGCGCGTCCCCACCGGGATCCCCCAGGGGAGCGGCCCCGGGAAGGGACAGGCAGAGGAATTCCCGGGAATTCCCCAATCCCACAGCGGCGCCATGGCACCGGGACGTGCTCCGCCCGCCATGCGACATTCGACCGTGCGACATGCCGGAACGCGACATTCCCGCGTGCGACATTCCGCCGTGCGACATTCCCGCAGGCGACATTCCGCCGTGCGACATTCCCGCGTGCGACATTCCCGTATGCGACATTCCACCGTGCGACATTCCGCCGTGCGGCATTCCGGCACGCGACATTCCGCCGTGCGACATGCCGGAACGCGACATTCCACCGTGCGACATTCCACCGTGCGACATTCCACCGTGCGACATTCCGCCGTGCGACATTCCCGGCGGGATGCGGAGGGGCCGGGAGCGCCCCGGGATGCGCGGAGCGGCTCGGGACAGCACCGGGAGGTGGCGGAGGGACACGGGGACAGAGGGGACAGGGAGCGGAGGGGGCAGGGGAGAGGCACAGGAGGGTGGCACGGCATCGTCTAGGATGGGATTGGGATGGGATGTCGGATGGGAGCTGGGGTTGGGATCTGGGACGGGATGTCAGATTTTGGGTGGGATTTGGGGTGGGATCTGGGATGGGTTGGGATTTGGGGTGGGAGCTGCCAGCCTGTTCCTGTGCCCGGAGTGTCCCGGGAATGCCGGACACAGCGGGGACACAGAGCGAGAGTGGCACCGGCCGGGCAAGGGGAGTGGGGATGGATTTGGGGGATACAGGTGGGATGGATTTGGGGGATAAGGGTGGGATGGATTTTGGGGAGATTGCACAGGGTAGAGCTGGATTTGGGGGCGCAGGTTTGGTCGATAAGGGTGGGATGGATTTAGGGACACAGGTGGGATGGATTTGGGGGATAAGGGTGGGATGGATTTTGGGGAAGATTGCACAGGGTCGGGCTGGATTTGGGGCCACAGGTGAGGTGAATTTGGTGGATAAGGGTGGGATGGATTTTGGGGACGTGGGTGGGATGAATTTGGGGGTACAGGTGAGGTGAATTTGGGGGACAAGGGTGGGATGGATCTGGGGGAGATTGCAGAGGGTGGGGCTGGATTTGGTGGATAAGGGTTGGATGGATTTGGGGGCACAGGTGGGATAGACTTGGGGGCACATGTGGGCTGGATTTGGTGGATAAGGCTTGGACGGATTTGGGATAAGGGTTGGATGGATTTGGGGGCACAGGTGGGATAGACTTGGGGGCACAGGTGGGCTGGATTTGGTGGATAAGGCTTGGACGGATTTGGGGGCACGGGTGAGGTGAATTTGGGGGTAAGGGTGGGATGGGTTTGGGGGCACGGGTGAGGTGAATTTGGGGGTAAGGGTGGGATGGGTTTGGGGGCACAGGTGAGGTGAATTTGGGGGTAAGGGTGGGATGGATTTGGGGGCACAGGTGGGCTGGATTTGGTGGATAAGGGTTGGACGGATTTGGGGGCACAGGTGAGGTGAATTTGGGGGTAAGGGTGGGACGGATTTGGGGGCACAGGTGAGGTGAATTTGGGGGTAAGGGTGGGATGGGTTTGGGGGCACGGGTGAGGTGAATTTGGGGGTAAGGGTGGGATGGGTTTGGGGGCACGGGTGAGGTGAATTTGGGGGTAAGGGTGGGATGGGTTTGGGGGCACGGGTGAGGTGAATTTGGGGGTAAGGGTAGGACGGGTTTTGGGTCCCGGTGGGAGGGCGCAGGGCGGGGCTGGGTTTAGAGGGCGGATTGCGGGGAGGTGACCGTGGGTGGGGCTGGCACAGAGGATTTGGGGGCCGAGGGTGACACTGGGTGACATTTGGTGACACCGCGGGGCTGGCAGGGCAGATCTGGGGACACGGGCGCTGATTGCGGGGGAGAGGACGGGGACGGGACCTTGGCGGGGGCTGCGGGGACACGGCCGAGGGCAGGACCTGAGCTGGGCGGGGGGCACCGGGCGGGCGCGGTGGCACCGCGGTGGCGCAGGGGAGGGGCCGGGACGTGCCGGGCTCACCGAGCCCGCCATTCCCGGCTTGTTTTTGTTTTCTTCCCGGGATATTTTTTCCCGGCTTGTCGCCCACCGGGCCCTTTCCCGTTCCCGGCTGGGACAGCGGGGTGGCAGCCGGGCACGGGGACAGAACGGCGGGGGTCGCCACGGGGATGAGGGCTCGGGGAAAAGGAGATGGCACCGGGGACCCTCCTGGGGACAGCCCGGTGCCCCAACAGAGGGCAGGGACATCCCGGGGACATCCCGGTGCCCCAACAGAGGGCAGGGACATCCTGGGGACATCCCCGTGCCCCGACATAGGACAGGGGACATCCCGGGGAGGTCCCGGTACCCCGACACAGGACAGGGACAACCTGAGGACATCCCGGTGCCCGAAACAGGGCAGGGGACATCCCAGGGAGGTCCCGGTACCCTGACACAGGACAGGGGACATCCTGGGGACACCCCGGGGGAGCTCCGGGCCCTTTTCCCTGGCAAGGTCGGAAAGGTTCGGAGATGTTGAGGGTCAGGACGGAGCTCCCTGTCCTCCCCTCTTAGCACCAGAAGAGTTTTGTTAATGCCTTCCTGGGGGCCTCGCTCGGCTTTTGGGAGCACCGAGCCCTCCCCTCCCGGCCAGCCGGGCCGCCCCCGCCCGGGGGACACGCGGGTGGCGCTGGGGACACCACGGGGAGCGTCCCCTGCCCCGGGCATCGTCCCCACGGCCACCACCAGCCCTGGGACCCCCAAAATCGGGGACACCTCCCTGCTGTGTGCCTGGAAGACTCGGTGTGTCCCAAAACGCAAGTTTGTGTTTTTGTGGTTGTTTTTTTGTGTGTGTGTGTGTGTTTTTGTGATTTCTCTGAATTTTCACAAATCCAGAGCGTCTGAAAGGAGCTGTTTCGGGTTGGTGGGGAGGGGGATTTTAGGGGTTTTTGTGGTGTGTTTAAAAAGACTTTTTCACATTCATTCAGTCGCTTAAAAACTCCCGCGAGCCACGGGCGTGCCGGGAGCGTCTCCTCCAGTCCAGAGATAGGAATTCTTTTAGGAAAATCCTAACAAAAATCAGGTGGCTATAGCTCTGGAGATATAGATATATAGATATTCTCTCTTTCCAAATATAGAGCTGCTTAAAAAGATGCAAAACGAGGGATGAGCAGGATTTTGGGGGGTGGGGGTGGGGGGGCGGAAGGGGCGTGTGGGGAGGGGGGAGGATCCTGTAATTCGTTATCTCGTGGGGCTTATCAGCTGCTCTCTAGATAAATGCACGGAGATTAAATAATTTCCCATCAACGCTTTTCCCCCCTTTTGGAAAAAACAAGACCCCAAGCCCAGAGGAAATCAAACCTTTCCCACCCCCCGCCCCCTCCCCTCTAAACGTTGCCAAAGCGATTTTTTTTTTTTTTTTTGTTTTTCGTTTTTTTGCTGCGGGATTCGTCCCCCCCAGCCTCCCGACATTCCCAAACATGCTTCGATCCATGCGCTCCTCGCTCCCTCTCACCCGGCCGGGGCAGCAGCTCAGAGTCCGGGGGGGTCCGCCTGGCGGGGGGGGCTCTTCTGGCACGGCCTGGCACGGCTCGGGGTGGCACGGCCGCCGCTGGAGCCTTCCCGGCCCTTCCTTCCTTCTTTCCTTCCTCTTTTCCTTCCTCCCTTCTTTCCTTCATCCTTCCTTCCTTCCTTCCTTTCTCCGGGAGCGCCGCCGGGATGGCCCTGCTGGAGCCGCCGCCTCCGAGCCCGATGGGGACACCTGGGGGGGACCCGGGGCCACCTCCTGGCAGGGACACCTGGGGGGGTTCAGGACCCAGGGCCACCCCCCGATAGGGACACCCTTGGGAGGGGGCAGGACCTGGGGCCACCCCCTGACAGGGACAATTCTGACCCTGCCGGGGACACTTGGAGGGGTTCAGGACCCGGTGCCACCCCCTGGCAGGGACACCCGGGGGGCTCCAGGACCTTGGGGCCACCTCCAAGCCGGGCGGGGACAGCTGTGAGTGACACCGTCGGGGACGTCTGGGGGGTGTCGGGACCTGGGGCCACCTCCCGGCAGGGACATCCGGGACTCGTCAGCACCTGGGGCCACCTGTGAGCGCGGCAGGGCCACCCGGGAGGTGCCACCCCCGCAGGTGCCACCCGCCCGCTCTGGGGCTCCAGGCCGCGTCGCCGCCGGGGTGCCACCACCGCGCGCGTGGCCGGTGCCACCCGGGCGGGGCGCACGGAGCGATTTACAGGCCGGGCCCTCCGGGAGAGCGGGAACGAGGAGGAATTTCATGCAACATTCCTGGGCCGGAGGCGGCGGCGCGGGGCCGGGGCGGGAGCGGGCGGGAGCCGGGGATGGGGGGGTCGGCGGCCCCGCGCCCTCAGTGCAGCGCTCGGAGAAGGAGAAGGAGAATCCGAGTGGGTTTTCTTGGCTTGGGAATTCCGCCCCGCCCTTCCCACGGCGGCTCCGGGCGCGGTCAGCTGTCCACCAGCTGCTTGAGCGCCCGCTCGATGTTCATGCGGTGCCCCACGCGGGTCACCCCCAACTCCACGAAGTCCTCCTTGGTCAGGGCGGGCAGGTGCGTGCCCTCGATCTCGTGGTCCTCGAACTTGTCCCGGTGCTCCACCAGGTTGATGCTCTCCAGCCAGTCCCCCACGTCGTACTTGTTCCACAGGTGCAGCGGCTTCTGCATGAAGGGCCGCGGCGGGTGCAGCGTGTGCAGCGGCGGCCCCGGCGACGGCGACGGCGACGGGGAGCGGCTGCGGGCGCTGACGCTGCGCACCACGAACCGCACCTCCTTGGGCTCGTGCGGGATGGAGAGGCTGGAGGACTTGAGGATGGTGGGGGGCGTCAGGCCGTAGGGCCGGACGGTGCTGAGGGGCTCGGGGCGCTCCAGCGCCGCGGGTTTGACGGGGCTGGGCGTGCGGCGGGTGACGGGGTAGCGGCTGCCGGGCCGCACGGTGAAGGTGGTGCCGGAGCTGCGCTGGGAAATGGTGCTGAGTTCTCCTAAACTACTGAAAAGTCTGCGGAGAGAGCGGGGAGGCGGGGGGAGAAAAGAGAGGAGAGGGAAGGGGTGAGGCCGGGTTTGGGAACGGGGGCGCGAATCCAGCGGGGTTCGGGGAGGTTCGGGGCGGGGGGACGCGGCTCGGGAGGGATATCCCGCTGGGGATGTCCCAAAGATTCCGGCAGCGCCGCCAGGGTGGGGGTTCCCGGCCGGTCCTGCCCTCCTGGCACGGCTCTGCGCCCCCGAAGTGTCCCAAACCCTGGGGACAAGGACCCTGAGCCCCGTCCTGCCCCGTCCCTCCCACCCCGTGCTGATCCCACATGGAACGGGAGCGACCCAGCGGAGAAAAGCTGGGATAAGAGGGAACTTTCCAGCATTTTCCCGGGATGGAGGGACCCTCTGGACACCCCTGGTCACCGGGTGGCCAGGGTGGCGTGAGGAGCCCAGGGGTGGCCGGGCCGGTGTCCCCTCGGCACTGGGACATGTGGGACCCCCTGGCTGTGCCACCGTGGGAATCTTGGATGGGGACAAAGCTCCTCAAAGCGCTGCTGTCCCCTTGGCATTGTCCCCATCCTGCCACTGTCCCCGTGGGATGGACAGGGAATGGGAAAGGAAAGGGATCTGACACCTGGGTGAATCCTAGAAAATCAGAGTCCTGTGCTCTGGAGAGGCTGGGAGAGCTGGGAATGTTCCCCTGGAGCAGGGAAGGCTCCAGGGAGAGCTCCCAGCACATTGCAGGGCCTGCAGGGGCTCCAGCAGAGCTGCAGAGGGACTGGGGACAAGGCCTGCAGGGACAGCACACAGGGAATGGCTCCCACTGCCAGAGGGCAGCCATGGGTGGCATCTTGGCAATGAGGAATTCCTGCCTGGGCTGGCATTGCCAGAGCAGCTGGGGCTGCCCCTGCATCCCTGCAGTGCCCAAGGCCAGGCTGGGCACTGGGGCTGGAACAGCCTGGGACAGTGGGAGGTGACCCTGGATGGGTTTTGATCCCATCCCATCCCATCCCATCCCATCCCTGCCACTCCACTTGTCCTCACTCAGAACTATCCCATAAAACTTCCTTCATCCCGGTGCCTCAGTTTCCCTGCTCAGCCTCCCATCTCAGCTCCCTCCTGGAAAACCAGGACACTCTGGAATGCTGCTGGGATCCACCATTGCCTCGATTGCCACCTCCTGGTTTTGGGAATGCTGATGAACTCCGAGGATCCCATAAATCCATAGCTCTGAAGGGATGAGCTGAACGTGGCTGAAGATCTGCAGGATGAGCCGTGTACCTGATAATTCCCATTTTTGAGCCACATTCCTGCTAACTCCCATTTTTCTGCTTCCCTGGCACAGCAGAGAAGGAATCACCTTTTGAAGCTCTGACAGGGAAAAGCTGGATGTCCTGGGATTTCTTGGATTGTTCCTGGGATCGTTGGGATCTTTTCTGCAATTATTCGGATCATTCCTGGGATCGTTTGGATCGTTCCTGGGATGGCTGGGATAGTTCCTGGGATCACTCCTGGGATCATTTGGATCATTCCTAGGATGGTGGGGATCACTCCTGGGATTGTTTGAATCTGGGGATCACTGGAACTGTTCCTGGGATCGTTTGGATCATTCCCTGTTCCTTGGTGAGGCTCCCGTGCGGCTGCTCCAGTGTTCCATGGTGGGCCTCAAATCCTTGGAATTGTCTCCCACAATTCCCATGGCAGTTTCCAAAGGGGCTCCACCTTGACCACCTCCAGCCTTGGTGTGGACCTGTTCCCAACCTTCCTATGGATCTTCCTCAAACCTTCTCCCAGTCTTCATATGGATGTTTTTCCAATCTTCCTGTGGATCTTCCATCCAACTTTCCTATGGATCTTCCTGAATTTCCTATGGACGTTTCCTGACCTCCTCGTGGATCTTCCTCTGACCTCCTACAGATCTCCGACCTTCCTGAGGGGTTTTCTCCAACATTTCAGTGGAGGTTTTTCCAGCATTCCCAAGGACCTTGTTCCAACCTTTCTACGGATCTTCCTTTGACCCTCCCGTGGATCTTCCTGCGAGATCTTCCTTCCAATGGATCCTAAGGATCTTCCTTCTCTTCTATGGACCTTCCTCCAATGCTGATCCCAAACATAGCCCTAACCCTAATCCTAATCCTGATCTTAATCCTGATCCTGACCCTGATACCGACCGTGATCCTGATCCCAGCCTTGACTCTGGCCCTAATCCTGATCCTAACCCTGACCCTGATCCCAACCCTGGATCTGACCCTAAGCTTAACCTTAACCCTGATCCTAACCCTGACCCTAAACCTGATCCTAACCTTGACTCTAAATCCACCTCAACCCTGATCCTGATTTTGATCCTGGTCCTAACCCTAAAACTGACCCTAACTTTAACCCTGAGCCTAAACCTGACCCTAATCCTGATCCCAATTCCCAGGTAATCCTAACCCTGATCTGCATCCTGATCCCAATCCCGATCCTAATCCTAATCCTAACCTTGACCCAGACCCTGATCCCAACCCTAACTCTGATCCTGACCCCAATCCCAACCCTGATCCTGATCCCAATCCTCACCCTGACCCTACCCCTGGAGCTGGGCAGGGATACTGGGAGCCGGGCAGGGATACTGGGAGCCGGGCAGGGATACTGGGAACTGGACAGGGATACTGGGAGCCGGGCAGGGATACTGGGAGCAGGGCAGGGATACTGGGAGCCGGGCAGGGATACTGGGAACTGGACAGGGGATACTGGGAGCCAGGCAGGGATACTGGGAACTGGACAGGGATACTGGGAGCCGGGCAGGGATACTGGGAAGTGGACAGGGATACTGGGAGCAGGGCATGGATACTGGGAAGTGGACAGGGATACTGGGAGCCGGGCAGGGGTACTGGGAACCGGGCAGGGGTACTGGGAAGTGGACAGGGGATACTGGGAGCTGGGCAGGGATTCTGGGCAAGGACCAAACACTGTCCGAAGTTTTCCTGATCCCGGTCACTCCGGTGGATGGGACGTGGCCATCCCAAAGGATCCAGGAGCAGATGTGGGAGCAGGACACGGAATTCCTGCTGTCCTGAACCCGGGAGCTGCGGGATGAACCTCGGAATGAGCCCTGGGAGGAACCTTGGGATGAGCTTTGGGATGAGCCTGGGAGGAATCTTGGGATATGGAGATGAGCCCTAGGAGGAACCTCAGGATGAACCTCAGGATGAGCCCAGGGAAGAGCACTGGGAGCAATCTTGGGATAGACCTTGGGATGAGTTCTGGGATGAGCCCAGGGAGGAATCTTGGGATGAGTCCAGGAAAGACACTGGGTGGAATCTTGGGATAAGCCCCAGGAGGAGACCTAGGATGAACCTTGGGATGAGCCCAGGGAGGAACCTTGGGGTGAGCCCAGGGAAGAGCATTGGAAGGAATCTTGGGATAAGCCCTAGGGTGAGCCTAGGGATGAGTCCTGGAATGATCCATAGGATGATCCAAGTGCCGCCAGTGCCAACACAGGGGACGGTTCCCCCTTGGTGTCCCCCAAATATCCCAAATTTCCATGACACCAGTGCCAGGATTGGGGGAACGAATTCACGGCTGGATCCCGTGGGATGAGCCCCCATGGCCGAGAGGACCCTCCGGAACGACCCTGCTCCGGGCGTTCCCGGAAAGATCCGGAGCAGGCTGGGAGCTCCCGAGCATCCCGCGCCCCTGCCCCACCCGGGAGCGGAGCAAATCCCTGGGAATGGCATCCAGCAGCCGTCGGGAATGTGGGAACGCGGCCCCCGGCATTCCCGGGGCGTCGGGATCCGGCGCCGCTCTCCCGGGACGGGGCCGCGGCCTCGGGAATTCAGCGCTTGGCAGAAAAGGACAAGGAAAAATCAACCGGGAACGGCTCCGGGAGCCGGGACACGGATGGAGCCGGAGCTCCGCACACGGGACGGGACACGAGGACGGGACACGGGGACAACACGCAGGAAGCACAACCAGGAGCACAGAGCCGGCCATGCACGCTGGGAAATTCCCAGGGGGAATTCTCCGGCCCTCCCCATCCCATGGGTCGCCCCTTCCAGCCCAAGGGAGCTGGAGTGGGAACAGCTTTTCCCGGGATCCCGCTGCTGTCCCATCCCAGCCTGGGGAGTCCTTCTGAAAGCCTCTGGGATATCCTGGAGTCATTGCTGGCAGCAGGGGAATCCCTGGATCCCGGTTTTCCTGCTGCAGCCTCGGGTGGCTTCCCTGGGGGATTGGGATGGAGCAGGATCCCAGCAGCTCCCTCCTCTGCCTCATGGAATGATTGCTCCAGAGGGGCACCTGGGAGCCCCCACCCTGGGGAACCACAGCTGGCTCCTGGTGCATCCATGGTTTGCTGGGATTGGAATGGGGATGCTCTGCCCCCTTTCCCAGAGTCCTTCCCAGGGTATTCTCCACCTTTCCCAGATTCTCTCCCATCATTCCTGGAGTCTTTCCCACTTTTTCTGGGGTCCTTTCCCACTTTTCCTGGGGTCCTTTCCTCCTTCCTGGGATCTCTCTCATCTTTCCTGGGATCCTTTCTCACCTTTCCTGGGGTTTCTCCCACGTTATGTGGGATCTCCCACTTTTCTTGGAGTCTCTTCCAACATCCTGGAGACCTCTCCCACCTTTCCTGAGATCGTTTTCCCACCTTTCTTGGGGTCTCTCCCACCTTATCTGGGATCTCTCCCACTTTTCTTGGAGTCTCTTCCAACATCTTGAGACCTCTCTCACCCTTCCTGGGGTCCTCTCTCACCTTTCCTCGTGTTTTTCCCACCTTTTCTGGGATCCTTTCCCCACTTTTCCTGGGGTCTCTCCCACCTTTCCTGGTGTCCTTCTCTTTTCCCACTTCCTGGTGTCTTTCCCACCCTTCCTGGGATCTTTTCCATCCTTCTGGGGTCTTTTCCACCTTTCTTGGAATCTGTCCCACTTCTCCTGGGATCCTTCTCCCACCTTTCTTGGGGTGTCTCCCACCTTATCAGGGATCTCTCCCACTTTTCCTGGAGTCTCTTCCAACATCCTTGAGATCTTTCCCACCTTTCCTGGTGTCCTTCCCTACTCTTTCTGTGGCCTTTTCCCACCTTTCCTGGTGTTTTTCCCACCTTTTCTGGGATCCTTTCCCACTTTTCCTGGGGTCTCTCCCACCCTTCCTGGTGTCCTTCTCTTTTCCCACTTCCCGCTGTCTCTCCCACCCTTCCTGGAGGACTGAGCCGCTCCAGGATCTCCCCAGCCCACAGCCCCAATCCCCCGGGATCCCGACGGGAATTTCCTCAGCAGGAACACCAGCGGGAAGAGCCGGACACGCCACCACAGCACAGGGACAGGGCCATGCTCCCGAGGGACGCGCACATCCCGGGGCCGGCGCCGCTCCCTCCGGAACATCGGGAACGCCGGCGGCAACGGGGACGAGGGAGAGACAGGTGAGGAATGGGACATTCCCGGTGGGATGGAGCTATGGAATGGGAACGTGCTCACTTACACAACTCGCCCACCCTCCGGAGGCCAGAGGCGGATCTAGGACAGAGCAGCGGGACATGCACATGGAAGCAGGAAAAGAGGCAATGAGAGAAATGTTAGCTCCGGTCCGGGAAGCGCCACACGGAAAAAGAAGCCACCGGACGTCGATCCCGAGGGATTCGGGGCCGGGAGAACCGCGGGAATCGATCCGGCCTTGGTGTTCCCTGAGTGGAGACCCCCGGGTGGGTTTGGGGAGAGTTGGGGATTGGGAATGGGGGAATGGAGGGGGTGGGAACTGGGGGGGAGATCGGGATGGTTCCCGTGGGATGGGTGAGGGCGTGGCCAGCCGGGAATGGGGCGGTTGGAATTGCATGGATTCAGCCAAAGCCTGGAGGGTTGGACAGCGACAGAGCTGCTGGGAGGGCTGGGAAAAGAGGGAACAGCAGGGAGGGATTCGGAAAAGGACCAGGGATTTGGGAAAGAGAGGAATTCGGGAAAGACAGGCAAATGGGAAAGGCAGGGAATTCAGGAAAGGCAGGGAAATGGGAAATGCAGGGATTTAGGAAGGGCAGGGATTTGGGAAAGAGGCGGGGATTTGGAAAGAGAGGAATTCGGGAAAGGCAGGGATTTAGGAAGGGTAGGAATTTGGGAAAGAAGTATTTGGGAAAGGCAGGGAAATGGGAAAGAGGAAATTGGGAAAAACAGGCAAATAGGAAATGCAGGGATTTGGGAAGGAGAGAAATTTGGGGAGGAGGGTGGATTTGGGAAAGGCAGGGATATCGGAAAGAGGGATTTGGGCAAGGCAGGGATTTGGGAAAGGAAGGAAACAACAAACGCATGAGAAAAATGCCCCACAGCCAAAACAACACCGAGCAGCCGACACAAAATTCCCAAGTTTTTCCATGTCCCCCCGGGGCTGGTGACAGTGACGGTGCCATCAGCCACCCCCAAAGGCCACGGGATGTTCCCGGGGATTCGGTGCTTCCCAGAGGGAATAACCTGTGCAAGTTGCCCGGGATCCCTGGGCTGTGCTGTCAGGAAGGAGGGAATGGCCTCATCCCACCTGGATATGGACCAGGAGCTTCCAGGTTTGGAATGTTGGCTCCAAACACCCCCAAACCCCTGGATTATTCCCAATTTTAACCCTTTCTGCAATGGAACAGGCAGGAAATGCCAGAGCTGTGCTGGGAGCAGGGACACCTCGGGAATGCCAAAAGTTGGGAGCTGCCATTGGAGCAGAGTCTGGGAACATTTGGGAATGTGGATTTGGGAATTTTTGGGAAGGACGCATGGTTATCCCTTGGGAAAAACATCCCAAGGGGCCCAGGCCGGAGCAGGGATGGGGAGGAGACCCAAGGGGGTCTCAGGCTCCAGCAGGGATTTGTCCGGAGCGGTTTTGGGATTGGGATTTATCCATGAGCTCTGTCCCGGAGCAGGGACAATCCAGAGCAATCCCGGGAAGCTCCAGCAGGGAGCTCTGGCAGGATCAGGGATGTTGTAACTAAAATTCCTTTTTTTCCTTCTCTGATCCCAGCAGTAAAAGGGAATTCCGGGCTGGAATCCATAGGAAAATTCCCAATTCCTCGAGTGTTGCCCCTGGGCCTTCCCAAGGCAATCTCTTCCCATGAGAGATCCTGCAGAACATCCGGAGCTCCCTCCTTCCCTGAACTCCACCTGGAATGGATCCCTCTGGATTTCTCCAAGGAAAATCCCCTTTCCCACGATTCCCACCTCAAGGAAAAGGTGACAAAGCCCAGTTTAACGGGAACACGGGGACAATTCCACTCTTCCCACTCTGAGGCTCCCTCAGGACCTGGAGCTCATCCCTTGGAGCTCCAGGCAGCCCCACTGCTCTTCCCAAATTCCCAAAAAGCCCGTTTCCTTGGGATGAGCGTGATGGGTGATGCTGGGATGGGAGAAGCCAGCGGAGCGGTGACGTGGGGACACGGTGACACCGGGACAGGACACGTGCTGGGGGGACCCTGTCTCCTTGTAGGCATCAAACCCTTCCCAGATCCTGCAGCACCTCCGAATCCTCTGGGATCAAGGGCTGGGAGGGTCCTCTCAGTGCAGGCCCCCAGAATTCCCGATTTTCCACAGCTCAGCCTTTGAGAACCTGGGGAAATTCCATGGAAACCCAGAGGGGAAGGGATCCAGGGGATCCCACTGTGCCTGGGGACCCCTGCAGCAGCCTCTTCCCATGGGAAGTGGAATCCATGGAGCCCAGTGGGAGGGAGGGTGGAGAACACAGGGGTTGTGGCCGTCGGCAGCGTGGCCACCTCCATCCCAATCCTGGTGACCTCCATCCCAATCCTGGTCACCTCCATCCCAATCCTGGTCACCTCATTCCCAATCATGGTCACCTCCATCTCAATCCTGGAACCTCCATCCCAAACAATCCTGGCTACTTCATTCCCAAACTTTGCCACCTCCTTCCCAGTCCTGGCCACCTCCACAGTCCTGGTGACCTCTCCAGATGTGGTGGGAGGGGGTCACCTCCTTCCCATTCCTGGCCATCTCCTTCCCAATCCCAGCCACTCCTTCCCAATGCTTGCCACCTCCTCTCTAAATTTGGCCACCTCCTCTCCAAAAGTGGCCGCCTCGTCCCCACCCCTCCCTGCCACACAAATCCCCCCTATTCCCACTCTCCCTCACTCAGCGATCCCAATCCCCCTTTTCCTTCCCTCCCCACAGCCAATTACCTCGATTTTCATCCCAAATCCCTGCTTCCCGTGGGAATTTCCCCGGGAAGAGTCCCCAAGCCTACAAGGAAACAGGGGGGTGTTTTTCCAAGCTTTTGCTGGGATGTGACACCACTCCCGGGACACGGAATTCATTCAGGATCGGAGAAAAAGAGGCAGCTTTACCCTAAAAGGAACTAAAACCCCAAAGGGCTCAAGTTTCTTCTCCTTCTCTCTCAGATCTGTGGGAATACAAAGGAATTCATGGAATTGCAGAGCAGCACCGGAAACGCTCCCTTTGGAAGCTCGAGTTCCGCTTCCCAGGAGCCTTTTTTGGGTTAAAGAGAAACAAAGGCACGAGCAAAGACATAAAAAACCCTTGGAAAAGTTTCCCTTTGGATCCAGAGCTCCAAACTGGGAAACTTGGGATGCTCCTGGGAGTCCCCAGGGGCCAGACCTCCTTGGAAAAGCTTCCCCGAACCTGGATCCAGAACCCCAAAATGGAGCATTTGGGATGTTCCTGGAAGTTCTGAGGAGCTGTTGGAAAAGGTCATTGAGCTGGGATCCAGAGCCCCAAACTGGGACATTTGGGATGCTCCCGGAAGTTCTGAGCAACCAGAAGCCCTTGGAAAATCTTCCCTGAGCTCAGATCCAGAGCTCCAAACTGGGACTCTTGGGATGCTCCCGGGAATCAGTGGAAACCAGGACCCTTTGGCAAAGCCCTGCCTCACCTGGAGCCCCAAACTGGGATATTTGGGATGCCCCTGGAAGTCCCCAGGGGCCAGAACTTCCCCTGAATCTGGGTCCAGAGCCCCAAAACAGGACATTTGGGATGTTCCTGGAACTTCTGAGGAGCTGTTGGAAAAGCTCCATTGAGCTGGGATCTGGAGCTCCAAACTGGGATATTTGGGATGTTCCTGGGAGTTCCCAGAACTCCTTGGAAAAGCTCCCCCAAGTCTGGATCCAGAGCCTCAAAATGGGACATTTGGGATGTTCCTGGAATTTCTGAGGAGCTAGAAGCTCCTGGAAAATCTTCCCTGAGCTCAGATATGGAGCCCCAAACTGAAGCCAGGAGCCAGGACTGGTTGGCAAAGCTTCCCTGAGCTTGACCTTGGATCTGGAGCCCCAAACTCGACATTTGGGATTCCCATTGGGAATCACTTGGAGTCCTTGGCAAAGTTCCCCTGAGCTTGGACCCAGAGCCCCAAACCAGGAGCAATGGGAATCTCTTGAAGTCCCCAGGAGCAAGATCCCTTTGGAAAAGCTCCCCGTGGCCCGGCTCCGGAGCCCCAAAATCTCGGAACTCTCCTGGAATTTGCCTTGGAGATTCATCAACGCCAAAGAAAACCCTGAGAAGAGCTGGAAACCTGTGGCTGGGATTTAGCTGGAAAAACCTTTGGGATGGGCAACGCTCCCACAGTCTTGGACTTGGAGCCTCCTTCCAAATTCCAGAGGAAAATAGGAAAATACAAAGCTCTACCTGGGAAGGACCTGGACAAATCCTGGGCCCTCCACATCCCAAACTCCTGGGAGTTAAATCGTGATTGGTTCGGAAAAGAAAGGGTTTTTGGGATGTTTGGGATGCTCCTGGTGAGTCCCAGAGGTTGGGAAGATGGGTCCAATTGGGATTATGGATGGTGAGAGCCTGGCAGGGCTGGGCGGGGACACGCAACGGGAATGTCTTGGGGAATTTTGCGGGAATGCCGCCTGGAGCACTGGAGCAGTGAATCCGGAGCCAGAGCTGGCTCCGGGCGTGGAATGTGGCTCCCGAAATGCTGGGAATGGCCGTGTCCCCAATGACACACACACACCTGTCACGGTCACCGTCAGCTTTATTGGGGACACGGATGTCACACGTGGAACGCGCTCGGCCCCGCGCGGCTCCCGGCACATCCCGAGCCTCTCCCACGGCTCAGCAGGGTTTTCCCAGGATCCCGGGATTTCCAGGATCCCACCACTGCTCCAGGAATCCCGGACAGGAATCCCAGCCGGGGCAGGGAACAAGAGGGCGTCACCTCGAGGTGAAGTTGGATTTTTGGGAAAATTCCTTCCCCAGAAGTTGATGAAGTGCTGGAATGGGATGCCCAGGGAAGGGGTGGAAGCCCCATTCCTGGCGGGATTAAAAGCCGTGTGGATGTGGCACTTGGGGACACGGGGCAGCGCTGGGAGTGGCTGGGCTCAGTGGGATCAGAGGGATTTTCCAGCCTCAACAATTCCAGGGTTTTGGGTTAAACACGAGGAAGCTGCTCTTGGACACGGCCACCAAGGGCCACCACGGATGAAGGGAAGTTGTCCCCTTGCTCCGCTGCCATTGTCACCGTCCCAGGTGTCCCTGGTCCTGGGATTGTCACCATCAGTGGCCTGAACTGTGACCTGATGTTGCCACTGTCAGAATTCCTTGGGCTCTTTCCCAGTCCCTCGGCTCAAAGGTCCTTCCGTGGACGCCCGGCTTGGGAGGAGACAGAGCCGGAGTTAGAGCTCAGGAAAAATCCATGGATTGGGGCTTCCCGGGTTTCCCAGGGAGCATTCCCACAGGGATCGGTCAGGGAAAGGCGTTGGGCACTGCTCTGGAGCAGGGAATTCCCTGAGCTTGCACGGAATTGCTGGGAATTCAGGATGAATGTGGGGATGGAGGAATTGCAGGATGATTCCTGAATGGCAGCTGCTCCGCCAATCCCATGGATTCAGAGCTGCTGGAAGGGCTGGGGAAGGATCAGGTATGGGAACACCGGTGTCCCCATCCCTGTGGGACTCAAGGCCACCTCAGTGTCCCCATTCCCAGATTCCAGGACACCTCATTGTCCCCTCTGGGGACTCCAGGCCACCTCCCTGTCCCTATCCCTGTGGAACTCCAGGTCACCTCAGTGTCCCTGTTCCTTGAGGAATTCCAAGACCTCTCAGTGTCCTTTTGGGATACTCCAGGTCACCTCAGTGTCCCTGTTCCTTGTGGAATTCCAAGAACTCTCAAGATCCTTTTAGGGACTCCAGGTCACCTCAATGTCCCCATCCCTACAGAATTCCAGGGTCCCCATTCCTGTGGGTCTCCAGGACACCTCCATGTCCCCATTTGGAATTCCAGGTCACCTCAATGTCCCCATCCCTGCAGAATTCCAGGCCACCTCTGGCTCCTGGCAGCTCTTGAGGGACATTCAGGTGACACTTCCTTTCTCTGGACAATTCCAGAGCCTGGAAAACACATCCCAAACTGGGTCACTGCCTCTTACCTAACCGTGCTCCCATTATTCCCTGAATTCACAGCAATTCCATACAAAAAGCCAGGAGAACTCGGACAATGCGGGAGAGCGGCTGCCATCATTAAAAATTCCATTCCCCACCAACTCCCTGGGAAACATTTCAAGTCTTTGACATCCCAAAATTTGTGAGGCCGTGGAAGGCCATGACTTTCCCAAAAGAGAAAAACTGGGAATGTGGGACTCTGCGGGATGGCTGGAAGGGCCGGATTCTGGTGGGGAGCGAGGACGGGATGTGCAGGAAAAGAGGAGGCTCCAGGGGCTGGATGAGCAGGGCACAGAGCCCTGGGAATTGCAGGGATTGCAGGGAAAGCAGGAAGAGAGGATGGAAAAAGGCTGATCCTCAAAATTGGTGAAATCGCTCCAGGGGGAAACTGGGAGGTTGGATGGACACAAATGGAAGGGATGGGGACATGGAAAGGGACATTCCGCTGTCACCAGGAGCCGGAGGATTCCCAGCAGGGAATCCCAAACCAGCGTGGGATCCTGGTAAAAGGGCTTGTGAAAGCCCAGAATTCCCAAAATTCCAGTGCCACTGGAGATGGGCACAGCCTCGATTCCAGAGGATCCCCAGATGGCCTCAGC
The DNA here is from genome assembly GCF_028018845.1 of Melospiza georgiana. NCBI lineage: Eukaryota > Metazoa > Chordata > Aves > Passeriformes > Passerellidae > Melospiza > Melospiza georgiana. The sequence goes on from NC_080433.1 coordinate 844,656, forward strand.
TCGGGATGAGGGAAGGGACCTTGGGTGACACCTGGCTCCTTAGGGAATCACACTCTTGGGCAGGGAGACACCCCTGGATCCACTCCCAGTACTCCCAGTTTGGATCTGCTGGGAGAGGCTGGAGTGACCCCAGGATGCTCCTGGACCCTTCGTCCCCAAGGCCACCACCTGGAATGTCACCTCCTGTGCCAGCGCCATGCGCCGGAGCAGTTGTGGCTGGGATGGTTTGGTTGGAAAAGCTTTTCCTATGGGAAGGGCTGCCCCTGATCCAGAGCTCCTGGCACCTCACTGAGCCCTGACACCCAGAGGTGACAGCAGGTGACACTTGGTGACACCAGCTCATGGCTGCTCTGTGGGGCTGCGCCTGAAAGGGCAGGACAAGACTCGGAATTTTGGGCCATTTTCTGCTGGGATTTGATATTCCCAAGTTTTAAGGGTTTGGGCTCCCGTTTGGAAGGTTTGGGATAATTTTAGGGTTGGGGGGGTGAGGCAGAACCAGGGTGGTGTTGGTGCCACCATGTTCTGTCCAGGGGGTGCCACGGGCCACCTTTGTGGGACAACACCTGGAGATCCTCAGACATGGAAAAGCCCCTGAAAAAGCCATCCTTGGTACTTGGCCAGGACAGAACACGGAGGGGGTGACCCAGGACTCGACATTGTCACCACAGCATTGTCATCTCAGCATTGTCACCATGGGGTCATCATTGTCATCACATCATCATTGTCATCACAGTATTGCACCTCAGCATTGTCATCATCACCACAACATCGTCATTGTCGCCACAGTGCCGTCATTGTCACCATAGCATTGTCATCGTCACCACAATGTCGTCATTGTCACCATAGCATCATCATCACAGCATCATCAACATGGCATCGTCATTGTCACCACATCATTGCCACCACTGCATCACCACTGTCACCCCTTCGTCATTGTCACCACAACATCATCATGGTCACCACAGCATTGTCACTGTCATGACATTGTCATTCTCATCACAGCATCATCGTCAGGACATTGTCATTGTCGCCATGGCATCATCATTGTCACCACAGTATTATCACCACGGCATTGTCACCACAGCATCTGCATTATCACCACATCGTCATTGTCACCACAGCACTTTCACTGTCACAGCATCATTGTCACCACAGCATCATCCTCAGGACATCGTCATTGTCACCACAGCATCCCCATTGTCACCACAGCATCGTCATTGTCATGTCGTCATTGTCATCACAACATCATCATCAGGACATCGTCATTGTCACCACAGCATTGTCACCATGGCATTGTCATTATCACCACAGCATTTTCACCACAGCATTGTCATTCTCACGTTGTCATTGTCACCATAGCATCATCATTGTCACCTCACCATCGCCATTGTCACCACACCATCACCACTGTCATCACACCACCCCCACCGTCACCATATCATTGCCATTGTCACCTCATCATCGCCATTGTCATCATAGCATTGCTGTTGTCACCTCACCATCGCCATTGTCACCACGGGGAGGGGAGGACACGGAGCAGCAGGAAGGGCAGAGCAGGGGGAGCAGCCACAGCCACGGCACGCCAGGAGCCCATCCCACAACTCCCACTGACATTCCAGCCCCTCTGCCGAGCTCCCAAAGCTCCGAGGTGTCCCTCAAAGCCACATCTGGCTCCTTGGCAGCGTCACCCGCCCGTCCCCGACCCTGGCCACGCCCGGCTCTTACCGTGCGGCCACCACTGGCGACTTCTTGCCGGGATCCAGGGTGGAGCCGGCCGGTTCCTCGCCCAAGGAGCGCGTGTCCTTGTTGAGCTGCTGGAGGCGGGAGCTCAGCTCGCTGATCACAGTTGGTTTGTCCTCTTCGGCCCCGTGGCCGGGCCTGCTCTCCATGGGGTCCCCCCATAGCTTGGACCTTCTCTGAAAGAGGTAGCGTGGCCGGGCCGCGCTGGTGGCCGCCAGCGTGGCCGCGTGGTGCTGGGAGATGAGCTCGCTGTCCGAAGACTGCTTCAAAAGTGGGTCCCTGAAAGTAACCGGCCCCTTGCTGAGCTGGGACTTGAGTTTGGGCTTTGGAGGCACTGGTGGCTTCTCGAGTAGAAAAGTTTGGCCGTCGGCGAAGGACGTGTAGGTGTCGGTGGGCTCGCCGCTCTCTGAGGACAGCGTGGACATGCTGGAGACCGTGGAGATGGTGCTCGTGGTCTCCAGGTGGTGGTCGCTGGAGCTCCTGGTGTCCACCTCTTCCACTCCCGAGTCCGCCGCCGACTCCGGGGCCGCGGGGGCGTCCGAGGGCTTCCCTGAGGGTGTCGCGCCGGGGGGAGAAGGTGCTACTGCTGCCGCTGGCAGGGACGGCGTGCTGGGCGTGGCCAGGTGGCTCACGGGGGTGCCGGGGGTGGTCACCAGGACCCCGTTGGCGAATTCATCCGGGGGCGGCACCAGCCCGATCTTGGCCAGCTCCTCGCGGGTCTCCTCGTCGCTGGAGGACAGCTGGGCGGGCGGGAGGGTCACCGTGTAGGGCTCCACCTCCTCCTCCGAGCTGCCCTGGCCCAGCGCCTTCTCTGAGGCCGGGCTGACCGGCGGCTTCCCCACGGGGCTGGGCTGGGGCTCGACCTTGGGGGACTCGACCGGCTCGGCGCAGACCTCGGGCACGGCCGGGCTCTCCTCCTTGATCTCCAGGCCTATCTCGTCTTGACCATTACTGGTGGCGTGGACCATGATGAGGCCGGCGGTCTTCTGCTGCGACGTGTCCACGATGCTGATGATCATGGACTTCTTGTCCTCGGGTTTCTTCTCCTCCTTGCTCGGCGTCTCCGCTCGCACCTCGGGCTCCTTCCGCAGGGTGGTCGGAGTCCCCCAGGGGCTCTTGGTGGGGGTCAGAGCGCCGGCGTCGGCCGCCATCACCGCCTTCCCTCCGGGGGAGTAGGCGGGGGACACCAAGCTCTCCAGGTCCCCCCTGTCCGGTTCTTTGGTTTGGATGTCCACAAACAGGGGCGCGGCTCTGTCCGAGTCGGGGCTGTGGATCGGGGTGGGCGACCGGGATGGGACTTGAGTGGACAGCGCCCGTTCCCTTGCGGCCAGCGCCAGCGCCAGGGGCGAGTTGGGATCCAGGGGCTTTCCTGTCAGGGGGTGGATGAAGGTCGAGGAGGAGCTGCTGATTAATGGCTTTAAAGCTGACACGGGGGACGGCAGGAGGACGTCCCGGCTGCCCAGGAGCCGCTCGTCGATGGAGCGCGACTGCTGCAGCGACGGCATCTCGCTGCCGCCCGGCGCCGGCCCCTCGATGGCTCCCACCGACAGGAACACCGTGGATTTCCTCCTCTCGTCCAGCCGCCGGTCCCGGTCCTTCATGACGCCGGCGGCGATGGCGGTGGCGAAGGGGAGGCCGGCGGCTTCCACCTGAGCGATGCTGGGGTGGTGCTGGTAGTCCAGGCGGTGGCCCCGGCGCGTGGGCGACGGCTCCCGGGAGGAGTAGCCGCCGGTGATGGCCAAGGCCGCCCGCTCCTGGGCATCCTCCACCTGGAGCTGCTTCACCAGGGGGCTCTTCTTCCTCTGCGGCTTGGTGGGGGCGAAGAGGCTCACGTTGAACTGGCCCATGTTGGCGTAGGGGTTGTCGATGACCCGGCCTTTCCTCTTGAGCTTCTCCGGGGGCGTCGCCGCCGGGCCGGGCCGCGGGATCTCGGTGGGTTCCACGGGGAGGTGGGAGGAATCCTGGAGGATTATCATGGAGCGGGCCCTCTTCTGCCGCTCGGGGTAGGGCATGGAGCCCCTGGCCTGGTCGTACATCTCGGCCGCGCTCAGCACCTGAGGCAGCCCGTGCAGTTTGGCCTCTAGGCCCGGCTTAAAGCTGGACCTGATGGTGTCGTAGGCCCGGCTCGGCGGCGGCGGGGGCGAGAAGGACGGAGGGGGGCCGGTGTCGAAGTAATAGGGGGAGGGGGGGCGGGGGAGGGGCGGTCTGAGGGGGAGGGGGGATCCCGTGGCCTTCCCGGACCGTGTCCGTCATGGAGGTGCTCCGCGGGAACTTCCCGTCCAGCAAGGACGCCGCCAGCTTCTCGTCTTCCCCTGGAAAACAAGGAAAACGGAGGAGTTGGGGATGAGTTTGTGGTCTCCAGCTGGACAACGAGGAAAAGAGTGGAGTCAGGGAGAAGTTTCCCATTTTCCATGTGGAAAATAAGGAGAACTAAAGTCAGGGATGAGTTTCTGGTCTCCAGCTGGAAAATGAGAAGTTCAGTCAGGGAAAGAGATTTTTGTTTTACCCTGGAAGAAGGAAAAGGGCAAAGTTAGGGATGAATTCTTTGGAAAACAAGGAGAGAACTGGAGTCAAGGAGAAGCTTCACATCTCCACACAGAAAACAAGGAAAAGAGCAAAGTCAGGGATGAGTTTCTGGTCTCCACCTGGAAAACAAGGAAAATAATGGAATCAGGGAGAAGTTTCTTGTCTTTCCCTGAGAAACAAGGAGAACTAAAGTCAGGGATGAGTTCTTTGTCTTCACCTGGAAAATTAGGATAGAATTGAAGTCAGGAATGAATTTGTTGTCTCCACATGGAAAACAAGAAAAAGAGTGGAGTCAGGGATGAGTTCCTTGTCTCCACTTGGAAAACCAGGAGAGAAATGGAGTCAAGGATGAATTTGTCTCCATGTGGAAAACAAGTAAAAGAGCAAAGTCAGGGATGAGTTTCTGGTTTCCAGCTGGAAAACCAGGAAAAGAGTGGAGTCAGGGAGAAATTTCCCATTTTCAACCCAGAAAACAAGGAGAGAAATGGAATCGGGGATGAGTTTCTGGTCCGCACATGGAAAACAAGGAAAAGAGCAAAGTCAGGGATGAGTTCCTCATCTTCCACCTGGAAAACAAGGAGAACTATGGAATCTGGGATGAATTTCTTGTCTTCCCACAGAAAACAAGGAGAGAAATAAAGTCAGGGATGAATCTGCTGTCTCTGGAAAACAAGGAAAAGAGTGGAATCAGGTAGAAGTTCCCCATCTTCCCCTGGAAAACAAGGAAAAGAGTGGAACCAGGGATGAGTTTCTCATCTCCACCTGGAAAACGAGGAGAGCAGTGAAGAGGACATTCCGAGAGAATTCCCAGACTGGAAATTCTGGGACAAATCGGGAAGTGGCTGGGGTTGTTCCTCCCACCCCACTTTGCTCCCAAGACTTTTCCTCTTTCCAAGCCTCATTGGAAAAAGCTTGGAGAAACTTCCAGTGGAAGCTCTGAAACTGGAGGAACCAGCTGGAATTCCCAGGAAAGCCGTGGATCCCCCCAAAATCCCTGGAAGCACCCAAGGCCAGGTTGGAGCACCCTGGGGTAGTGGAAGCTGTCCCATGGCAAGGCTGGGAATGGGATGAGCTTTGAGCTCACCCCAATCCCAACCATCCCACGATTCCTCAAGAGCCTCCCCACAGCCACATTCCCGTGGGATCGGCTCCCACAGGAGCTGTTCCCGCCCCTTCCCGAGCAGCTCCGGTGACGGAAGCGCCGCCACCGCCAACGTGCCAGACACCCGAGTGCCACCGGCACGGGCGCGGCTCCCGTCACACTTCCCGCTTTCCCGAGGGGTGACATCTGTTCCCGAGTGCCAGACTGAGCCCGGCAGGGTCTAGCAGGAATTCCTGCTTTTTCAGGGAATACTCGGAGACGCTGCGAAGATTTGGATGTTAAAGCAGGAACAAACCAGGGGTGGATTGGGATGATTTCAGGGCCTTCCCTGCCCGAGCCATTCCGTGATCCTAAAATCCATTCACGCCACAATCCCCCCCTCCATTCCCAGCTCCAGCCTCATTCCCGAGCCTGAATCCGCCGTGCTCACCTGTCCTTAGGGAAAATTCCTCCTTCCCAATCCCTCCTCCGCTCTTCCCAAGCTTTCAAACGGCTCCGGAGAGGATTTGGGCTTTTTTTATTTCTGGCCTCTGGAGCGAATTTTCCTTTATGGAAAATGCTCTTCCAGTGGCACCGAGAGGCTCCGGCAGCTCCGCCCGGAATCCGTCAGCGATTCCACCCGAGGCAGAATCCAATGGGGACAAAAGGGAGGAATTTGGCACTGAAATTCCATCCCATGCTGTTGGTCGTGCTGGAAACTGGGCTATTTTTGGGAATTGGGGATGTGCCGTGGGAATAAAGAACCGGCAGCATGGAACGGGTTCAAAGGGAGCCTGGACAAAGCCATGGAAAATGTGCCTTTCCCAAGCTTTTTGAAATCCCGGAGCCGAGGCCAGCAGGGGGAATTTGGGAGAATGATCCCGTCCTTGCCCTTTTTTCCTTGGGAATCTGGGAACCTGCACTAGATGGAGCCGTGGAATGTTCTGGGAGCAGCAGGAAGATCCCAAAATAAACCTCAGTCCTGCCTTTCTGAGATTTCTGGGAATAGCTGGGAGGTGACACAGGGATATTTGGGAAGATCTGAGCACCATCCCTGGGCCTGGAACGTCCCAGGACACAGAATAGGGGAGTTGGGCAGGAAATCTAGTGGGAAAGCAGGATCTTCCCTCTGGAATGTCCTGGGAATGGCTGCCGGATCAGGGGTGACATTGGGACATCCCGTCCTTGGATCCAACCCTCCTCCATTCTTCCCTACATGAGGAGGGGACACTATGGAAAACCACATCCAAGGAATTGTCAAATGCAGGGAATACCATGGAAAAACCACATCCCAGGAATTATCATGTTCAGGGAATACTATGGAAAACCACATCCTGGGAATTTCCAAGGGCAGGGACACTATGGAAATTCACATCCGGGGAATTGCCAAGTGGAAGGGACTCTGGCAAATCACATCCCAGGAACTGACAAAGGTAGGGAATGCTATGGAAAACCACATCCAAGGATTTGCCATGTTCAGGGAAAACGACAGAAAATCAAATCCAAGGAATTGCCAAATGTAGGGAATACCATGGAAAAAACACATCTCAGGAATTGCCACATTCAGGGAATACTATGGAAAACCAAATCCCAGGGATTGTCAAATGTGGGAATGCTATGGAAAACCACATCCATAGAAATTGCCAAATGCAGGGAATACCAGGGAAAAACCACATCCAAGGAACTGCCAAATGCAGGGAAAATTATGGAAAACCAAATCCAAGGAGTTGCCATGTTCAGGGAAAATGACGGAAAACCAAATCCAAGGAATAGCAAAATGAAGGGAATACCACGGAAAAACCACATCCCAGGAATTGCCACATTCAGGGAATACTATGGAAAACCAAATTCCAGGAATTGCCAAGGGCAGGGGCACTAGGGAAAACCACATCCAATGAATTGCCAAGTGAAAGGGGCTCCGGAAAAGCACATTCCAGGAATTGACAAAGGTAAGGAACACTATGGAAAACCAAATCCAAGGAATTGTCAAAGGTAGGGAATACGACGGAAAACAACACCCCAGGAATTGTGAAGGGCAAGGAGCACTATGGAAAACCACATCCAAGGGCAGGGAATGCTCTGGAAAACAACATCCAAGGAATTGCCAAATGTAGGGAACGCCATGGAAAACAACATCCAAGGAATTGCCAAGCAGAAGGGACACTACGGAACAGCACATCCCAGGAATTTCATGTTCATTCCCACCCAGCATTCCTGGCCTGGAGCAGCTCCCTGTGGCAGCGGCTGAGCCACAGCCATGGGATCATTCCCAGATCATCCCTCAGTTTTCCAGCCATTCCCAGGAGAAGGAGCTGAGCCACCTTGGGTGTCACTTTGGCAGCAGCTCCGCTCCTGGATCCTGGAACTGCTCCCTGGATTTGGGCAGGGTTCCTTGGAAAAGGGAGCTCGGAGCAACCATGGAATGGGGGAGGAACCACTGGAGATTTCGTTGGGAATGTTCCCCAGGGATGTGTCCGGCTGGATCAGGAATATCTCCAGGGAAGGAGATTCCACAGCCTCCAGAGTCCGGATGTTCTTCCCATGGAAAAATCCTGGAATCTGGATGGGAAGGGACCTCAAATCCCATCCCAATCCCATCCCATTCCAAGGGCAGGGACACCTCCCACTGTCCCAGGCTGCTCCAGCCCCAGTGCCCAGCCTGGCCTTGGGCACTGCAGGGATCAGGGGCAGCCCCAGCTGCTCTGGCAATGCCAGCCCAGGCAGGAATTCCTCATTCCAAGAATGCCATCCATGGCTGCCCTCTGGCAGTGGGAGCCATTCCTGGAGTTCCTGCAGGTTCTGGAAGGTCACAGCTGGGTCACCCTCGATTTTTTTCCCTTTTTCCCTTCTGCAGGCTGGACAATCCCAATTTTCCCAGCCTTGGATCATCCTGGTTCCTCCTCTGGAGTTGTTCCAACAATTCCATATCCTATCCCTTCCTCATCTTCGCATCCCTCCAGGTCCCTCTCATCCTGAGAATCCCAGACCTGGATCCAGCACTCCCTGTCCTGCTGGGAATGCTCTTCCCAATCCATCCCAAGATCCCACCAGCTTCAGGGACAAAGTTTTTCAGCAGATCCTTCTCCACTGAGCCACTCCCAGCAGATCCTTTGGAATTCCAGTGGAGTTGCTGGGTCCAGGGAAGGTTTTTCCTGAATTCTGGGGCTGTTTTGTTTCATCCTGCCCAAATCCTCCCCCCATCCCAGCTGTTGTGGCCAAATTCCTACAGAACCTCAGGAGAGGAGGGAATTCCTCCCAGGAATTTTAAGGAGCATGGAAAAGCAGGATCTGTTTATTCCCAGCACGGATGCTCCAGAGCCGAGCTTTATTTACTTTTCATGGAATTCTGCCTGGGAATCTCCAGAGGGGGATAAAAGCCACCAGCGATCCCCTGGGAGCAGCCTGGAATGCTGGGGGCTGGATCAGGTGTGGAGAATTTTGGGATTGGGCTCCATCCCTGCAGCAGCTGGAGCCTGGAGATGCTCCTGGAATTCCCAAGGGAATTTGTCCTTGGAAAACATCTCTAAGGGATCCTCAAAGATCCTTAAAAGGGAACAAATCCAGAACATCCGGCTCTTGGACAGAATTCCCAGAGAAGCTGTGGCTGCCCCTGGATCCTGGGATGTGTCCAAGGCCAGGTTGGAGAAATCTGGGATGTGGAATGTGTCTCTGTCCACGGAAGGGTGGGAATGGGACGGGATTAAGGTCCTCAAACCATCCCAGGATTCCACGATTCACCCCTGGATCTCAATCCCTGTGTCCCAGGAAAGCACAGGGTGTCCAAACCTTCAACTTCCCGGTGAATCTGGAATTTTGGGAGCTGCTCCAGGCTCTCAGGAGGGATGGGAGAAAAGTGGGAATATCCTCTGGGAAAAGTCCCAAATGTCCTCCTACTCCCAGGAATTTTTAACCCCAAATCAACCTCTCCCTTTGCTGTTTTCCATGGAATTCTGCTCCCTTCAAACCCCACCCGGGGCCATGGGAGACTCCCGCTCTTCCCACGGAACACCGGGACATCGCTGGGATCAAATTCCGGAGCTCGGGAATAAAGAGCTGGAATCCAAACACAGCCACCAGTAAGGACCAGTAAGAACCAACTCCCAGCATTCCCTGGAATGGGAACCTGGCAACCCCCGGAGCCATTCCTGGTGCACTCCATGGAATTAATCTCCAAGGAAAACACAAAGCCTTGCCATGAAAGCTCCCGGGGCCGTTGCCATAACAGCCCAAATCCCTGGAAAACCTCATTCCATGCATTCTTTAGCGATGGATAAGGCTGGGATGAGGGAGCGAATCCCAAAAAAAGACCTGGAGCAGGAGGGTGCAAATACTGGAGTGGGAAGGGGGAGGGAATCCGCATCCTCTGGAGCCCAGGAATGGGAATTTCAATCCCTCGGAGCCTAGGGATGGGAATCTCCATCCTCTGGAGCCCAGGAATGGGAATTTCCATCCTTTGGTGTCCAGGAAAGGGAATCTCTGTCTTTTTGTGTCCAGGGATGGGAATTTCCATCCTCTGGAGCCCAGGGTTGGGAATTTCTGTCCCGTGGCATCCAGGGATGGGAATCTCCAATTTTTGGTGTCCGGGGGTGGGAATCTCCATCCTGTGGCACCCAGGATTGGCCCAGGATTCCCAGAGCAGCTGTGGAATCTCTGGAATCTTCCCTGGATCTCTGGAAGTGTCCCAGGCCAGGCTGGAGCACCCTGGGATAGTGGAAGGTGTCCCTGCCCTTGGAATGGGGTGGAATTTGGGAATCTCGAGGATCCTTCCCACCTAAACCATTCCCGGATTCCATCCCGGATATCGCTTTAACACCAGGACACTTCCCAGCTTCTCCCAACATTCCCGATGATCCTGAGGGGTCACAAATCCCTCCCATCCCTCCAAAGGCAGCGGCTCCACCCTCTGGAATTCTCTCCGGGAGCCATGGCAGCTCCGCAGTCTCCGGAGTGTTTTTAACTCTGCTGCCGGAGCAGATGGCGCTGGCAGAAATCTTGTAAGTCTGACAGGAATTATCTCCCCTCCCCTTCCCCCCACTCCTTCCCTTTCTCCTCCAAATATTCCTCCCATCCCGCTTTTTTTTTTTTTTTTTTTTTTTTTTTTTTTTTAACATTTTCCTCCCATCCTTGCTTTTTATTCAGGGATTTTTTCCAGGACTTTTTTTTGATCTTTTTCTCCCATTTTTTTCCCAGCCAGCCAGGGGTTAACCACCTTTATCCCGGGAATTTTTCTCAGAATATTTTGGATCTTTTTCTCCCATTTTTTCCCAGCCAGACGGGAGTTAACAACCTTTACCCCGGGATTTTTTCCTGAAATCTTTTCTCCCAGTTTTTTTCCAGGCAGCTGGGGGTTAACCACCTTTATCTTGGGATTTTTTCCCCCCTCTGGAATATTTTTGATCTTTTCTCCCTCTTTTTATTCCAGCCAGCCAGGGGTTAGCCATCTTTATCCCAGGAATTTTTTTCCCCCTAGAATCTTTTTGATCTCTTCTCCCTGGGAATCTGCAGTGCTGCTGGAATACGCAAATGCCAGGGAATATTTATTCCCAAAAAAACCCATCCGAGCGCTGCTTTTCCATCTCCTTCCTCGCCCGTGCAGGGATTTTTCCCCGGGAATCAAGTGACTGCGCAGCTCCTGGCCGTGGGTGTGGAATGACAGCTCAAGGACTTCTAATTCCAGCCCCATTCCCACCCGATTCCTCCCTCTCCACCTCTTTTCCATCCCTGTTTCCCTGGAATTCCACGGGAATGGTTTCTTCCAGGAGCTGCTTCGGGTTTGGGGCTGGGTCCCCTCCATTCCAAGGGTTGTCCTCCTGTGGGGATGGATCTGGTGCTCCTGGGTGGGATTTTTCCCTGGATTTTTTGTTGGGATGTGCTGTGGCAGCTGCAGCCATTCCTGCCTGGAGCAGGGATTCTCCCACTGGGATTTGCTGGAGATTCAAGGAATGATTTTAATCCCTTTTTTTCCAGGGGGTTCTGGCTGCATGGGCTGGGAATTCCTGGGAAGGTCTGGGATAACCGGCATGTGCTGGGAATTCTCATGGGGGTGTGAGCACAGAATTCCCAGATTATTGAGCTGGGAAAGAATTCCAAGGTCAGCGAGTCCAAGCTGGGCCTGATCCCCACCAGAGCCCCGAGTGCCACCTCCAGGAATTCCTTGGACACCTCCAGGGACGGTGACTCCAAAGCTCCCTGGGCAGCCCCTGCCAAGGCCTGAGCCCTTTCCATGGAAAACGATCCCAAATCTGGGAGCTGGGCCTGCCCCGGCCCAGGCCGAGGCCGCTCCCTCTGTTCCCGGGGCTCATTCCCTGGAGCAGATCCCGATCCCCGCTGGCTCCTGGCAGGAGCTGGGCAGGCCCAGAAGGACATTCCCGATCCCGGCCCTGATCCCCGCAGAGCTGCCCTGGCCCCAGCCCGGGGCACATCCCACTTTTCCCGGGCTCTCCCTGCACGGATCCCTGGGGGGCTCGGGGGCCCTTCCCAAGGCACTGCCGGCATTCCATGGGCCAGGATCCCACAATTCCCCAATCCTGCTGGGGTTTGGGTTGGAAGAACCTCCCAGCCCATCCACTTCCAGCTTCTGGACACCTCCCACTGCCCCAGTCTGCTCCAGCCCCAGTGCCCAGCCTGGCTTTGGGCATTGCAGGGATCAGGGGCAGCCCCAGCTGCTCTGGCAATGCCAGCCCAGGCAGGAATTGCTCATTGCCAAGATGCCACCCATGGCTGCCCTCTGGCAGTGGGAGCCATTCCCTGGGTGCTGTCCCTGCAGGCCTTGTCCCCAGTCCCTCTGCAGCTCTGCTGGAGCCCCTGCAGGCCCTGCAATGTGCTGGGAGCTCTCCCTGGAGCCTTCCCTGCTCCAGGGGAACATTCCCAGCTCTCCCAGCCTGGCTCCAGGACTTGGACAATTCCATGGATGCATTCCTTTTCAAACCATTCCCAGCTCTTCACAGCACTCTGTCCCTTGAACAGCTTTTCCAAAGCTTCTTCCCAAACATTCTCACCCAGAAACTCCTGACACACTTTGGGAATCTCCTGGATCCTCCTCATTCCAATGCCATGGGGTCAGGACCCATATCCAAGACCAAAATATGGGATAAACCAGGAGAAAAGTCCCAGTTCCCCTCTGGACACCGTGGGTTTGGGATGCTGGGATGGGATTTCTCCATGTGCACACATGGATCCATCCTCACATCCCACACAAACCATCCCGTTGTATCCCAGCTCTTCCGGAGCCTTGGGAACCCCTTCCCATGGAATTCCCAGCACAGGAGCAGCTGCACCAACACAATCCCTGAAACCTCCTTGATTTTCCTTCATATTTTACCATCCAAGGACTGAAACCAGCCAGGTTTGGGATTGGTGGCACCAAAACCATTCTGGAATGGGGTCAAGGACTTCCCACAGATGGATTTTGGGATTGGTGGCACCAAAAACCTTTAGGGACAAGGTCCAGGACCCACCACAGCCAAGTTTGGGCTTGGTGGCACCAAAAACCTTCTGGAATGGGGTCAAGGACTTCCCACAGATGGATTTTGGGATTGGTGGCACCAGAAACCTTTAGTGACAAGGTCAAGGAACCACCACTGAAGGTTCTGGGATTGGTGACACCTTAAATCTTTAGGGACAAGGCCAAGGACACCCTACAGCCAAGTCAGAGTTTGGTGACACTACAAACATTTTGGGGTAAGTTCAAGGAACCACCACAGCTGGATTTTGGGGTTTGGTGGCACCAAAACCCTTCAGGACAAGGTCAAGGAGCCACCACAGCTGGTTCTGGGTTGAGTGGCACCATAAATCTTTAGGGACAAGGTCCAGGACACACCAGAGATGCCTTTGGGTTTTGAGACTCCATAAATGCTTTGGGATAAGCTCAAGGATCCACCACAGACGGTTTGGGGTTTGGAGACTTGGAGACTCCATAGATCTTTAGGGACAAGATCCAGGACCCACTACAGGCAGATTTTGGGTTTGGTGGCCCCAAAAATCTTGTGGAATGGGGTCAGGGACTTCCCACAGATGGATTTTGGGTTTGGTGGCACCAAAAATCTTTGGGAACAGAATCAAGAACCCACCAGAGATGGTTTTGGATTTGGAGACTCCAGAAATCTTTAGGGACAAGGTCCAGGACCCACCACAGCTGGATTTTGGGTTTGGTGGCACCAGAAATCTTTGGGATCAGAATCAAGAACATACCAGAGATGGTTCTGGGTTTGGAGACTCCATAAATCTTTTGAGATAAGCTCAAGGGTTGGTTGAGCTCAACAGATGGTTTAGGGTTTGGAGACTCCAGATATCTTTAGGGACAAGGTTCAGCACCCACCACAGGTGGATTTTGGATTCAGTGGCACCATAAACCTCTGGGACAAGGTCCAGGACTTCCCACAGATGGATTTTGGGTTTGGTGGCACCATCAATCTTTGGGAACAGAATCAAGAATCCAGCACAGATGGTTTTGGGGCTGAGGACCCCATAAATCTTTTGGGATAAGGTCCAGGACATCCCACAGCCAGGTTTGGATTTGGAGGCACCACAAACCTTTAGGGACAATGTCCAGGACCCAGCACAGGTGGATTTTGGGTTTGGTGGCACCAAAAACCTGGAATGGGGCGAAGGACTACCTACAAATGGATTTTGGGATTGGTAGCACCAGAAATCTTTGGGATCAGAATCAAGAACCCGCCAGAGGATGGTTTTGGATTTGGAGAATCCAGAAATCTTTAGGGACAAGGTCCAGGATGCACCACAGCTGGTTTGGGGTTGGTGGCACCATAAACCTCTGGGACAAAGTCCAGGACATCCCACAGATGGATTCTGTGTTTAGAGACACCATAAATATTTTGGGATAAGCTCAAGGATTCCCCACAGCCAAGTCTGGGTTTGGTGGCACCAGAAATCTTTGGGAATGGAAATAAGAACCCACCAGAGATAGTTTTGGATTTGGAGACTTCCTAAATCTTTTGGGATAAGCTCAAGGATCCACAACAAGCAGTTTTGGGTTTGGAGACTCCAGAAATCTCTAGGGACAAAGTCCAGAGCCCACCAAAGGTGGATTTTGGGTTTGGTGGCACCAAAAACCTTCTGGGATGGGGTCAAGGACTTCCCACAGATGGATTTTGGGTTTGGTGGCACCATCAATCTTTGGGAACACAATCAAGAGCCCTCCAGAGATGGCTTTGGGTTTGGAGACTCCATAAATCTTTTGGGAAAAGCTCAAGGATCCCCCACTTCCAGGTGCCTCCTCCAGACCTCATCCTGCTCCTCTTAAACCCCAACTCTGGCATTCCTGGTTTCGGCGCCATTCCTGTCGGGAGTGCTCAGTGCCAACACTGCGGGTGGCAGAGCCCCCCTGTTCTTGGCAGAGCCAATCCGGGAACTCCTGGAATTCCCTCCCAAAATTCTCTCCTGGAATTCTCCAGTCCCACCTTCCGCTCCGAGCAGGACCAGGCATCCCTCCAAGCCGGAATTCCACGGAATTTCATGGAATACTCCAAAATCCAAGAGCTGGAGCGACCTGGGAAGGGCCGAGCCTTTCCCACCCACTCCACATCCCGCAGGGACCCTCCCTCCTCATTCCCAAGGGATTCTCCCGGGTCTTTCCTCACCTACTGACTTGGTCCGTGGAATTCCCTTCCGGAGGGGCAAGTGGGGCTTCTCCGTTCCCGCCAGGACCCCGGGATGTGCCATTCCTTGGCGCTCAAACAGGGACTGGAAGGGAAAAACAGGGAATTCCCAGTCTGGATGCTGCTGGAAGGACCCGACATGTCCACCTGAACTTCCAACCGTGGGAAAATGGGAGCTCTTCCCAATGGGATGGACCCCCCTTGCCTCCTCCTTCCTGCTGCTCCATCCAGTGGAATTCCAAACTTTGGGATAATTTCCTAGGTCTCATCCTATCTCCTTGCCCACTCCAGGTGGGAATCCGGTGAGGATGGCTCCAGGAGCTCCTGTCCCGCTTTTCCCAGAGCTGCCTCCCACCCGCAGCATTCCCAGCACTATCCCGAGCCTCCTCCTCTTCCCTCCTCCGTGCTTCCCCTCGGATTCTGGTGGAATTCCAGCCCTGCATCCAGCCCGGCTCTCCAGGCTCCTCCCAAGCTGCTCGTCCATGCGGATTCCCAGCCCTGGATGGGGATCCTGGGAAGCCGAGGGAGTGCTGAGGCCCTGCTACGGATCGGGGTCTCCCAGGCTCTGCATTCCTGGGAATTCTGCTCCTGAACCAGCTCCCCTTGGCACCACATTCCGTCCCATCCTCCTACATGGGCTCCCTTCCCTCTCCTTCCATTCCCAGGAATCCCACTCCCCATTCCTGGTAAGGACATTCCCCATTCCCTCTCATCCCTCTCCCTCATTCCAGGCCCCCATTCCTGGTGGGATTCCCTCTGGCTCACACTGATCTCCTCAGTGAGACCCTCCAGATCCTTCCCATCCCTTTCCATGTGGTCCTGTCCCTCTCCTTCCTTCCTTGGAATTTCACTCTCTGTTCCTGGGAATTCCAATCCCCGATTCCCGCTGGCTCACACTGATCTCTGCAGGGGTGATCCTCCCATCCCATTCCTATCCCATTCCCACATCCCATGTCCCCATTCCAGCTGAATTCCTGCAGGCTCACTCTGATCTCCGCATGGGTGATCCTCCCATCCCATTCCCACATTCCACGCCCCCATTCCCACATCCCACTCCTGCATTCCCACGGAATTCCTGCTGTCTCACACCGATCTCCACAGGGATAGTCCTCTCATCCTATTCCCATCCCATTCCCGTGACATTCCCACTGTCTCACACTGATCTCTGCAGGGGTGACCCTCCCATCCCATTCCCATCCCATTCCCGTGACATTCCCACTGTCTCACACTGATCTCCGCGGGGGTGATTCTCCCATGCCATTCCCATGCCATTCCCATCCCATTCCCGCTGTCTCACACCGATCTCCGCGGGGGTGATTCTCCCATGCCATTCCCATCCCATTCCCATCCCATTCCCGCGGCATTCCCGCTGTCTCACACTGATCTCCGCGGGGGTGATCCTCCCATCTCATTCCCATCCCATTCCCATGCCATTCCCATCCCATTCCCGCTGTCTCACACTGATCTCCACGGGGGTGATTCTCCCATCCCATTCCCATGCCATTCCCATGCCATTCCCGCTGTCTCACACTGATCTCCGCGGGGGTGACTCTCCCATCCCATTCCCATGCCATTCCCATCCCATTCCCATCCCATTCCCGTGGCATTCCCGCTGTCTCACACTGATCTCCGCGGGGGTGATCCTCCGGCTCGTCGGGCGCTGTTTCACCGTGGCCGCTCTGGAATCGGCCTCCACCAGCTCCGCCCTCAGCGCCGGCTCCGCGGCCGCCAGGATCTCATCCAGCTTCTCTGGAATCCAAGGAAAACCGGCTGATCCCGGGGCTCAGCCCTGGCATCGCTCCCTTCACGCAGTTCATCCCAGAGAATGGGGGGGAGCATCCCTGCCTCCCCTCTCCTCAGCCAGTGGCTTTCCATGGATTTGTGGGGGCTGATCCCGCTCAGCTGGGGAATTCCGTGAGTGCTGTCCCACCCCACATTCTAAGGAATTCTCTGTCTGATGCTAACCAGTGAGTTCATCCCAAATTTTGAGTATTTGGGATCAGCTGAGTCCTGCCAGGAGGGTGGGAGATCCAGGGAATCCCAGGACATGGAGATGCCCATGGGATCCACACGACTCCAGCACATCTGGCTTTTGTTTGGAATAAACTGGGATAACAGCTGGGATGTTCCCAGCTGGAATGGACTCCCTGAATGATCCCAACTTTCCATGTCTGGGGCAGGATATGGTGCCCACGGATATTGGGAATATCAGCAGAGCCACCACAGCCGTGTCCAAACTCAGGGAATGGGGAGTGGGGACTGGAATTCCCAGCTCCAGGATCCACCCTGGCACTTTTATCCCTTGGGAACACCAAGCTGTGCCTGGATGTGTCCCAGTGGATCCATTCCCTTGGGAATTCCAGCTGGAATCCTTAACCTCAGGATATGGGAAAAGGCAGAGGGTGGACATGGATTAATTTCCATTGATTCCACCTGAGCTGAGCCTATGGAATTCCCAACTGGAATGGGAATTTGGGGCCGTTGGCTCTGTGCCACTGATGGCGCTTCCCAGATCCAGCTGGATCCGTATCCCAAATTCCTGCCCTGGGAGAGGGACTGGGCAGCTCCACCTGTGTCCAGGTGGGAATTGTAGCCCTGGAATTCTCCTGAAGCCAGGCTGGTCCTCGGACCTTCCATGGAATTGTGGGACATGGAATCATGAAATGGTTCGGGTGGGAAGGACCTTAAAGCTCATCCACTTCCATGGGACACTTTCCCACAATCCCAGATTTCTCCAGCCTGGCCTTGGGCACTGCAGGGATCAGGGGCAGCCCCAGCTGCTCTGGCAATGCCAGCCCAGGCAGGAATTCCTCATTGCCAAGATGCCACCCATGGCTGCCCTCTGGCAGTGGGAGCCATTCCCTGGGTGCTGTCCCTGCAGGCCTTGTCCCCAGTCCCTCTGCAGCTCTCCTGGAGCCCCTGCAGGCCCTGCAATGTGCTGGAATTCTCCCTGGAATCTTTTCTGGAAGAAAAGCATCCTGGATCCATCTCCAATCCCTGGGAACCTCCAGCTGATTTTCCTGATCCAGGGGTCCTCGTGTGGCCCCCTCTGGATCTGCCCGATCCAGGGAAGGGTTGGGAGGATCCCTCAGACACTTCCCACAGTAATTCCCACTCGGCTTTTTCCCTGTCCTATCCCCACGGGATCCCTGCTGGAAGAGCTGATCCCACAAGCCCAGCTCAATGGGGAACACGGAATGGGAACCAGCAGGACAGAAAATCCTGGATCAGAAAATCCCAGGAGGGGTTGGGTGGGAAGGGACCTTCAATCCCATCCAGATCCAACCTTGCCACCAAAAACTTCTGCGGCCCTCACACGACATTCCTGACACATCCTCTGGGTGGGAACAGCGGGATAATCCACATGGATCTGCCAGGAATAGTGGGAAAAATTCCCTGGAATTGCCAGGAATAATGGGATCAACTGCATGGATCCACCAGGAATACAGGGATAAACCACCTGGAACTGCCAGGAACAGTGGGATAAACTCCCTGGAACTGCCAGGAGAGGCTTTGGCTATTTGGGATAAAGCTGGACACTGTCATTCCCAAGGATCCCACACAGGACATTCCCATGGGGAAAATCCGAAGCAGGAATCACACCTGGGAATGGCAGGGTTGGGAGTTTTGGGATACAGGACCAGTCTGCCCGTGCCCAGCTGAATCCCATGTAGCTGTTCCAACTCCCGGCTCCATAATTCCTGGCATTCCAATTCCTGGCATTCCAATTCCAGGCGTCCCAATTCCTACTGGAGCAGCTCCTGGACACCACTGGAGCCGATCCCAAATTCCCAAATTCCCGGCTGAATTCCCTGAGACGCTGCAGGAACAGCGACCCTCAGGATGCCAGGATCTCCCCCCAGTATGGATCCTGCCGGATCCCAGCGGAATCCCGGGAATTTCAGTTTCACTCACCCCCTTTCCTTCTCCGCATGGAGGCTTGGAATGGGAAACAAAACACAGAATCAACGGCATGGAACAATTCCCGCCCCCATTCCCGGCTCCAGCCTGGCTCTGCCCACAACTCCCGGCCTCTGGCATGCAGGATCCGGCCTGGGATGCGGGATTTGGGCAGGGCACCTGGAATTCCAGCCTTTGTCCATTGGGAATGTCCCTCTGACCCGGGATTTGGGATTTATCCCAAGGCTGGGATCATCCCTCATGGATCCTCATGGATCCAGGGAATCCAGAGCGGGGTTGGCTGGAATTCCATCCCAAGCCATGGAAAAGCTGCCAGGGCAATTGTCTACATCCAAGCCCATGGATTTTAGCACAGGAGGGATCCTGGAGCATCCTGCTGGGAATCTGCTGCTCCAAGGGGATTGGAATGTCAGGGAAAGGGTTGGGAAGGGCACAGGGAGTGTTTGGGATCCGTGGAAAATGGGGTGAGAAGCACCCGGCAGAGATTTTTTGGGGATGTCCCTGACTGTTCCTTGGGAAGGAGAGTGGCTCCAGACCCAATCCTGGGAATGCTGATCCACAGGAAAACCTGGAGTGAAAGATGGGAAGAGGACGGATCCCCTGTTTTCCCTGGAATGGCTCCAGCCCATTCCTTGGATCCACAGGAATGAGTGCTACAATTCCCAGAAAAACTCATGGGAATTGTGGGATCAGAGCTGGAATGGCCTCCAGATCCTTCTCTGGGACTGCTGCTCCCAATCCCTCTCCAGGAAAACTGGGAATTGCTGGAAGGGTGGAAGGAGGAATCCCAGGATCTGGGATGGGGGAAAAGTAGGAAAAAGGAGCCGGTCTGGCTCTGCTCCCAAGAATTCCCACCAAAAAAAGAACCTTGGATTGGGAATAATGGTCTGGAAATGCTGGGAATCAAGGGTGGGAATTCCAGGGTGGGAATCCAGGCTGAGGCTCGGGATAAAATAAATCCCAGCTGATCCAGTCTGGGAATTTTGGGATCTGTCCTGATCCCGCAGGGTCTGGCTCCAAGGAGGAGCACAGGGAGCAAGGAAAGGCTTGGAAAACTCAGAAGGGCATGGAAAACCAGAGGGAATGGAAAAACAGGAAGGGCATGGAAAACAGGGAGAGCAGGGGAAAAAATGGTGAGCATGGAAAACCAGGGAGAGCATGGAAAAGCAGAAGGAATGGAAAAACAGAGCGCACAGAGAACAGGGAAAACGTGGAAAACCAAGGAGAACAGGGGGAATGTGGAAAAGCAGAAGGAATGCAAAACCAGAAAGGGCATGGAAAAAACAGGGAGAGCTTGAAAAACCAAGGACGGTATGGAAAAACAGGGAGAACATTGAAAACTGTGGAAAACAGGGAGAACTTTGAAAACTACGGAGAGCATGGAAAACAGGGAAAACATGGAAAACCAGGGGTAAAGTGGGATCCTGCTGAGGCTCCAGGATGCCACATTCCCACATGGAAAATCCCAAATTCCCATGGATGCTGGGGCAGCATCGATGGCCTCCAAGCCAGCTCAGGGATGCTCCAAAGTTTTCCTGGGATTTGGTATCCCTCCATGGCCATGGGACAAAGCGCCAGCGGATCCAGGAAAAGGGAAGGGATGGAGCGGGATCGGCTCCCACCCTGCCAAGGGGGTCCTGGGGACATCCCAGCTGGCCACAACGGCTGGGAAAAACAAGGAATTCTGAATGGTGGGAGTGGAGAGGACTTCAGGGAATCTGGGAATGTGGAGCGGGATGGGAAAGCAGCAGGAAATGTGGGAGTGGCAGCGGGGTGGGGCAATCCTGGAGATCTCCTGGAATTCTCCTGGAGCTGTCCCGGAATTCTCCTGGAGCTCACTTGGAGCTCACCTGGAGTTCTCTTGGAATTCCAGAGCTCACTTGGAGCCACCTGAAGCCCATCTGGAATTCTCACAGAGCTCTCCCGGAGCTCTCCTGGAATTCTGGAGCTCTCCTGGCAGGGTTTGGGACCTGCCCAGAGATGGGAAATCAAAACCTGGGACTGCCGGGTGTGGGAAAGGAGGGAGAGGAGCAGGATGAGGAAACGGGGGAGGAAGGAGAGGAGCAGGGAATGAAAGTGGGAATGGAGCAGGGAGAGGAGCTGGGAGAAGGGAAAGGAACAGGAGAAGAGAGAGGATCAGGAAAAGGAGCAGGAGGAGGGAGAGGAGCAGGAGCAGGGAGAGGAGCAGGCAGAGGATGAGGATCAGGAAGAGGAGCAGGAGGAACAGGGAGAGGAGCAGGAAAAGGATCATGAGCAGGGAATTGATCAGGGAATGGAGCAGGAAATGGAGCGGGAGAAGGGCAGGGAGGGTATCGGGAAGAAGAGCAGGAGCACGAAGAGGAGCATGGAAGGAGTGAGGAAAGTGAGGAGAGGAGCAGGGAGAGGAGCAGGAGGGAGAGGATCAGGAAAAGGAGCAGGGAGAGGAGCAGGAGCCAGGAGAGGAGCAGGCAGAGGATGAGGATCAGGAAGAGGAGCAGGAGGAACAGGGAGAGGAGCAGGAAAAGGATCATGAGCAGGGAATGGATCAGGGAATGGAGCAGGGAGAGTAGCTGGGAATGGATCAGAGGAAGGAACAGGAGAAGGGCAGGGAGGGTATCGGGAAGAAGGGCAGGAGCAGGGAGAGGAGCATGGAAAGGAGTGAGGAAAGTGAGGAGAGGAGCAGGAGGAGGGAAAAGAAGTGGAAAAGGGAGAGGAGCAGGATTAGGGAGAGGAGCAGGAGGAGAAGGAGCAGGGAAAGGAGCAGGGAAGGGATTAGGGAATGGAGCAGGGAATGGAGCAGGGAATGGATCAGGGAATGGAAGGAACATGGAAAAGAGCGAGGAGAGCAGCTGGAAACGGATAAGGAATTGAGTAGGGAATGGAGCTGGGAATGGAGCAGGAGAAGAGAGAGAATCAGGAAAAGGAGCAGGAGCAGGGAGACGAGCAGGCAGAGGATGAGGATCAGGAAGAGGAGTAGGAGGAACAGGGAAAGGAGCAGGGAGAGGAGCAGGAGCAGGGAATTGATCAGGGAATGGATCAGGGAGAGGAGCTGGGAATGAAGCAGGGAATTAAACTGGGAATGGAGCAGGGAATGGAAGGAGCGCGAAAAGGAGCAGGGAAAGGAGCTGGGAATGGATCAGGAATTGATCAGGGAATGGAGCAGGAAATGGAGTTGGGAATGAAACTGGGAATGGAGCAGGGAATAGATCAGGGAATTGATTGGGGAATGGAGCAGAGAACGGAGCAGGGAAAGGAACAGGAGAAGAGAGAGGATCAGGAAAATGAGCAGGATCAGGGAGAGGAGTAGGAGGAACAGGGAGAGGAGCAGGAAAAGGAGCAGGGAATGGAACAGGGACTGGAGCAGGGAATGGAAGGGACAAGAAATGGAGCAGGGAGAGGAGCTGGGAATGGATCAGCAATTGATCAGGGAATGGAACAGGGAAAGGAGCTGGGAAAGGAGCAGGGAATGAAACTGGGATGGAGCAGGGAATAGAGCAGGGAAAATAACAGAAGAAGAGAGAGGAGCAGGAAAAGAATCAGGAGTAGGAAAAGTATTAGGGAATGGAGCAGGAAATGGAACAGGGAAGGGAGCTGGGAAAAGAGCAAGGAAAGGAACTGGGAATGGAGCAGGGAATGGAAGGGGAAAGGAAAGAAGCTGGGAATGGATCAGGAATTGATCAGAGAATGGAACTGGGAAAGGAGCAGGGAATGAAACTGGGATGGAGCAGGGAACGGAGTAGGGAATGGAAGGAGTACGGAAATGAGCAGGGAGAGAAGCTGGGAATGGATCAGGGAATTAAACCGGGAATGGAGCAGGGAAAGGAACAGGAGAAGAGAGAGGATCAGGAAAAGGAGTAGGAACAGGGAGAGAGGCAGGCAGAGGATGAGGATCAGGAAGAGGAGTAGGAGGAACAGGGAGAGGAGCAGGAAAAGAAGCAGGAGCAGGGAAAGGAGCTGGGAAAGGAGCAGGGAATTGAACAGGTAGAGGAGCTGGGAACAGATCAGAAATTGATCAGGGAATGGAGTGGGGAAAGGAGCAGAGATTGACCAGAGAAGGAGCAGGGAAGGATCAGGGAAAGGAGCAGGATGCCCAAGGCCAGGGCACACCAACCCCTCCACACCCACCTGGACACTCCCAACATCCTTCCCACGCCCACCTCCGCCGGGATGCGCCCCCAGAGCGCTGGACATCCCTGTGGACATCCCCCTGGACATCCCAATGGACATCTCCTGGACATCCCAATGGACATCCCCATGGACAGGGACGGGGATCCGGCTCCCCCGCTCCCCCGCGCCTCCCACACCCCCACGGCGCACATGCAAACAGCTGGAAAACCGCTGGAAAACCGCTGGGAAGCGGCTCCCGAGCATCCCCCGCGCCTCCCGGGGGATCCCGGCCGCATCCCGGTGCCGGCCTTACCCAGCTCCTCCAGCTCGGCCGTCATGGACTTGGAGCGCAGCGTGAGGGTGGTGCTGGGCGCTCTCTTGGGCGGCGGCGGGGCTGCAAGGAACAGAGAGGGCATCTTGCACCGCTTCTCGCGGA
The DNA here is from genome assembly GCF_028018845.1 of Melospiza georgiana. Lineage (NCBI taxonomy): Eukaryota > Metazoa > Chordata > Aves > Passeriformes > Passerellidae > Melospiza > Melospiza georgiana. The sequence goes on from NC_080433.1 coordinate 868,063, forward strand.
ATTTGCGCGGCGTGGCCAGGTGCAGGTGCCACTTCTTCTCCACAGCCTGGATCTCCTCGTACTCGCGGGACGAGGAGTCGCACTGCTGCAGGATCTTATTGAGGCTGCGCGTGGACGCGAACTTCTTCATGATTCCCGCCGGGAACGTGCCCGCGGCCCTCGGGAATGCGGGCCACCCCCCCCCGCTCAGCGCGGAGCCCGAGCCATGGCCCCGGGCGGGCGGGGGATGCGGGCAGGGATGCGGGGACGGCGGGAATGTGTCCAGCCTGAGCTCGGGATCCTCTTCCCGCCTCGGCGCAGCCCCCGGAGCGCTCAGCCCACCCCACCCTCCTCTTCCTCCTCCTCCTCCTCCTCCTGCTGCCGCCGCCGCTGCTGGCCGTGGATCCCGACCCTATGGAAGCGCCGGCGTCCGGCCGGGAGCTGCCCAAGGACGCGTGGCCCGGGATGATCCCGAAAGCTCCCGATCCCGCATTCCCTGAGCGCCCCCCCCGCTCCCGGAGCAGCGAGGATGAGTGGAAAGCTCTTCCTCTTCCTCCTCCTCCTCCTCCTCGCTGCTCCTCGCTGACAATGCTGGAATAACGCTCCAGGATTGCCATGGCAACGGCAGCTCCAAGGATCCCTGTGCCTGCGGCAGGGATCCAGCGGGGCGGATTCAGCCCCAGCCGGGCCCACACAGGCGCTGTCACCGGCGTGGGGGGGACACGGCGCGACCCCCCCCGGGCCCCCGGCGCCCCTCGGATCCCTTGGAGAAGCGGCCGCGGGGATGCGGAGGAGCGGGAGGAGGAAGGCACCGGGCAGAGGGGGAAGCGCCGAGGGGCAGCGGCTCACCCCGGGCTGGAGCGGCTGCAGCGGCCCGAGCGGCCCCGCCGGGGCTCCCGGCGCCGATTCCCGGCTGAATTCCCGAGGATTATTCCCGGCTGAATTCGCGGCTGAATTCCCGAGGCTGCCAGCCGTTCCCACGGCTCGTGCCTTTGTGCCGTGACAGGATAATTGGAGCTCCTCGTGCCAGCAGCGCTCCCTCCTTCCCTCCCTTCCCTCTTCCCTCCCTTCCCTCCCCCGAGCCCCGCGTGCTGCGCTGGGAGCGGCCCCGATCCCGGCCCCCCTCATTCCCTGCTCCCATCCCCCTGCTCCAGCCCTGCTCCCATCCCCCGGCTCCACTCGCTACTCCAATCCCCCTGATTCCACTCCCTGGTTCCATTCTCTACTCTAATCCCTGCTCCCATCCCCTGCTCCAATCCCTCTGATTCCATCCCTGCTCCCATCCCCCTGATTCCACTCCCCCTGATTCCATCCTGATCCCATCCCTGATTCCATTCTCTACTCTAATCCCTGCTCCCATCCCCTACTCCAATCCTTCTGATTCTATCCCTGATCCCATCCCCCAGCTCCCATCCCCAACTCCAACCCCCCTACTCCAATCCCTCTGATTCTATCCCTGATCCCATGCCCCTGATCCCATCCCTGATCCCATCCCTGATTCCATTCTTTACTCCAATTCCCCTGCCCCCATCCCTGTTTCCAATTCCTGCTTCCATTCCCGTTTCCATCCATCCCTGCTCCTGTCCCTCCGGTCCCGCTCTTTCCATCCCTTGCTCCTGTCTCCTGTTCCCATCCTATTGCCATTCCTTGCTCCCATCTCCTGCTCCTGTTCCCCCGTTTCCATTCCCTGCTCCAATCCCTCTGCTCCCAACCCAGCTTCCATTCCTGCTCCTGTCTCTTCTGTCCCCTACTCCTGTTCTGTGTTTCCTTGTTTCCATTCCCTGCTTCCATTCCCTGCTCCTGTCCTTCCACTTCCATCACTGTTCCCATCTCCTGCTCCTATCACCCCATTTTCATTCCCTACTCCCATCCCTGCTCCAACCCCTCTCCTATCCCTGCTCCCATTCCTGCTGCCATTCCTGTTTTTGTCTCTCCTGTCCCCTGCTCCTGTCCCCATGTTTCCATTCCGTTTCCATCCCTGCTCCTGTCCCTCCACTTCCATCCCCTGCTCATTTCCCTGTTTTCATTCCCTGCTTCCATCCTCTGCTCCTGTCCTTGCTCCCATCCCTCTGCTCCCATTCCAGCTCCCATCCCTGCTCCTGCCCCCCTCTTCCCACCCTCATGCTCCCACTCCCTGCTCCCATTCCCTCATTCCCAGTTTTCATCCCTTCACTTCCTTCCCCGTTCTCATCTCTCTGCTCCCATTCCCTGAGTTTCCATCCCGTTTCCATTCCCTGCTCCCATCCCTGTTCCTGCCCCCTGCTCCCATCTTCCTGCTCCCATCCCTCCTCTTCCATCCCATTTCCATCTTCCTGCTCCTGTCCCTCCTGTCCCCTTTCCATCCCTGTTCCTGCCCCCTGCTCCCATCCCTCTGCTCCTGTCCCTCCGCTTCCATCTCCTGTTTGCATCCCTGCTTCCATCTTCCTGCTCCTGTCCCTCCATCTCATCCTAATCCTGCCTCCCAAACTCCCATCCCCCTTTTCCCATTCCCCTCTTCCCATCTCCATAATTCCATCCCCTGCTCCCATGCCCGTAATTCCATCTCCTTTTCCTATTGCCCTTTTCCCATCCCCATAATTCCATCCCGTTTTCCCAATCCCATAATTCCACCCCCTTTTCCCACCGCCCTGCTCCCATTCCCTGGAATTCCAGTCCCCATCCCCCCAAACCCCTCATGGCTCTTTCCTAAAGTTCCCGTCCCTCTGGACAAATCCCTGCCCTGCCCAAAGCCCTGGATCTGCTCCCGGAATCCAGAACCCATGGAATGAAATCCCAGAACTTTCTGGGATCCCCCAGGACCAGCCGTGCCCAGGAATTCCCACAGGGACTCCCTGGCTCCATCCCAGAATTCCCGGTGTTCCTTTGGTATCACCATCCTGCCCCCCAATATTTCTAGAAATTCTTAGGGTAGTTTCCCATCCCAACAATTCCCAGGTGGAGCTGGAGCCTGGAGTAGCTGATGGGAATTCCAGGAATTCCTGATCACGGGAATCAAAAGTGATTCCCAAAACCCATCCTGGGACTCCCCAAATCCCTCCCTTCCTGCATCCATGAGTTCCCAAAACTCTTATTCCTCATTTGCCACAATTACAGAAATTCCCGATCTTGGGAATTCAAGCCATTCCCAAAAACACCACAACTCCAGGAATTCCAGGCCTTGGGAATTCAAGCCATTCCCAAAAAACACCACAACTCCACAGATGTTGGGACCTTCCTGATCTTTCCTGCCCACCTCCCTCATTCCCAAAAATCAGCACATCCCAGAAACTGGCACATCCTAAAAATCAACAAGTCCCAAAAATGGGAACATCCCAAAACTCTTTGTATCCCAAACATTAACGCATCCCAAAAACAAGTGCATCCCAAAAATCAGCACAGCCAAAATGAGCAAATCCCAAAAATTTTTGCATCCCAAACATCAATGCGTCCCAAAACCCAGTACATCCCAAAGAATGGGCGCATCCCAAAAAATGGGCACATCCCAATAAACAGCACATCCCAAAAAAATGATGCACCACAAAAATGGGCATATCCCAATGTGGGCAAATCCCAAAATAGGCTCATCCCAAAAATTTATGCATTCCAAAAATAAATTCTTACCAAAAATCAGCACAACCCAAAATGACCAAATCCCCAAAATTTTTGCATCCCAAATATCAAAGTGTCCCAAAACCCAGCACATCCCAAAAATGGGCACATCCCAAAAAACTTCACATTCAAAAATGAGGACATCCCATAAACCAGTGCATCCCAAAAATCTACACATCCCAATATTGGTGCATCCCAAAAACGGAAACATCCCAAAAATCATCCCATCCCGAAAACTGGCACATGCCAAACATCAACAGGTCCCAAAAATCAGTGCATCCCAAAATCAGTGCATCCTGAAATCGGCGCATCCCAAAAACTGGCACATCCCAAGAAATGGACATATCCCAAAAATCGTTGCATTCTAAAAATCATCACATCCCAACATCAACACATCCCAAAAATCGGCGCACTCCGAAATTGGCGCATCCTAAAATTGACGCATCCCAAAACGCAGCATATCTCAAAAACTGGCACATCTCCCAAAAAATGGCACATCCTGAAAAAAATGGAAACATCCCAAAAATCACCGCATCCCAAAAATCGGTGCATCACAAAAACCACTACATCCCAAAAACCAACACATCCCAAAAATCATTGCTTCCCAACATCAACACATCCCAAAAAGCGGCACATCCTGAAATTGGCGCATCCCAAAAACGGGTGTATCCCAAAAACGGGCGCATTCCAAAAATGGAAACATCCCAAAAACTGGCACATCCCAAAAAATGGACATATCCCAAAAATCATTGCATTCCAACGCCAACACATCCCAAAAACTGGCACATCCTGAAAATGGTGTATCCCAAAAATTAGCACATCCCAAAAAACTGGCACTTCCCACTTGGAATTTTCCACCCCTGCCACTCCCTCTCCTTGCTGGGGCCACTCCAGCCCATCCCGAATGACCAGAATCCCTGAAATCCCATAAACCAGCACATCCCAACAACTGGCATATCCCAAACATCAACACATCTCAAAAATCTGTGCATCCTGAAATTGGTGCATCTCAAAACCTGACGTATCCCAAAACCTGACGTATCCCAAAAATCAGCACATCCCAGAAGTTGGAACATTCCAAAAAACGGACATATCCCAAAAATCATTGCATCCCAACATTAACACATCCCAGAAATCGGCACATCCCAGAAACCGGCACAACCCAAAAACTGCCGTATCCCAAAAATCATCTCATCCCAAAAAACAGCACATCCTGAAATTGGTGCATCCCAAAAACCGGCATATTGCAAAAATCAGCACATCCCAAAACCTGGCACATCCTAAAAAATGGACGCATCCCAAAAATCATTGCATCCCAAAAAATGGCACATCCCAAACATCAGCACATCCCAAAAGTTGGCGCATCCCAAAACCAGACACATCCCAAAAACCAATGCATCCCAAAATCAACACATCCCAAAAATTGGCACATTCTGAAATCGGCGCATCCTGAAGTTGACGCATCCCAAAAATCAGCATAACCCAAAAACTGGCACATCCCCCAAAAAAGGCACATCCCAAAAATAACCGGAAACATCCCAAAAACCTGGCACATCGCAACCTTCCCACCCTGGAATTTCCCATCCCTGCCACTCCCTCTCCTCGCCGGGGCTGCTCCGGCCCATCCCGAGCCCCTGGAGAGTTGCAGGATTCCCGGGAATTGCGGCTCACCCTTTTTGCGAGATCCCTCCTCGGTGTCGGGCTTGCGGCTGACGGACACGACTTTCATCAGGAGGTGATTCCCGCCCTGCCGGATCAGCGCCACCACCTGCTTGTGCCCCACCTTCACCACATTCACTCCGTTCACCTGCATTCCCAGAAAAAAAAACATGGATCAGAATTTCCCAGTGGGAAAAAAACCCCATGGAAGTCTCCACAAAAATCTTGCTTTTCCCCGTTTTTTTTTCCCCCGTCTTTTTTGCGGTGGTTGGGAGTCGCTGCCTGGTGATGGCAAGGAGGAGAGGGGAATGGCTAATTCCTGCTGGGAGATTCCCAAAAAAACGGGGTTTCCCCAGGTTTTTTTAGAGCGTCTGGTCATGGAATGTTCGGAATGGAGAGAATTCCCTGGAAAACCATTCCATGGATTCCAGTAAATCCCATGGGAACTTGCCCATGGAATGGGGTCAACTTGGAGAGGGGGAAAGGTCCAAGCTGGGATCCCTGTGAAGATTTTGGGATCTGGAGAATCCTGGATAATCCCAAATTCTCTGGAATGGCAACCCCTGGATTTCTGCTCTTTCTTCCTGGTGAAGGCTGATTCCAAAATTCCAGGAGTTCTTTCCAACACTCCATGTTTATCCCATGGATCCATCCCGAAGGACGGGCCCCGAGCCCACTCCAGCTCCTTTGCTCCAGGAAACTTGGGAGCTACCAACGATCCCACACGATGATTCCCGGGAATCCAAAGTTTCCTGGAGCAAAGGAGCCGGAATGGGCTCAGGGCTGTCCCTCGGGATGGATCCATGGGATTAAGACAGAGTGTTGGCAAGAACTCCAGGAATTTTGGGATCAATCTTCAGCAAGAAGAAAGAGCAGAAATCCAGGGATTGCCATTCTGGAGAATTTGGGATTATCCAAGATTCTCCAGATCCCAAAATCCTCCCGAGGAACACAACTTGGATCTTTCCCCCTCTCCAAGCTGACCCCATTCCATGGGCAAGTTCCCATGGGATTCGCTGGAATCCATGGAATGGTTTTCCAGGAAATTCTCTCCATGTGTACCAAGCTCCTTCCAAACTGCTGGAATTCCACACCCACATTCCAGAGCAAGGAATTCCTGGATCCTCATCCCTTTTCCCACATCCTGAATTATTCCCAGCTCCCATTCCAATCCCACTGGATCCATCCCCCATCCGGGATCCAAGTGGGAATTTCAGGGAGCTCAGGAATTTTGTCCTTTCAGGATCTGCCACACCCAACCAAAAAAAATCCATGTGAAATCCAGAAATTCCTGGGAGAATTCCCTTTTCCCAAGGGAATTCCGGAGCCTGGAACCTCCATTCCCTGCCTCGCAGGGTTTGCTGGAATGGGAAATTTCCAAGGTTCTCCCATCAGCATTTCTGGGGTTGGGAATGAAATCCTGGAATCTGGGAATCCCTGAGGCGGGAAATCCCACCGGGAACATTCCCAGCATTCCCAGCACTGCCATTCCCATCCCGATCCATGGATTTGAAATCCCTTGGGAATGTCGATTTCCCACCGTCCCGCTCAGCCCATTCCCATCCTTACCAACCTTTTCCATTAAGAATTTTTCCCAAATATTTCATTCCTGGCTCAGCTTGAGGCCATTCCCTCTCATCCTGTCCCTTTTCCCTGGGATCAGATCCTGATTCCCACCTGGATCCAGCCAGGGAATTGTTGGGAATTGTCTCCGACTCCTAATTCTATTTATTTCCACCTGAATTTGAAGGAATTCCAACAAAACCCTCGGGATAACCTGAGCCTGACTTCCATCCCCACGGAATTCCTTGGGATTTCAATCCTGGAATTCCCTGTGCTCCCAATTCATCCCTGCCTTGATTTCCCTCAATTCCTCCCCTCCGGAAAACTGGGAGAGCCCAGTGCTCATCCTGAGCCTCCGGAATTCCAGGGCTGAGCAGCATTCCCAGACCTCCCTCCCGCAGATCTCCGGGATCTGCTCTCCCAGCCCGGTAATTTGGGAATGGATATTTTTAGGAATTCTTCTCTCCTTGGTTACTGGGAAACTTCGTGTTCTGAGACATCTCCCGGAGAAATCTGAGCTCTGCATTCGTTCCCAACTCGGAGCGGAACATTCCAGCTTTTTTTCCCCACACCAGAATATCCCAAATTTTGAGCATTTCCATTTAAAAACTGGAGCTGGATCAGCCTCTCCCCTCTCTTTTGTTTTTCCCTGTTGCTCCCAAATTCCCAATGATCCGAAATCCCGGCCTTTGATATTTCCTCGGATCCTTTTTATCAACCTCCCACGCTCCGGAGCTGGAATTATCTGCATTTCCTGCTTTTTTTGCTTCCTGACCTTTCCAGCAGGGAGAGGATCCGGGAATGTTTCAGCGCTCCCTCATTCCCACAATTCCAGAGGGGGAATTTTTTGTCCCACAGGATTTTTCCCTACCCTTGTGTATTTTTGGGCTCCGTGTCCTTAAAAAAACCTCTGGAATTTTGTTCATTGGGATCATGGAATGGTTGGGATGGGATCATCCCATTCCCACCGCTGTCCAGAGCAGGATTTTTCCTCATTCCCAAAGAAAATCATGGAATTGTAGAAGTTGGAAAAGTCCTCAGAGACCACCGCTAACCCACATTCCCAAATCCAGGTTTTTTGAACATTCCCAAGGATTTGACTCCACCACCGCTCCTTCCAAAGCTTCCCAACCTTTTCCATGGAGCAACATTCCCAAATATCCCACCGAAACCTCCCCAGGGGATGCTGGGGTCCCACCTGGATCCCTCATCCCAGTTTTTCCTTTAAAAACATTGGGATAGCAAGAAAATCCGTCACTAAATCCTGAAATTATCCACAGATTGCCAGCCATGTCTGTATCCCAAATCCTGGGAATTCCCACCTGGATCCTCAAGGAATCATGGAATTCTCATGGAAGTGGTCAAAGTTCTCCACTTCCAAGGCTCCTCATGAAAAAAATTCCAGGATTGAAAACCTCCCAGGATGGGGGGAGACAAAAGGCTGGAAATCCTGGATTTTCCTCTGGAATTCCGGTGGGATTTTCCCAATCCCACCGCCGGAGAGTTTGGATCTTGGCAATTCCCCAGCCTGGCACTGGGAATTCCCTCATGGAGCCATTCCTGGAATGTGGTTCATGGGATCATGGAATTGTTGGAGGTTGGAAAAGCCCTTGGAGATCAAATCCCAGAATTCCCAGCTCAGTCAGGGCCACCCTGGATCAGGTTCCTCCGAATCCACTGGGATTTGATTCCCTCCAGGAGGAATTTTCCCGATTTTCAGCCTGAATTGTGGCTGTTCCAGAGGCTGCTCCAGATTTTCCAGGAGGAATTCCTGCCAGCGCCTTCCCAAAGGGAATTCAGGGCTGGAATTGGCACCAAGGGCAGCTTGGAAGAGCTCCAGGGGTGACCCAATTCCCAAAGGGAATGTGGGGACTCTGGAACCTTCCTGATCCACACCTGGAGGACTCTGGATCCTCCTGACCTGGAAAACTTCTGGAAGTTCCTGATCCACATGTGGGGACTCTGGAACCTTCCTGATCCACACCTGGAAAACTCCTGGAAGCTCCAACACCTGGAATACTCTGGATCCCTCTGGATCCACACCTGGAGAATTCCAGAACCTCCTGATCCACAGCTGGAGGACTCCAGATCCTCCTGATCCACACCTGGAGAATTCCAGATCGTCCTGACCTGGAAAACTTCTGGAAGCTCCTGATCCACATGTGGGGACTCTGGATTCCTCTGGATCCCTCTGGATCCACCCCTGGAGAATTCCAGAATGTCCTGATCCACAGCTGGAGGACTCCAGATTCTCCTGATCCACGCCTGGAGAATTCCAGATCCTCCTGACCTGGAAAACTTCTGGAAGCTCCTGATCCACATGTGGGGACTCTGGATCCCTCAGGATCCACACCTGGAGAAATCCAGGACCTCCTGATCCCAGTCTGGAGAGCTCCTGGCACTCCCATTGTCTGGAGGACTCTGGATCCCTCTGGATCCACACCTGGAGAATTTCTGAAAGCTTGGAATCCACAGGAATTTCCCCATGGAAAGGGGGTCAGGCCTTGGCAGGGGCTGCCCAGGGAGCTTTGGGGTGCCCATCCCTGGAGGTGTCCAGGGAATTCCTGGAATTCCACTCAGTTCTCTGGGCTGGGGATCAGGCTCAGCTTGGACTTGGTGGCTTTGGAATTATTTTCCACGCGCAGGGATCCCAGGATTCTGAGGAGAAGCACATGGGACCGGCTCCAGGATTTTGGGAAGCCTCTCCCAGGCGCTGAGCAGGGACATTCCCGGTGTCACACTGGCCCCAAAAGGAAGTTCAGGGAATATGCGAGGCTGGAACTGGGAAATTATCCATGGAAAACGCGGAGAGGAGGAAAATCTGGAAGTTGGATTCCATGGATAAAAGGAACTCCCAGAACTCAGAGGGAAAGGGACAATTCCCAGCGGGAAAGGAAGAGCTCAGGGAATTCCCAAACCAGCTCCGGAATCCACTGGAATGAATCCAGAGGAAGCTCTGGAGCTGCTCCAAGGCTGGAGCCCCTGTGGAGTCGGGTTGGGAGAGCTGGGAATGTTCCCCTGGAGCAGGGAAGGCTCCAGGGACAGCTCCCAGCACATTGCAGGGCCTGCAGGGGCTCCAGCAGAGCTGCAGAGGGACTGGGGACAAGGCCTGCAGGGACAGCACACAGGGAATGGCTCCCACTGCCAGAGGGCAGCCATGGGTGGCATCTTGGCAATGAGCAATTCCTGCCTGGGCTGGCATTGCCAGAGCAGCTGGGGCTGCCCCTGATCCCTGCAATGCCCAAGGAAAGGATGGAGCACCCTGGGATGATGTGAGGTGTCCAGGGGTTGGAAGTGGATGGGCTGGGAGGTTCTTCCAACCCAAACCCCAGCAGGATTGGGGAACTGTGGGATCCTGGCCCATGGAATGCCGGCAGTGCCTCGGGAAGGGCCCCCGAGCCCCCCAGGGATCCGTGCAGGGAGAGCCCGGGAAAAGTGGGATGTGCCCCGGGCTGGGGCCAGGGCAGCTCTGCGGGGATCGGGGCCGGGATCGGGAATGTCCTTCTGGGCCTGCCCAGCTCCTGCCAGGAGCCAGCGGGGATCGGGATCTGCTCCAGGGAATGAGCCCCGGGAACAGAGGGAGCGGCCTCGGCCTGGGCCAGGGCAGGTTTGGATTGGATATTTGGGAATTTCTCCATGGAAAGGAGCCTCCAGCCATCCCAAATCCCTCCAGGCTCTGTTTTCCTCCTTCTCCTGTCAGGACAAGCAGGAGTGGGAATGTCCCAGGTCTCCTCCCAGCTTTCCATGGAGACAGAGCCTGAAATCCTCAGCGTGGAGAAAATCGGGATCAGATTCCCACCCAAACCACGTCAGGCAGCACAAAATGCCAGAGATTCATCCCAAATGGAATCCTGGGATGGTTTGGGTAGGAAGAACCTCAAAGCTCATTCTGGGGACACTTCCCACGATCCCAGGCTGCTCCATCCTTTCCTTGGGCATTGCAGGGCTCAGGGGCAGCCCCAGCTGCTCTGGCAATGCCAGCCCAGGCAGGAATTCCTCATTGCCAAGATGCCACCCATGGCTGCCCTCTGGCAGTGGGAGCCATTCCCTGTGTGCTGTCCCTGCAGGCCTTGTCCCCAGTCCCTCTGCAGCTCTGCTGGAGCCCCTGCAGGCCCTGCAATGTGCTGGGAGCTCTCCCTGGAGCCTTCCCTGCTCCAGGGGAACATTCCCAGCTCTCCCAGCCTGGCAGGATCTGTCCCAATCCCAACACTCCACACATTCCATTGGAATCCAACTTTCCATGATCCCTTTCCAACCAAAGCAGTGCTTGGATCCAGTCCCTGAACCATTCCTTGGATTTCCCACTGGAAAACCTTTTTTCCACCTTTCCAAACTCCAGCCCTGTCCTGTTCCCACCAATCCCATTGGAACATCCTAAGTTCCTCCTCCAGCCAGGAAAATCCCTAAAGCAATGACAAATCCAGGGAATCTCCCGAAATCTCAGTGTGTTCTCCATGGTGGAGCAGCCACAATTCCAAAGGGATTCACTGGCACTGAGGGACTCAGGATCCCTCTGGATCCACACCTGGAGAATTCCAGATCCTCCTGATCCACACCTGGAGGACACTGGGATCCCTCTGGATCCACACCCAAAGAACCTCTGGAAGTTCCATGACCTGGAGGACTCCAGATCCTCCTGACCTGTACCCGGTAGAATTCCAAAACTCCTGGGCAATTCCCAAAATTCCCGGGGAAGGAGCGGAATTCCGGGAGGAGCTCACCTCGATCAGAAAATCCCCCGTGCGCAATCCCGCTCTCCAGGCGACTCCTTCCACATCCACGGATTCCAGGTACTGCAGCGCTGGGAATGCCGGCGTGGGCGTGAACTCCTCGATCGGGGTCTCGGCTGGAAAACACAACGGGAAGGGGAACTGAGGGATTTCCAAGGAAATTCCACAGGGGAAGGCTCAGCCCGTGCACAGCATTCCTAAAATCATGGAATTACGGAGCTGGAAAACCCCTGAGTGAAACTGTTCCCAGCAGTGCCGAGGCCACCCCCAATCCGTGTCCCCAAGCGCCATATCCATGGATTCATGGATTTGAATCCCACCCCTTGTCCTGCCCTGTTCCCACCTCAGTGATGGAATCCGAGGTGGAACCAGTATTGGAATCAATGATGGAAATAATGAAGGAATCCAAGATGGAATCAATCATGGAACTAATAGTGGAATCAATAATGGAACCAATGAAGGAATCAATGAAGGAATCAAAGGAACCAGTGATGGAATCCGAGATGGAATCTATGAAGGAATCAATGAAAGAATCCAAGATGGAATCAATAATGGAACTAATAAAGGAATCAATAAAGGAATCAAAGAAGGAACCAGTGATGGAATCTAAGATGGAATAAATAATGGACTCAGTCATGGAACTAATAATGGAATCAATGATGGCATCAATGACAGAATCCAAGATGGAATCCAAGATGCAATCCAAGATGGAACCAATAATAGAATCAGTCATGGAATCAATGATGGAGTCAGGGAATCATTTGGGTTGGAAAATCCCTTGGAGAACATCAAATCCAACTGGTCCCAGCACTGACGAGGCCACCCCTGATCCTTGTGCCCAGCTGCCACATCCACATGGATTTGAATCCGGTTGGGAATGGGGATTCTACCCCCATGCCAAGGTTGGAAAAGCCTTTCCAGGAATGAGTTTTTCCGTTATCCAACCTGGAGACGTCCTGGCACAGCCTGAGGTTGTGTCCCCTTGTCCTGTCCCCGTTCCCACCTCAGTGATGGAATCAAGGATGGAATCAGCAATGGAGATAATTAAGGAATCCAAGATGGAATTAATGATGGAATCCAAGATGGAATCAATCATGGAACTAATAATGGAATCAGTCATGGAATCAATGATGGAATCCTAGATGGAATCCAAGATGGAATCAACGAAGGAATCAAAGATGGAATAAAAAATGGAGTCAATGATGGAATCCAAGACGGAATCAATCATGGAACTAATGATGAAATCAGTCATGGAATCAAGGATAGAACCCTAGATGGAATCTGAGATGGAATCAATGAAGGAATCCAATATGGAATCCAAAATGGAGTCAGTGATGGAATCAATGAGGGAGTCAATGAAAGAATCCATAATGGAATCAATAATGGAACTAATAATGGAATCAATGATGGAATCAATGATGGATTCAAAGAAGGAATCAGTGATGGAATCCAAGATGGAACTAATAATAGAATCAGTCATGGAATCAATGATGGAGTCATGGAATCATTTGGGTTGGAATATCCCTTGGAGACCATCAAACCCAACTGTTCCCAGCACTGCCAAGGCCACCCGCGATCCGTGTCCCCCAGTGCTGCACCCACATGGATTTGGATCCCACTGGGAATGGGGATTCCTTGGACACCTCCAGGGATGGGACTCCAAAGCTCCCTGGCAGCCCCAGCCAAGGCCTGAGCCCTTTCCATGGAAAACGATCCCAAATCCGGGAGCTGGGCCTGCCCTGGCCCAGGCCGAGGCCGCTCCCTCTGTTCCCGGGGCTCATTCCCTGGAGCAGATCCCGATCCCCGCTGGCTCCTGGCAGGAGCTGGGCAGGCCCAGAAGGACATTCCCGATCCCGGCCCCGATCCCCGCAGAGCTGCCCTGGCCCCAGCCCGGGGCACATCCCACTTTTCCCGGGCTCTCCCTGCACGGATCCCTGGGGGGCTCGGGGGCCCTTCCCGAGGCACTGCCGGCATTCCATGGGCCAGGATCCCACAGTTCCCCAATCCTGGTGGGGCCTGCCTGGGAAGGACCTCCCAGCCCATCCCGAGGAACCCCCAGGATCCAGGAGATCCCACGGGCACAGCCCAGGAAGTTTTCCAAGCGTTTCCATTCCCAGGATCCATGAATTACACCCTGGGCTGATCCCAAACCTTCAGCTCCCAGAATGGATCCAGAGGATCCACCTGGACCTGACACAGCTCCAAAAAATGGGAGAAATTCCTGCTGGGACAATCCAGCCTGAGGAAAATCCACCCATTCAATCCTTCCCGCTCTCCTTATCCCAAGTTTTCCCCTTTCCCTCTCACTTCCAGCTGAGTCCCTCCCACGGAGCCGCAGGGTCTCCACATTCCCAAATCCACCTGGAGCGGATCAGGAGCCAGGAGAAATTCTCATCCCCACAAATTATCCCAAGAAATGGATTTTTAGGAGCTGACAGATCCCAGATCCCTGAGGTGACCCCGGTGGCCTCTCCTTTGATGCCCTTCCACCAACATTCCCAACGTTCCTCTCCCTTCCCGCCAAACCAAGCCTCCGGTTCCACCCCGATCCAAGACTTTTCCTCCTCTATCCGTTTTTATTCCCACATTTTAGGCGGGATTTTTCCACTCCGGCACGGATCGCACCCCGGGAACCTTTCCCTGCCACCCCTCCATGTGCTGAAGCTTCTCAGCTGCTTCCCACCAACGGCTTTCCACGATTTCTGCCTTTCCCGGGAGAAGTGGCAAACGCTTGACAGCTCATCCCTATTTTTAGACATTCCGACGGAATGTTGGAGCGCTCTCCAAACCCTCCAGGATCCTTCCAGGATCTCAGCTCCTGCGATCCCAGGATGCTCCAAGTGTCCGACCTGGCCTTGGACACGTCCAGGGGTCCCAGCCATGGATTCTCTGGGATAAATTTCACGGAGCAAATCCCACCTTCCCACGGATCCCATCGCACTCCAGGCCCATCCATCGCCTGAGTTATCCATGTGTCATTCCAGGCACTTTTCCAGCTTTTTCCGTGGGCTGGGAGCCACCAGCCCACGGTGGGTGCACGTCGTGATCCAGGATTTGGGAAGTGCTGCCAGAGCCTGAAGGATTTGGCAAATGGGAAAATGCTCAGGAATTGGGAATTGTCTCCCTGTGGAATAATTCCGGGAGCAGAATTTCCTCCACGAGGGGACAAGGAGACACAGGGACAATTCCCACCATCCCAGGCTGCTCTAACCTTTCCTTGGGCACTGCAGGGATCAGGGGCAGCCCCAGCTGCTCTGGCAATGCCAGCCCAGGCAGGAATTCCTCATTGCCAAGATGCCACCCATGGCTGCCCTCTGGCAGTGGGAGCCATTCCCTGGGTGCTGTCCCTGCAGGCCTTGTCCCCAGTCCCTCTGCAGCTCTGCTGGAGCCCCTGCAGGCCCTGCAATGTGCTGGGAGCTCTCCCTGGAGCCTTCCCTGCTCCAGGGGAACATTCCCAGTTTCTCAGAGGGAAGCTGATACAGTCCTCTGGGTTTGCTCCAGGACTTCCAGGTCCTCCTGGTGTTGGAGCACTGGAGCTCCCCCTGGAATGGTTTGGGTGGGAAGGGACCCAAATCCCACCCAATTCCAACCCCTGGACACTTCCCATCATCCCAGGGTGCTCCAAGCCCTGTCCTGGCCTTGGGAATTTTTCTCCCAGGTTTTACAACCCCTGGGGATGGAAAAGGGAGAGGAGAAGGACATCCCTGCTCCCAGCAAATCCTGGGAATCCTGATCCACTTCTCCCAGCTCAGCCATTCCCAAAACCAGTTTGGGACCAAACCTGATCCAGGGAATGCTCCAGGTGTGGAAATCATGGAAAATCCATCCCTAAGTGCCCTCCCGGGGAAGAAATCCAATGGGAAGAGTCTCCCATCCAATGGGAGAAGCAAAGCAAAAAGTTGGGAATTAAATCCAGGAAGTTCCCACTGGGAATGAGGGGAATTCCCCGACCAAGAGGTTCAGCCTTTCCCACCAAAACTCCAGACTCAGAATTCTGGGAAGCGTTATGGGAACCCCCTTAGGAATCACCAGGGCCCTGGCTGGGGAATTGGGAATTCCTGGGCTTAAATTCCCACATTTCCCAGCTGGAATTCCAGAGCCAGCTGCGGGACAACCCCTGGAAGAGCTGGGTCACCAGGGAGGCCTGGGAGCACCAAAATCCACCTGGGAGGGAACCAAATCCCAGCCTGAGGACAACAAATCCCATTCAGGGGGACAATATTCCATCCTGGAAACACTAAATCCCATCCCAGGGACACCAAATTCATCCTGGAGAACCAAATCCCATCCTAGGGAACGTCAAACTCCAACCTGAGGGACCAAATTCTGTCCTGAAGGGACCAAATCCCACCCTGATGATCAAATTCCATCCTGGGGACACCAAATCCCATCCTGGAAGCACCAGATTCCATCCTGGAGAATCCATCCCATCCTAGGGAACCAAATCCCATCCAGGGGGACCAAATTCCATCCTGGGGACACCAAAATCCCATCCTGAGGGACCAAACCCAACCTGGGGAATCAAAATCCATCCTGAGGAAACCAATCCCATCTTGGAGATCAAATTCCATCCTGGGAGCACCAATTCCCATCCTGGTCATCCCTGGAGTGGTCAGGCAGTTGGAACAGGTCCCCATCCCATGGATCCCAGAAAGTTCCAAACTCAGGGAATTCCCAAAGGATCCTTCAATCCCCAATGGATCCTGGCAAGCTCCGAGCTCAGGGAATTCCCAAAGGATCCATTGATTCCACAGATCCTGGCAAGTTCCAAGCTCAGGGAATTCCCACCTGGAATATCCAACCCGCAAGCCCAGCTCCAGGCTGTTCCCTCTCCTCCTTTCCCTTGGGATTGGCTCCTTCAGAAGATCCTCAGGAAGGAATAATTTAGGAATTTTGGGAATGACCCGGTTCTCTCCAGGCACACCAAGGAAAACTCATCCCATCCAGCAAAAACTTGGATTCGTTCCTTTAATTTGGATTTCAGGACAGATCCTTGTTTTCCATAAAATCATGGAATGGGTTGGGTCGGAAGAGCCCTCCAAGCTCATCCCATTCCAGGATGGCATTCCATGATCCCAGGCTGCTCCAGCCTGGCCCTGGGCAATTCCAGGGATGCAGGGAGAGCCACAGATTCCCTGGGAATTCCCAGGGGATTGGATGTGGGGCAAGGCCAGCTCTGAGAGCTTCAGGGACTGGGATAAACGGGAATAACTCAGAATCCTGGGATGGAATTGGATGGGATGTCCCCCTTGGGAATTGGGAAGAGCCAGAGCTGGGATGGGCTGGGAAGGACCCCAGGGTGGGCAGAGTCTTTTCCCTGGAAGTGCCTTTTACCATGGAATGGGAAAAATTCCAGGGAGGAATTTGCAGCAGGAAGAGCAAATTCCTTTAAGGATCATCCCAAAATCTGCCTTCCTCTTCCTGCCTGGAATGAAGCTCCAGCCCCTGCCTTTTCCAGCCCCTTTTCCCTCTTTTCCCCAGAGGTCTGGAGTGGTTTTCCAGGAAAACCCAAAGGGAGCAGTGCTGACATGGATGGGCCCAATTCCGGGTCTAAAATCCATAGAATTCCAGGCCAAAATCCATGGAATACAGGGATGATGGGCTGGGAAATGGGGGGATTCCAAGCCACTTCCCTAACTCGGGAATGCTGCTCCAGAGGGAGCATTCCCAGATTCCGGATCTTCCAGGCCAGGACCCCTCTGCATCCATGACCTCTCTGTGTCACGCAGAATTCCCAAATCCCGCAGAATTCCCAAATCCCACAGAGCCACACACCCACTCCAAACACTTCCCTCAGCCTTGGCACATGAAGGGAAACTGGGAATGACAGGAGGGCCAGGAAGGAAAATAAAGGGGAAGAAAAACCCAGGGAATGGGATTAAATTTCCCATTTTTTTCTGACACAAAAGCTGTGGGATTGATCCCAAAAAAACCCCATGGATGCCATTTTGGGCCCTGAAGTTTCACTTGGTGCTCCACAGATGGGAAATCCATAGGGAATGGGAGGGAAATTCCCACTGGGATTGCAAACCTTGGGACAGAATGGACAGAAGGACAGAAATCCAGGAGTTCTCCTGGAAAATCCCATTCCAGCCTGGATCTGCAGCTCTTCCCAGCTTTCCTCCCACATGGAAAACAGCTCCGCTGTCCCTCTGCTCCTGGGAATGCCGGGGGTGGAGAGGTCTCTCCATCCTGAGCTTTTCCCGCCTCCTCTTCCCTAAATCCATAGGAATATTCCCAAGCCTCCAATGGATTCCTTTTTTTTTTTTTTCAGCAAAAAGGTGGAATTCTGGCCAAAGGAGTCATAGGAAACTCCCAGGAAAGATCCTGGCCCTGGGAGAACCCCGGGATGAGCCGGGAATGAGCTCCAGGGTGGGAGCAGCAGGAAAAGCTCTCCCGGCTTTCCCCAGGGATCCCAAAAGCCCCCAGCTCTCCCCAGCCAAAATCCAGGGAAAAGCTCCGAGCATTCCAACCCCAAAAACCCATGGATGGAGCTGGGCAGGGGCTGTTCACTCCCACATGGACAAAGGAGTGAAAATTTGAAAATTCCCAAAAATTCCAAGCAGCATCCACATCAAAACCCCCAGAAAGTGGGAAAGGAGAAGACAGAACGAGGGATGGAAATCCCTTTGGAGCCCCCCAGGGTTGCTGGGAATGGGGTTCTGGAGCTGAGCAGGGGCCGTTCATCCCTCCGGGAAGCAAAGTGACAATTCCCAACAATTCCAAGCCACATCCACAGAAAACCTCCCAAAAATTCTGAGAGCCACGATGGCAGCAGGACAGTGCACTAAACTGGAGAAATCCGGGGAGAAAAATCCCTTTGGAGCCCCCCCCCTGGATTGCTGGGAATGAGAATCCTGAGCTGTTCATTCCCTGGGGGAAAAGAAGTGAAAATTCCCAAAAATTCCAAGGCACCACCAGCACCAAAACCTCCAAAATTCTGAGAGAGCTACAATGGCAGCAGGACACGGCACAGAACCGGAGAGAACCGGAGAAATCCAGGGAGGAAAATCCCCTTGGAGCCCCCCAGGATTAACGGGAATGAGAATCCTGAGCCGTTCATCCCTCAGGGAAAAGCAGTGACAATTCCCAAAAATTCCAAGGCGCCACCATCACCAAACCCCCCCAAAACCCCAAATCCACAACCCCAGACCACGACACCGAACGAGCCAGGGAGGAAAATCCCTCTGGAGCCTGGGAATGAAAATCCCAGGAATGAGAACCCTGAGCTGTTCATGCCTCAGGGAAAAGAAGCGACAATTCCCAAAAATTCCAAGGCACCGTGAGCAGCGCCTGCCCAAAAATGGGAGAGAGCCACGATGGCAGCAGGGCATGGCACTGAGCCGGAGAGATCCAGGGAGGAAAATCCCCTTGGAGCCTCCCAGGATTGCTGGAAATGGGGCTCCAGAGCCATTCGTTCTCCCAGGGAAAGGGAGCAAAAATTCCAAAAAAATTTCCAAAAAATTCCAATGCACCACGAGCAGCACCAGCACCAAAACCCCCGAAATTCCGAGAGAGCCACAATGGCAGCTGGACACGGCACTGAACCGGAGGAATCTGGGGAGGAAAATCCCTTTGGAGCCCCCCAGGATTACTGGGAACGAGGATCCCGAGCCAGGCAAGGGCTGTTCATTCCACTGGGGAAAAGGAGTGAAAATTCCCAAAAATTCCAAGCCATCACCAGCATCACACCCCCACGAAAACCCCAAATCCACAACCCCAGACCACGACACAGAACAAGCCAGGGAAGAAAATCCCTCTGGAGCCTGGGAATGAGAATCCCGGGAATGAGAACCCTGAGCCATTCATTCTCCCAGGGAAAAGCAGCAACAATTCCCTAAAATTCCAAGGCATCATCAGCACCAAAATCCCCAAAATTCCGAGAAAGCCTCGATAGCAGCAGGACACGGCATTGAACCGGAGAAATCCGGGGAAGAAAATCCCCTTGGAGCCCCCCAGGATTGCTGGGAACGGGGCTCCGGAGCTGAGCAGGGGCCGTTCATTCCCTCAGGAAGATTCCCAAAAATTCCAAGGCACCATGAGCAGCACCAGCAGCACAACCCCCAGAACTCCCAACCCGCAAGCCCAGACCACGACACTGAACCGAGCCAGGGATGAAAATCCCTCCGGAGCCTCCCAGGATTAGCGGGAACAAGAACCCTGGGACGTTCATTCCCTGACGGGAAAGGAGTGAAAATTCCCAAAAATTCCAAGGCACCACCAGCACCGAACGAAAACCCCAAACCCACAACCCCACTCCACGCCATCGCCCCAACCCGACCCCCCCCCAGCGCTGCACAACCACGCCGGAAAAAATCCCCGTAAAAAACCCTGGGGGGAAAAAAAAAAATCCGGAAAAAAAGAAAATCCTGGGAAAAACGGCTGGAAAAGCGGCTCGGGGCTTACCTTTGGCCCCGCGCAGGACGAAGCCGAAGCCCTCATGCTCCCGCTTCTGCAGCACGGCCGTCTTCTCCTCGATGATGTAGTCACTGGGCAGGAAAGAGCACAAGAGAATGATGCCAGGGTTAGAGCGCAGCACCATCGCTGCCAGCGCCGTGGCCGCTGTCACCAGCCGGGGGTGGCCCTGTCACCAGCCGGGGGTGGCCTTTGTCACCAGCCAGGGGTGGCCTCTGTCACTCTTCGCATCCAGCCTTTCATCTCCGCAGGGATCGTTGCTTCCCCTCCCTTCCTTTCTCTTTCTTTCTTTCTCTCTCTCTTTTTTCTTTTTTTTTTTTTTCCTCCTGGATTTTTTTTTCCTGGTTTTTTTCTCTCCCCGGATTTTTTTTTTTTTTTGCGCCCAAAGTCACACCAAAAAGACGGAAGCGACTTTTGCCTCGGCGTGGAGGAGGAGGAGGAAAAGGAGGAAAAGGAGGAGGAGGGAATTAAAAAAAAGCAAGAAGAAGAAGAAGAAGAAGAAATCGTGGATGTCCCTGCTGCCCACCGGGCCCCTCGCAGTCACCTGCAGAGGAATGCAGGGATACGGAGCCCTCGCTCGCAGGAATGCAAGGATACGGAGCCCACGCAGGAATTTCGGGAATTTCGGGATCCGGAGCTTCGCCCGTTAAACGCGGAGCCCCATCGGGAATCGTCTCTTCCCACACCTGCCGGGCGCGTCTCCCGCGGGAATAAAAGCCGGGATTCTCGGATGGAAGCGGCGCTGCCTCCTCGCCGCTGGCCGGGCAGGAGCGGGGCAGAGTTTAAATCCTCATCCCGGCGGATTTGATCCCAAAATTCCCCCCCTCGGGCGTTGCTAAGTGACGGATTGCCGGGAGCGGGGGGGAAGGAGCATCCTTGGGAAAAGCCGGGAATGATCCAGCGATGGATGGAGGGAGGGATGGACTGGAGCCCCCTCCCCAAACGGGCTCTAGGAGCGGCGGGAGGGGGAGGGGGCCGCAGGTCCCTCCCAGCGGAGCCGCAGGGGTGACATCAGAGCCGGGATAATCCGGGAGCGCCGGGAAGGAGCTTGGGAAGGAGCCGGGAAGTGGGAGCCAGAGCGGGAGGGGAGAGGAGGGAGCGAGGGGAGGGATGGGAACAATGGGAGGGACGGGGAGATGGAAAAGGTTTGGGAATAATGGGGAGGGAGGGATGGGAACAATGGGAGGGATGAGGAGGGACGGGGAGATGGAAAAGGATGGGAGGGATGGGGATGTATGGGAGGGATGGGGACAATGGGAGGGACGGGGAGATGGAAAAGGTTTGGGAATAATGGGGAGGGAGGGATGGGAACAATGGGAGGGATAAGGAGGGATGGGGAGATGGAAAAGGATGGGAGGGATGGGGACGGATGGGAGGGATGGAAACAATGGGAAGGATGGGAGGGATGGGGACGGATGGGAGGGATGGGAACAATGGGAGGGATGGGGAGATGGAAAAGGTTTGGGAATATTGAGGAGGGATGGGAACAATGGGAGGGATAAGGAGGGATGGAGAGATGGAAAAGGATGGCAGGGATGGGAACAATGGGAAGGATGGGGGGATGGAAAAGGTTTGGGAATATTGAGGAGAGATGGGGAGGGACGGGAACAATGGGAGGGATGGAGAAATGGAAAAGGAGAGATGTAAAACAATGGGAGGAATGATTGGGAGGGATTGGAGAGATAAGGAGGGATGGAAAAGAATTGGGAGTATTGGAGAGGGATGGGGAGAGATGAGGAACAGTGGGAATGATTGGGAGGGATGGAGAGACGGGAACGATGGGAGGGATGGGGAAGGATGGGGGGATGGGAGGAGATGAGGAGGGACAGAGAAGGACTGGGAATATTGGAGAGGGATAAGGAGGGATGGGGAGGGATGAGGACGGTTGGGAGGGATGGAGAGATGGGAAAAATGGAGGGATGGGGGTATGGGAGGAGATGAGGAGGGATAGGGAGGCATGGGAGAGATGAGGAGGGATGGAAAAGGATTGGGAATATTGGAGAGGGATGGGGAGGGATGGGAATGATGGGAGTGACGGAGAGGGATGGGGAGGGATGGAGAAGGTTGGGGAATATTGGAGAGGGATAGGAGGGAGGAGGAACGATGAGAGGGATGAGGAAGGATAGGGAGGGATGGGGGAGATGGGAGAGATGGAGAAGCTTTGGGAATATTGAGGAAGGATGGGAGGGATAGGAGCAATGGGAATAATGGGAGGGATGGGAAAGGATTGGGAATATCAGAGAGGGATGGGGAGGAATGAGGAGGGTTGGGAGGGATGGAGAGATGGGAACGATGAGATGGATGGGAAGGGGTGAGGAATGTTGGGAAATGATTGGGAATATTGGAAAGGGATGGGGAGGGATGGGGAGGGATGAGGAAGGTTGGAAGGGATGGAGAGATGGGAATGGGTGGGAGGGATGGGAATGTTGGGGAATGATTGGGAATATTGGAAAGGGATGGGGAGGGATGGGAACAGTGGGAGGGATGAGGAGGGATGGAGAGATGGGGAATGATTTGGAATATTGGAGAGGGATAAGGAGGGATGGGGAGGGGTGAGGAAGGTTGGAAGGGATGGAGAGATGGGAATGGGTGGGAGGGATGGGAATGCTGGGGAATGATTGGGAATATTGGAAAGGGATGGGGAGGGATAGGAACAGTGGGAGGGATGAGGAGGGATGGAGAGATGGGGAATGGTTGGGAATATTGGAGAGGGATGGGAGGGATGGGAGACATGGGGAGGGATGGAAAAGGATTGGGAATATTGGAGAAGGACAAGGAGGGATGGGAGATGAGGAATGTTGGGGAGGGATGGAGAGAGATGGAAGCGACAGGGAACAATGGGAATGTTGGGGAGGGATTGGGAATTATTGAGAATATTGGAGTGGGATGGGAAGGGATGGGGAGAGATGGAGATGTTGCGGAGGGATTGGGAGAGATGGGAGCAGTGGGATCAGTGGGGGCGCTGGGAATGTTGGAAAGTGTTGGGGAATGTTGGGGAGTGATGGAAACAACGGGAATAATGGGGAATGTTGGGAAGGACAGGAATAATGGGGAGTGTTGGGAATGATGGGAATGATGGGAGTGATGGGAATAATGGGGAATGATGGGAGTGTGATGGGAAGAGATGGAAAATCATGGAAATGTTTGGAAGGGATTGATGGGAGGGGTGGGGAGCACTGGAACAGCTGGAATTGGTGGTGGGAATTCCCCATGGATTCATTCCCAAGGCACGGGAAAGGACTGGAATTCCACTGGGGAATGAGGGGTGGGGCTGGGCCTCGCCAGCTCCTCCAGAGGGAAAACCTTGGATCACCAGGAGGGAATGGATCCCTGCTGGGAACACCGGGAACACTGTGAGAGAATGGATCCCTGCTGGGAACACTGGGAATACTGGGACAGAATGATTCCCTGCCAAGGAAAACCTTGGATTTCCTGGATCACCGTGAGGGAATGGATCCCTGCTGGGAACACCGGGAATACTGTGAGAGAATGGATCCCTGCTGGGAACACCGGGAATACCGGGACAGAATGATCCCCTGCCAAGGAAAACCTTGGATTTCCTGGATCACCGGGAGGGAATGGATTCCTGCCGGGAACACTTTGGGAATCCATTCCACAGGGAGACAATTCCGAATCCTGTCGTGTTTTCCCACTTCCCAAATTCTGGAATCATGACATGCCCTCACTGTGGGCTGGAGGTTTCCCTGCTCCTGGAATGGTGGGATGGGATTCATGGAAATCACGGAAAAAGCTGGAAAAGTTCCAGGGTGGAGCAGCGTCATTCCACGGAAATGGGAATATGGAGGGAGGGAAGAAAAATTCTTCCTGGAAAGGTTTCTCTGGAATCCCACTGGGAGCATTCCCGAGCCTCTGGAATTGTCTGGGAGCAGCAGCTTTTGGGATCAGTTCCCGCTTTCAGGGAATGTCAGGAATTCTGGGAATCATGGAATGGTTTGGGTGGGAAGGGACTTCAAGCTCCCGGAATTCCACCCCATTCCATGATCCCAGGCTGCTCCAGCCTGGCCTTGGAAGCTTCCAGGGATCCAGGGCAATCCATGATCCCATCCCTCAGAAAAAACAGGTTGGAAAAGTCTCAGTTCCATGGAAAACTGGGAATTCTGGCCTGAGGACACTGGAGAGGCTCTGTGGAGCTGCTTTTCCAATTCCATGGGAAATAGAGCAGGGCTAGATGGGATTTGGGAAGGAATTCCTGTCCGGGAGGGTGGGGAGGGGCTGGGATGGAATTCCAAGGGTTGGAATTGGGCGGGATTTCAGCTCCATTCCCACCCAACCCATTCCAGGATTCTCCCATGGAATTTCCATCTCAGCAGTGCAATCCCAGCCCTGGAAGTGTCCAAGGAATTCCTGGAATTCCAGCTCTGGGTTGGGATCAGGCCCAGCTCGGCCTTGGTGACCACGGAGGGCTTTTCCCACCTCAGGAATTCCATGGATTTCAGGATTTCAGCTGAACTCCAGTTTTCCTTGAGGAATCCAAAAATTCTCAGGTGAGTGGAATGCTTCTCCAGCCACTCCAACATTCCAGCGCTTTCCCGGGAAGCTGGGACACCTTCCAATGGTTTTCCCATGGGAATAACCAAGCGGATCCATGAAAACTGATTTTACTTCCCGATTTCCCCCTTTTCTTTTAGAATCCCAGGATCTGGGTTGGAAAAGGGATTCAGGATCATTCCATGGGCAGGGACAATTCCTGCCATCCCAGGTTGCCCCAGGCTTTTTCCCAACCGGCCTGGAATTCTTCCAGGTGTCTCCTGGGCGGCTTTTCCGGCTGCTCCCCAAACTTTGGGAATGTGGGCGGAGCGTTACCTCAGCGGGATCGGCGTCACCGGGAATGTGGGCGGGATCCAGGTGTGGGATCCGAGCCCGGAGCCGTCACCGTCACCGGAGCCTCGGGAAGCGTGGGAGCCGGGATGAATCACGGCTCCATTGATTCCCGCAGATTCCATGGGTTCTAAAAGGAGCTGGAATTGCCGGGGGTGGTGCTGAGACCAACGCCCACCTTTAACTCCCGGCGTTCCGTAGGGACGGAGAATTCCCAGGATTCCAGCTCCCCTTCCAGGTTTTCCGCTCGGCCTCAGGCACCAAAGGGTGGGATGGTGGTGGCCTCTCCAGGAATTCCTTTTCCAATCCTTTTCCACGGGTTTTCCACAGTTTTGCCTATTCCAAACCTGACCTTTAACTCCCAGCGTTCCACAGGGACAGGGAAAATTCCAGCTCCCATTCCAAGTCCCATTCCTGGGATTCCAGCTCCAACTCCAGTTTTTCCACTCGGCCTCAGGCACCAAAGGATAGGAGGGTGGTGGCCTCTCCAGGAATTCCTTTTCCAATCTTTTTCCATGGTTTTTTTTTTTTTTTCCATAGTTCTCCTTGATCCAATGCCCACCTTTAACTCCCAGCATTCCACAGGGACAGGGAAAATTCCAGCTCCCATTACCAGTCCCATTCCCAATCCCATTCCAGCTCCCATTCTGGGTCCTATTCTTGATCCAATTCCAGCTCCTATTCCAGGCCCACTCCAGGTCTCATTCCAGGCCCATTCCAGGTTTTCTGCTCGGCTGTGGGTACCAAAGGGTGGGATGGTGGTGGCCTCTACAGGAATTCCTTTTCTAATCCTTTTCCCAATCTTTTTCCATGTGTTTTCCATAGTTTTTCCTGATCCAAACCTGACCTTTAACTCCCAGCATTCCACAGGGACAGGGAAAATTCCAGATCCCATTGCAGCTCCTATTCCCAATCCAGTTCCCGATCCCATTTCAGATCCCATTCCCAATCCTATTCTAGGCCCATTCCCACTCCCATTCCCGACCCAATTCCTGGTTTTCTGCTCAGCCTTGGGCACTAAAGGGTGGGATGGTCGTGGCTTCTCCAGGAATTCCTTTTCCAAGCCTTTTCCATGGGATTCCCATAGTTTTGCCTGATCCAAAGCCCATTTTTAATTCCTGGTGTTCCACAGGGACAGGAGAATTCCAGATCCCATTCCAGGTCCCATTCCCGATCCCATTCCAGGTGGAATTCCAATGGAAACTCAGCCCCTTTGGATGGGGGAATTTCAGCTTTGGAAACACGAGAAGGAACTCCCAGATTTCCAGAGGGATGGGAGAAGAGGCAACCACACCAAGAAAATCTCAGGAATTACAGGGAAATCCAAGGAAAACTCTTCCCAATGGAAGCTCAGCTTCCTTTGCCTGTAGAATTTCCATTCTTGGAAATACGGGAAGGAATTCCCAGATTTCCCAGCTCCAGGAAAATCATTCCCTAATTCCAACCTCTGTTATTCCATAATCCCATCATTCCAACCACCCTAACTCCATAATTTTTCTGTCTCCACACATTTTTTCCAGCCTCAGCATTCCAGGACCAGAGAAATTCCCTTTTCCCCCTCCATGTTTTCCACATTTTCCACGTTCTCCCTGTTTTCTGGTGAAATCCCTCTCCCTAATCCCCGACACAAATCCAGGATTGGCTCCTGCTCCCAATTTTTCCCCTTCCCAGCTGCTCCCGGCTTTAATACCAAAATTAATTTGGAGCCTCTTTAATCCCCGCCTTTAATTCTGAAGGCAATTCCCACTGGGATTTCTCTTCCGAATAAAGCCAAGCTCAGATTTGCCTCCTCCAGGTAAATTTTTCTGTCCCATTTTTCCCATTCCCAGATTTTGGGAATGACCAGAATTTTGGGAGCATTCAGCACATCCTGGCTATGGAGTGGCCCCTGCTCCTCCTTGGAGGGATTCCTGATTCCAAAGGAAATCTGGGAATGCTGGGAATCCCATCCCGGAAGAGTTTTTCCATCTTCAATCCAGATTTATCCTGAAATTCCTGGGGATGTCCTATCATTCCAAAGCATTTCATGATCCCACAATTCCATCATTCCCAACCATCCCATGGTCCCACAGAATCCGTAATCCAGAATTTTGGGATTTTCCCTTTCCCAATAATTCCCTAAACTTCCCAAATTTTCTTTGGGAGCTTCTTCCTGGAATTCAAACAATTCCCAAAGGATTTCCTGGAGCAGGACCAACCCAAGCCCTCCCTGTGGATCCAATCCCACTCTGGGCTCTTCCCAAGGTTTTTTCTGGATCCAGCTCCTTAAATTCCTCTCAAATTTGCCTTGGGCCATTCCTTGGGCCAAGGAATGGCACGGATCCATGGAATTCTGGGAATCTTGGAGCTCATCCACAACATTTTCCTGCTTTTTTGAGCTCCTTATCCCAAATTTTGCTCCTCTGAGCATTCCCAGCTCCAAGGAATTTGTGGAATTTTAGGGTCTTCTCAAGTTTTTTTTTCCATGCTGGATCCGGCTCCTTGAATTCCCCTTCCTGCCTCACTCCTCCACTGGAATTTCCAGGAATCTTTTCCCAGTGAAAATTCCCAGGAATTCCAACTCCTGGCCAAGAGCTCCTCCTGCTGTTTCCCCAAGATGTGATTCCCAAAGGAAATCTCTTTTCCTGGGATTCCCATAAATTCAATCCTGTTTTTTTCCTCTGAACCAATGGAATTTCACCTCATCCATGAATTCTCACTTTTTTCCCACTCTTCCCGTGATCCCAGCAGGGATTTTCCAGAGCTTCCCTTCACTTTTCCCTCGGTTTTCCCTCTTTCCCGATTTTTTCCACAGGAACGTCCCCAGAGCAGCAAATCCCAGGAATTTTAAGGATCCACCCAAATTCCACACATCCCTCAGAAACAGGAATGCTCCCAGAAGCAAAATTTGGGATAAGGAGCTCAAAAAAAGCAGGAAAATGTTGTGGATGAGCTCCAAGATTCCCAGAATTCCACAGATCTGCACAATTCCATGGCTTCCAAGGAGAGACCCCTCATTTGGCTCTGATGGGTTTGGGAACTCAGAAACTTCCCTGGAAAAAGGGAAAGTGTCCCCATTCCAGAGGAAGCAGCTGCTCATCCTTCTGGGAATTCCAGAGCTCTGGGACATTCCCAAATCCAACCCTTCCCATTCCTGATCCCAAATCCACAGGAAAAGCCACAGTCCAGGAATGTCCCCCTGCTGTCCCACCTGGGAATGCGCTCACGCTCTCAAACTTTTCTGGAACCTTGGATTACCCACTGGGATTGGAGACAAGAACGGGAAACATTCCCAGACTTCTCCAGAACTTTGGATCTGGCACTGAGAAATAAGTCAGGAATGGGAAACATTCCCAGAATTTTGCAGAATGTTGGATTCTCCCCTGGGACAGGAGCCTGGAATGGCACCACATTCCCAGACTTTCCCAGGATGTTGAATTCTCCCCTGGGAAACGATCTGGGAATGGGAAACATTCCCAAACTTTGGATTCTCCAATGGGACAGAAGCCAGGAATGGGAGCACATTCTCAAACTTTTCTGGAACCTTGGATCCTCGCATGGGACACGAGCTGGGAATGTTTCACATTCCCAAACTTCTCCAGAACTTTGGATCACCCACTGGGAGGAGCCAGGAATAGGAAACATTCCCACAATTTTCCAGAACGTTGGATCCTCCCCTGGAATGTGAGCTGGGAACGTGAAACATTCCCAAACTTTTCTGGAACATTGGATTCTCCACTGGGACATGAGCCAGGAATGGGAAACACTCCCAGACTTTGGATTCTCCAATGAGACAGGAGCCTGGAATGGCACAACATTCCCAGACTTTTCCAGGATGTTGGATCTTCCCCTGGGAAATGAGGCAGGAATAGGAAACATTCCCAAACTTCTCCAGAACTTTGGATCATCCTTTGGGAAATGAGCTGGGAATGGGAAATATTCCCAAACATCTCTGGAATGTTGGATCCTCCACTGGGATAGGAGGTAGGAATGGGAAACATTCCCAGAATTCTCCAGAACTTTGGATTCTCCATCAGAACATGAGCCTGGAATGGGAAACATTCCCAGACTTCTGCGGAACTTTGGATCCTTCCCTGGAACATGAGTCGGGGATGGGAAACATTCCCAAACCTCTCCAGAATGTTGGATCATCCATTGGAATATGAGCCAGGAATGCAGCCACATTCCCAGAATTCCCAAAACCTTGGATCCCACCCAGGGACTTCCCCCACCTGGAATTCCTCCCACCACCCAAAACTCACGGAAAAATCCCCTTCCCATGGAATTGCAAACCTCTGTGAGGAAAACGGCGGGTTTTTCCATGGAAATGGGAATTCCCAGAATTCCCGGGATTCCTGGGAGTGGCTCCTTACCTGTGGGAGGTGAAGTTGTCGTAGGACCCGACGGTGTAGTGCCGGAAAAGCCGCTTGGTCCGGTCTTCCCTGGTTTCTGTGGGAAAAATCCACATCCCAAATTATTCCCGGCATTTCCCGCCTTCCCAGGGGATCCACAAAGCCCGGGAATTCCATTCCAGGTGGGAATTTCTCCGTGGATGAGGAGAATCCGTGGGGGTGAGAGGGCCACGTGCGGCCAAGGAATTCCTGGGAATGCTGGAGCCATTCCTGGAAATCATCCAGGGGGAAATTCCAGCAAAATTCCCGGCTGGAATGACAGAGGAGACTCAACCCTATGGAAAACCCAAATCCCACATTCCTGCCCCTCCCTCTTCCTTCCTTTTCCAGTGTTGGAATGGATGGGAAGAGCTGGGAATGCTCCTGGGAATTCTGTGCTGTCCTGGAGGTCACCGGATCCCCGGGAATGCCGGAATTCTGAGGAAAATTGGGAATGAGGGAGACAATCCCATGGGAGCAGCCACATTCCCACCCTGCTTCCGTGCTTTTCCCACCTCGGAATGGATGGGAAGAGCTGGGAATGATCCCTCTGGAGTTTTCCAGCCCTTTCCCAGGATTAACCTGGGGAAATCCTCACTGCTCCAAGGGGCTCCTGATTCCAGGGGGAAATTCCAAGGAAAAGAAGCTGCCTGAGAATCTCCCAGGTAATGAATAAAAACAAGGAATAAAAACAGGGAATTCTCTGCTTGGATCAGGATGGGAAAATCCTCACGGCTCCGAGAGGTCTCTGATTCCAGAGGGAAATGCCAAGGAGAAGGAAAAACTCGGGAAGCTCCCGCTTGGTACCAGGAGACGGCAGCAGGGAGCAGCTGTGGAGCCGATCCAGGAATGATTCCCGATGGGAATAAGGGATGGGGAAAGGAAAGGAAAGGAAAGGAAAGGAAAGGAAAGGAAAGGAAAGGAAAGGAAAGGAAAGGAAAGGAAAGGAAAGGAAAGGAAAGGAAAGGAAAGGAAAGGAAAGGAAAGGAAAGGAAAGGAAAGGAAAGGAAAGGAAAGGAAAGGAAAGGAAAGGAAAGGAAAGGAAAGGAAAGGAAAGGAAAGGAAAGGAAAGGGAAAGGAAAGGAAAGGAAAGGAAAGGGAAAAGGGAGAGAAGGAGGGAGGAAAGAAAGAAAGAAATTCCCAGCAAATCCTGAATTCCCAGATCCAACAGCTCCACGAGCTGATCCATCCACCCCTGGTATTTCCCAGCACTTCTCATTCCACCGGGAATTCAGGAATTCCCTCCTCCTGCCCCCTTCTCCAGCCATCCCAGCCCTTTGGCATTCCCATTCCATCCCCCTCATCCCTTCTTCTCCTCATCCCTCTGGACATTCTCCCCGATTCCCAGCCCCTCCTGGATCCCATTCCCGAGGAAAAGCCGGGATTTATGGGCTGTCCACGGCCCAGCGGCTCCGCTCCCTTCCCGGCTCCCAAAAATAGCTGCGCTTTTAATGGAGCCGTCACGGAGCCTCCGGAGCTGATGGATGGATCCAGGAGCAGCCGGGATCCGCAGGGACACGGAGCGGCTGAAATGAACGGGAATGAGCCCGAGGAGACCGGGATGGGATCCAGGAAATGGGATCCAGGGGATGAGATGGGATCCGTGGGATGAGATCCATGGGATAGGATGGAATGGGACCCATGGGATGGGATCTATGGGATCCATGGGACAGGATCCATGGGATGGGATCCATGGGACAGGATGGGATGGGATCCATGGGATTTATGTGATCCATGGGATCTATAGGATGGGGTCCATGGGATGGGATCTATGGGATCCATGGGGTGGGATGCATGGGATTGATGGGATCCATGGGATGGGATGGGATCCATGGGATGGGATGGGATCTGGGATAGCGGAAGGTTTCCACAGGAAATGGGATCAGGATGGACTTTAGAGCCCTTCCCAATCTAAACATTCCTTGAATCCATGACCAAAATCCTTGGCAATTCGGGTCTGGGATAAATCTGGGATGTGTTTGGATCTGCCAAGGGAAGGTGCAGAACTTTGGGAAAAGCCTGGATTTCAGCATCCTGATTAAATCTGTGGAAAAGGATCATTCTGCTTTTTCTGGGATAATGGACAGCTGGAAAATCATTGGGAAGGACTCAATTATTGGAGAAGGGATAGGATGGGATCCATGGGATATGGATGGGATGGAATTCTATGGGATGCTCTTCCAGCAGGAATCTGGGAACAGGGAATGCTGGGAAAAAGCTGGAAAACCAACCAGGAATGCCTCATCCTCTTTTTTACTTGGGAATCAGTCCTAGGTTGCAAACAAGGAGGGAAAATAATGCCCTCTGAAATGTGGGAAGATCCCTTTTCCTTCTGTCTGGAATTCTGGTTCCATGGAGAGTTTGGAATTTGATTAATTCCACTGAAAGGGAAGATTCCTGAACCTTGAATTCTTGGGGAACGGGATTTTTCCTTCGTTTATTTTGGACCCAGGCAGGGAATTGTGGAATCCCAGAATTCCAGAGGTTGGGAAAGAATTCCAAGGGCACTGAGTCTGAACTGGGCCCGATCCCAGGCCAGAGTGGAATTACAGGAATTCATTAGACACCTCCAGAGATGGCCACTCCAAATCTCCCTGGGCAGCCCCTCCCAAGGCCTGACCCCTTTTCCATAGGGAAATTCCCAAAAATCCAATCCCAACCTCCCCTGGCCCAGCCTGAGGCCATTCCCTCTTTTCCTATCCCTTCTCCCTGGGAGCAGATCCCAGTCCCACCTCAGATCCTGGCAGGAAGTTGGGAAAAGGGGTAAAACCCCCCTGGATCTTCCTTTTTCCAGGCATGGAAAAATCCTCCTCAGTGGAACAGGAATTCCTTTGGAATTCCAGAATTCCCATCAGAGCTGGGGCAGTTCCAGCCACTTCTGTGGATCATCCCGGATCTTCCTCCTTTCCAGTTGGGACAATCCCAGTTTTCCCAGTTTTTCCTCTGCTCCCACCCCTCCATCATCCCAAACTCTCCATTCCTACAGATGATCCCAATGATGGATCCATGATTGGAACTCATTGGAATAAATCCCTTGGGATACAAATCCCACAATTCCCTCCACCCCCCCCCCCCCCCCACCAAAGGAGCGCTCTGGTGATTCCATTGGGAATTGCATCCGGAATTCCAGGATACCAACCTTCTCCAACTGACCAATCCCAATTTTCCCAGTTTTCCCTCTGCTCCCACCCCTCCATCATCCCAAACTCCCCATTCCTCGATGAGGAATCCATGACCAGAACAGATCCCTCAGGATATAATTCCCACAATCCCCACACCACCGAAGGAGCGCTCCGGTGATTCCATGGGGAATTCCGCCCGGAATTCCGGGATACCGACCTTGCCTGGAGTCGTACTGGCGCATCTGCACCTCCTCCACGCATTCCGCCGGGAACCAGCCGCTCCTGCCCTTCACGGAGCCTTCCCAGAATCCGCCCTCGCCGATGCTCAGCACTGCGGAAAACAGGGATTGGGAGTCAGGAAGGAATCCCGGGAAAAGGGGGCTTGGGATTGAGGAGGTACCGCGGGAATCCGGGAGGCAAAGCTGGAGGGAGGTTGAGGAATGTGGAGTTTTCCGCGGGTTAAGTTCCTTTGGAAAATCTGGAATTGCTGGGTTTTCCCACTCTGGATGCCAAAATTCCCATAATTTTCCCACTCTGTATCCCCCAATTTTCCCACTCTGGATGCACACATTTCCAAATTCCTGATTTTTCTCACTCTGGATGCCCCATTCCCAACTTTCCCCACTCTGGATCCCCAAATTCCCAAACTGTCCCACTCATGACCAAATCCCAAATTTTCCCACTCTGGACACGCAATTCCTGATTTTTCACACTCTGGACGCCCAAATTCACAAATTGTCCCACTCTGGACACCCAAAGGCCTGAATTTTTCCACTCTGGATGCTAGAATTCCTAAATTGTCCCACTCTAGATGACTGAAATCCAAAATTCCCAAACTGTCCCACTCTAAATGCCTTCATTCCAAATTTTCCCAGTCTGGGTGCCTGAATTCCTGAATTTTCCCACTCCGGATGTCCAAATTCCTGAATTGTGCCACTCTGGATCCCCAAATCCCAGCCTCTGGAATTCTGGGATCTGGACACTCCTGAGAGAATTCACACCTGGGGAATACCGGGAATGTGCTGCTGGGATTTGGGGATCCAGAGTGGCACAATTCAGGAATTTGGACATCCGGAGTGGGAAAATTTGGAATTTGGGGATCTGGAGTGGCACAATTTGGGATTTAGACATCCAGAGTATGTAAATCACTGAGCCCAAACCGGGCCCGATCCCAGCCCTGAGTGGAATTCCAGGAATTCCTTGGACACCTCCAGGGATGGCAACTCCAAAGCTCCCTGGGCAGCCCCTGCCAAGGCCTGACCCCTTTTCCTTGGAAAAAATTCCCAAAAATCCAATCTGGCCCTGCCCTGGCCCAGGCTGAGGCTGCTCCCTCATTTCGCGGGATTTAAGGTCCCTTCCCACCAAACCATCCCAGGATTCTGTAAAAGGAAAAAACCCAGGAATTCCTGTGGGATTTGCTGTCCCATTCCTGCATTTCTTCCGACACTTCCCAGCTTTATCCCAGCTCAAATTCCTGCGGATCCATCAGAGCTAATCCTACATTTCTTCAGGCATACGGAAATCCAGCCCTGCTCCATCCATGCCAAAGAATTCCCAGAAGGATCCAGGAATTAAATTCTGCCTGGAGGCATCCAAGGAAAAACAAATCCAAGGAAAAGCCAAACAGCAAAATCCTTTCAGGCTCCTCCAGGGTTTTTTTTTTGGGATGCAAATTCTCCAGCTCTCCAAAGGTTCCGGTGCTGTCAGGCCTTGGAATGAGCCCAAATCCTGGATTTTGCTCAATTCCCACTGCTCTGCTCTCAACAGCTCCCCTGCAAAATTCCTGCTTTGGAGCCCTTGGGAATTCTGGCCTCCCATGAAGGAATTTTGGGATTTGGGGCTTCACACCAAACATCCCTGGGCAGCCCCCTCCAAGCCCTGACCCCCTTTTCCATGGAAAAATATTCCCAAAATCCAACCGCAATCTCCCCTGCAGGCCCTTCCCTCTTTTCCCATCCTTCATTCTCTGGGTTCTCCTTCCCTCCTGCAGCCATTCCCAATTTTTGCTGCTCTCTTCCAACATTCCCCATCCTCATCCCGCAGGGCCTTGACCAGCCTGGAATTCCAGCAGGGATTTCCGCAGGGAATCCACGTTCCGTGTATGGAATGGGACTTGGGAATGGATCCGATGGATCTGGGAATCAGCACTGGGAATGGCTCTAGATGGATTCAATGGATCCGGGAATTAGCACCAGGAATGGATTTGGATGGATCTGATGGATCCAGGAATCAGCATCAGGAATGGATCTGATGGATCTGGGAATCAGCACCGGGAGCTGTTCCTGCTCAGGATGGATCTGGGAATCAGCCCTGGGAATGGCTCTGGATGGATTCAGTGGATCCGGAAATCAGAACTGGGAATCAGCACTGAGAGCTGATTGGAACGGTCCTGGATAGATCAGGAAATCAGCACCAGGAATGGATCTGGATGGGTCCAATGGATCTGGGAATCAACACTGGGAATGGCCCCAGATGGATCCAATGGATCCAGGAATCAGCACTGGGAATTGATCCGGATGAATCCAATGGATTCAGGAATCACAACTGGGAATCAGCACTGAGAGCTGGAAGGGTTCTGGATGGATTGAGGAATCAACACTGGGAATGGTCCCAGATGGATCCGATGGATCCGGGAACCAGCACCAGGAATGGATCTAGGTGGATCCAATGAATCCAGGAATCATCACTGGGAATCAGCACTGGGAGCTGTTCCTGCTCCAGATGGATCCAGGAATCAGCACTGGGAATGGCTCCGGATGGATCTCAGAATCATCCCCGGAGCCGTTCCCGCTCTGCCGGCTCCAGCTGCGGAGCTGATTTGGGAACGGATCCGGCTTTGATTCCCGTCATTATCCTGTCCTTCCAGCTCTAATCAAGCATTCCTTGGAAAAAATAGCGGCAATCAAAGGGAACGGGAAAGGGAGGGAACAGATGGAGCCGGGAAAATGTTCCTGAGGAATTTTCGGCCTCAGCAGAATTTTGGGACTGCAGGACAGGAAGGAACTTGGGAATGGGATTTGCTGATCCAAAGGTTTCGGATCCTTCCCGTGATCCAGGATTTCCTCTCCCTTCCTCATTCCCATTTTCCTTCCCAATTCCTGAGGATCCCACACACACAGAGATTCCCACAGTGAGAATACCGAGGTTTTCCGTGGGCTGGAATTCCAGGATTTTCCAGCCCGCCCAGAATTCCCAGTCAACCTTCCCAGAGCTGATCCCACCTGGAAAACTGGGATGAATCTCATCACAATTCATCTTTCCCAAATTCCCAGTCTGGCATTCCCAGCACTTTTCCTTTATCCCAAGGAATTCCTGGCAGCTCCAGCGGAGTGGGAGCCACAGGGACAGAATTCCCAAGGGAATGTGGCCCTGGAACGGCCCTTAAAGACAAAAAGCAAGAATATTGAGAATATTTACAAGGGCCTCATTCCCAAAAACTGGGATTAATCCCATTCAGATCCCCCACCATGCAGGGAATTCCAGCTCCTGGCACAGCCACAGGATAGGGAAAGCTGTTCCCAAATCCCATGAATCCCAGATTCCTCAGGGAGCCAATTCCAGGATTTTGGGAATACAGGGAGGATCCCGGGGGGATCGGGGAGATCTAAAGGTACCTGGATTCAGCAGATTCCCAGGAAATTCCCCAGCATGGATATCCCTCAAATCCCACCCAGCAAAGGCCAAAGGTCAGAAAACCCTGGAATGGGCGGAGCTGGAAGGGATCCAGAGGGATCAAAGCCAGGAGGGATTGTGCTGGAATGTTCCTTTTCCTGCTATTCTCTCTTTTCCATAACCTGGGAATGATGACGGGAGCATCCCAGGGAACAAAAGGAGGGAAAACAAACAAACAAACAAAAAAAAAGACAGAGCACATTCCATAGGAAAAACAGGGAGAAATTCCCTTTTCCTGGAGCCTTCCCTTCTCCAGGAGAACATTCCCAGTTTTCCCAGCCCTGGCTCCAGCTCCTTCTCCCAGTGTTTATTCCTCAGATGTTTCCCAGGCTTTTCCAAGAGCTTTCCTGGCTCAGCGTTCCCGGGCTCCGGAGAAGAGCGAAGAGCAGCCGGAGCCGTCTCACACCCGTGCCCACGGAAAACATGG
This sequence comes from Melospiza georgiana, assembly GCF_028018845.1. Taxonomy (NCBI): domain Eukaryota; kingdom Metazoa; phylum Chordata; class Aves; order Passeriformes; family Passerellidae; genus Melospiza; species Melospiza georgiana. Next base: position 904,427 of record NC_080433.1, read on the forward strand.
ATGGGAAAGGAGTCAGGGATCCAAGGAAACCCGGCCCGGCTGCCAGGCTGCTCCGAGCTTCTCCCGGGGAACAGGAGGAGGAGGAGCCCCGGGAGTTCAGGGAATCCCTTTGGAATCCGCAGGAATCCTCTTCCCGCTGAAAAGCCGGGATGTGTTTGAGGGATTAGTGCCATTCCAGAGGCGGAAGTTCCTTGGATAATCCGGCCTGGGAAATGTTTTGTGTGCTATTACAGCCTGAGGGGATTTTCCTAATTCCTGCCCAAACTCCAGGAAAAATTTGAGATCATCCCCTGCAAGCAGGAATTCAGAAATATTTTGGGATCACTCCCTGGTGGAATTCCCAGCTGGAAAACAGCAGGATTTGGGAATTCCCCATTCTGAAAAATCCCAGGGAGACAGAGTACTCAGCATCCTTAGGGAAGGAATTCCCAGAATTCCCACCCCAAGAGCAGCTCCTGGCAGGATGAGGAACTCCATGGGAGGCCCTGGGAATGCTGGATCCTGGCCAGAATTCCCAGAGAATCCGGCAGGAGAGACCTGGGAGAGACCTGAGAGAGCAGGGATTGGGATGGGCCCATCCCACTTGGAATGTGGCACAAAGGGCAGAACCATCCCAAAAACCCATGGAAAACCCGAATCCACCTCCCTAAAAACCCAAGGGAAAACCCATGGAAAAATCCACATCTCTCAAAAACCCTGGAAAACCTGGATCCACCTCCCTGAAAACTATGGAAAACCTGGATCCACATCCCCTCAAAATTATGGAAAACCTGGATCCACATCCCTAAAAATGCACTGAAAACCTGAATCCACATTCCTCAAAACTCATGGAAAACATCCCATTTCCAAGGGAATATTCCTGGATTTTTCCTTATTTTTGATTATCATGCACCAGGAGATGGAAAAATTCCTTCTCCAAGCTTTTTCTCTGGGAATGCCAACCCCAGATTCCCACTGGATCATTTGGGATAGTTCTGGTTTCTGTGGATTGATCTGAATTCCAGGAAAAAATTATGGATCCTGCTTGGAATTGGCAGCTCCAAGTAGATCCTGATGGAAAACAGGGAAAAGGATGATGACATCACCTTTTCCTTAAAAACCTGTGGAAGTTATGCTCCTGGAGGTTTTATTTTCCCATGGAAATTCCAGGATTTCTGAGCAGCCTCTGCAGCTGGAGAAGAGCATGACACGGCACTTCCCAGCCCTTGAAAAATTCTGGGATTAAACTCTGAAACCCTGGAATTCCTGACCTTGGAAAGGACATCCTGGGTTATCAAATCCCACCTTATTCCCACCTCAACATCCAGGAATTCCTTGGAATTCCTCCAGGAATGGTGACTCCAAACCTCCCTGGGCAGCCCCTGCCAAGGCCTGACCCCCTTTCCATGGAAAAATTCCCAAATATCCAAGCTGAGCCTCCTTGGCCCAGCCTGAGGCCATTCCCTGTTTTCCCATCCCCTATTCCCTCAGGAATTCTGTGGCACCTGGAATTCCCAATTCGAACTGCATTCCTGGGCTTAATCCATGTAAATTGGAGGGAAAATTCCAGGAGGCAAAATTTGCTGGGAGCAGCAACTCCCAGGTTTAAATCCGGCTGATCCCAACTCCTGTTGGATGGGATTTTCCTGGGAATTGGAATCCACCTGGAGCAGCAGCAAACAGCAGGGAAAGAGCATTTTTCATGGGATTTCCCAAGGATATGGCAGCAGAGGAGTGACGGGAGCACATGGAAACCTCGGGATATTCAACGGAATTTTTTGGGACCAGCTCCGCCCCATTGGGTGCTTCCCCATCCCTGGATCCAGGATCAGATTTCCAGGATCACCAGGAGGGGATGGATTTTCCTGACATCGGAAATTCCAAAGCCACTCCGAGAGCAGCGGGAATTGTGTCCCAACATCCTAAATCCCTGAGCAGCAAGAATTCCCATGGAATTCCTCCTTCAGAATTCCCAACCCACAATTCCCACCCCAGTTCCTCACCCACAGCTCTCATTCCAGAATTTTCCCAGAAGGTGACTCCCAGTTTGGGTTTTCTGGGAATTTCAGGACAACAAGGACAGGGAAACTTTGGAAGTGCAGGAAAATGGGGATGGGAGAGGAAGATCCCTCTGCCCCCCGATCCCATCTGGAATAAACAGCAGGAGTGGAAGGAAAACCAGGGAAAGCTGAGCTCCAAAAATCCTGGAAAACTCCCCACACTTGGAGGCCACAGTGAGGAAAAAATGTGGGAAAAAGGATAAAGCTGGGAAGGGGGAAAAAAATTCCAAGGAAAAATTCCATAGTTACCTACTTCACGGAGCTGCTGGTCTGGAGCATGGATGGGAATGGAAAAGAGAAAAAAACCATGGAAAATAGAAAAAAATAAACATGGAAAAGAGAGAAAAAAAAAAAAAACACGGAAAAGAGAGAAAAAAATCCATGGAAAATGTGCAGAGGCGCAAACAGAACAATGTGGAAATGAAACACGGGAATGGTCTCCAGCTAAATCCCTGGAATTATCCCCTGGAATGTCATCCAGGGAAGTGTGGACTCCTCAGCCAGGTCAGAACATGGGCAATCCCTAAAAACCCAACCCAAGATCCCAAATTCGGTTGGAATTCCAGGTCAGGACCATGGAAAATCCCTAAATCCCAACACAGGATCCCAAACTTTGGGGAAATTCCAGATCAGGACCACAGACAGCTCCCAACAAAAGGAATCCCAACAAAAGATCCCAGATTTGGTTGGAATTCCAGGTTAGACCATGGACAATCCATCCAATCCCAACCCAAGACTCCAAATTTGGGTGAAATTCCAGGTCAGAGCACGAAGAGCTCTAAAATCCCAACCCTTGACCCCAAATCTAGTTGGATACACAGGTGAGACCATGGATGAGCATCCAATCCAAAAAAAGACCCCAAATTTCCTTGGAATTCCAGAGCAGACCATGGAGAACCTCTCCCAACCCAAAAATACCAAATCAGGTTGGACACCCAGGTGAGACCATGGACAATCCCAAAATCCCCCAAAAAACCCCAAACTTGGTTGGAATTCCAGAGCAGACCATGGGCAATCCCTAAAATCCCAGAAGAGATCCCAAATTTCCTTGGAATTCCAGAGCAGACCATGGACAATCCCTCCAACCCCAAATTCGGTCGATCCCCAAATCCAACCCCGAACCTCCCCTTTGAACCCAATATCCCAAATGGGGCCGAAATTCCAGCCAAGATCCCAAGGAAGCCGATCCATGAAAACCCAACGGCGCCGTAGCCACTCTTCCCACCTCCCCGAATTCCCGGCTTTTCCCAGCCTGGATTGTTCTGTCATTTCCAATCCTATGGGAGCTCAATTCCCTCTGGAATTTTCCTGCCGATTTTGGGTCACGCTGGAAAACTGGGACAGCTCCGAGGTCACCGGGATGCGGAGTGGAATTAATGAGGAATTTTCTAATTTTGGGATGGGAATCGGGGCCGGCCGCCAGCTCGGCGGAATATTCCCGATGGGAATGTCTCCCGGGTTTCTTCATTTCCACAGGAAACCGAGGCAGTTCCCAAATTCCAGCTGGGAATTTGGGGTCACTTGGAGACCCTTGTTTATGGGTTGGAATTCCAGGTGGGAATAATAATTCCCAGGATTGTCTGGAGCCAAGAAGGGAGCAAATCCATCTGGAATTCCCAGGAAAATCCTGAAATTATTCCCAAAAAACCAATGGGATTTCCATTCTGGAGGTGCCACCTCGGTTTTTCTAGGAATATCCCATAATTTAGGGATTCCCAATGCAATTCCCATGGGAAAGGGGAAGCACAAGGGGATTTTTCCAGAGGATGGAGGAAAGCAATATTCCAGGACTAAATTCTGGGATTCAAATCCAGGAAAAGTGCCAGGAAATGCAGGAACACCAAAATGAATCCTTAAAATTATTCTTTAAAATAGTTCTTTCCTTAAAAATTTTGTTTCTTTTGGAAAATTCTGGGAATTTTACCACTCGATTTAAGATTTCTGTGTCCAATGTTTTTTCCCACCGGGATAATTTCCTGCTCCTGCCCCTGATCCCAAAAATCTGATTCCCAAAAAGATCCATTAAATTATCCCAGGAATCTGAAATGCCTCGGCCTGGAAAATTGGATTTATATGGGGGCTCTTCCTGAGAATTCCAGGAAAAATGCTTTTTAGAAATCTGGAATTCCCAGAATTCCAGCTTTGGGAATGAACTAAGGGAAGGATTTTGGTGCCAAGGCAGAGTTTTCCAACTCATCCAAGTGGGAAAATTGATCCCATTCCAGAGGTTCCGCTCTCCCTTTTTTCCAAAAGAAAAGATCCATCCAAAACCAAGATCCGAGGAAAATCCATCGGGATCACCCTGGAAATCAGAGTAGAACCTCGGGAATTCCTGTGCTGGTCAATCCCAAAGGAATTTTCATGCATTTGGATCCAGCTCCAGAGCTGAGCCCACAAATCCCAGCCCAGGCTTGGGATATGGGGGGGGAAAGCAGGAAATGTGGGAATGCTGTCCCAAAAATCCGAGTTTTGATGGGATATCCCCCTCTTATCACCAAGGATTTTTCCAGGGATAACTGATAAGAATTCCCAATGTTCTCCCAGATTCCAGAAACGAATGTCATTTTTAATGGGAATTTTCTGGAATAACCCAGCTTCATCCTGGATATTTCCATCATTTTCAGATGGATTTCCATGCACACATTTGGAAAAGCATCATTTTTTGGGAATTTCGGAAACTCTGGGATGACTCCAATGGATCCCGACCAAGGAACACCATGGGAATTCTCGGTCTTTTCCAGATAAGGAAGAAATTCCATTAAAAACAGGGAGGTAGGGAATAAAAAAATCCAGGAAGTGTCCTGTCCAGCTTCTCTGCAGATATGGAAATTTGGGAAGAGGGATCTTCCCTGGCAAAAATTGATTATGAAGGAAAAGCAAAGCACAGGAAAAGTTGGGAATTTTTCAATCCCGAGCAAGATCCCTCCACCTGAATGGGAGGTGGAGCCAAGAATTCCTGGGATTCTGGAATGGTTTGGGTGGGAAGGTTCTTTAGGATCATCCCATTCCGATTCCCACATTCCCAGGTTGCTCCAGCCTGGCCTCGGACAACTCCAGGGAGGGAGCAGCCACAATTGCAACTCCTTTTCCAACAAAATCCCAAAAATCCTGAGGCCATCCCACCAAACCATCCCTAAATCCCGATTTTTATTTTTCCCCCTGTATCCAGCAGAGAATTTTTCCTTGGATTTCCAGTCAGGAAATTTGGATTTGGGGAAGTTCAGAGTGGAGCGGCTCCAAAAATTCCACAAAACTTTTCCTGGTGACCTGAAATCCCAAAAATCCCAATGGAAAAATCCCGGCCTGACCTGAAATGAAGGAATATAACCTGGGAAAAAGTGGGATTTGGGACAGATGGCATTCCCGAGGGCTCGGATAATTTTCCAACTGGGAACCAGCTGCATCCTGGCTTCTTCCCAACCCTTCCCAAATGACCTTCCCAGAGGGAAAACCAGGAGCAGCAGGAGAAATTTCTGGCCTTGGGATGAAGGAAAAACTTCCCAGGAATTCCGAGCCCTGGAGAAGCCATGGGAATGAGCTGATCTTGGGAAATGTGGTGAAAACTGGGAATATGGGATCGGGAATAATCCCAGAAAGGATGTGGAGCTGTTGGAGCAAATCCAGAGGAGGCACCGGGAGGATTCAAGGGATGGAGCTGAGAGGAAAAACTGGGAAAATTGGGAATGTTCTCCTGGAGAAGGGAAGGATCCAGGGAGAGCTTCCAGCACATTCCAGGGCCTGAAGGGGCTCCAGGAGAGCTGAAATGTGGGAAAGGAATGGAAGGATGGGGCACAGGGAATGGCTTCCCACTGGGAAAAGGGAGATTGGGGTGGGATTTTGGGAATGAGGAATTCCTGGCTGGGCTGGAATTGCCCGAGCAGCTGGGGCTGCCCCTGGATCCCTGGAATGTCCAAGGAAAGGCTGGAGCAGCCTGGGATTGTGGGAATTTCCCTGTCCTTGTAATGGAATGGGAATGATCTCATGGATAGGGATGAGATCCATCATCCCCCAAATCATTCCAGGATCCTGGAGACTCCTAGGCTGCCCCTTGGCCAGAATTCCTGAAATTCCAATTTCCCATCCTCATCCAGCAATCCCTTTCATTCCCAAACCTTTTCCCATCCTCGCAGCTCCATTCCAAACATTCCCATTGCCAGGGATCTCCACCATCCCTGCCCCCGCATCATTCCAGAACCCTGGAGAGCTCCCTCGGCCGGAATTCCTCCCGTTCCAGCCTCTCCCAGCATTCCCGGCCACCCCCCGAACTCCGGGCTCCGGGATTGTCCCGAATCCACGGAACATGACAAAGCAGCGCCGTTCCGGAGCTGCCAAGATTCCCAAAAATCCACGGATCAGCCTCTCCTGGAGCAATTCCAGGGGGGAAGGGATTGGCTGTGAACTCTCATCCTCCCGAACTCCGGGAATATCCATTGGGAAGCGATTCCCGCTCCCAGGGGTCACTCCACGTCCTCCTCCTCCTCCTCCCTCTTCCCACGGGTTGTTTTTCCCTGGAGATCACACGCCAGGAATTTTGGGACGGAGAAGCGAATCCCAAGGATTTTGTGGCAGCAGCTCCAGGACCACCCACTCCACGGCAGCACGAGGAAAAACAGGGAGAAGGGGGGGGAAACATCGGGAAAAGCATTTCACATCCCAGGAATCCTTCACGGATCCTGGAATTCCACACCTGCATCCCAGGAATGCCGGAATCCCGCGTGAAACCCTTGGAATTCCAAGGAATCCACAGGAATTCCTCAGTACAGCCCCCCCCTTCCCAGCCGGCTCCCGCTCCTCGCAGGGAAACCAAATCCATGGGAAGGGCAGCGGGAATGTGGGAGCCGCAATTCCAGGCTGGGAACATTCCCGGTCTCCCTCTCCCGTCATTCCAGAGGCTCCGGCCCCGCGTCGTGCCAGGAATCCACAAAAAAAAAAAAATCGCGGAGGAGGGAGAGGAGGAGAAGCTCCCGAAACTTTCCGGAGGGGGGGAAAAAACTCTGGAATTCTCCGGCTGGCAGGGAATTCCCTTCCTCGCGAAGCTGGCAGCTGGAATTCCCAGCTTCCAGCAGAATTCCCAGCCCAACCCCACGGCAGCGCTGCCGTTATCCAGGAAAATTCCCCTGGCATTATCCATGAGAATTCCCCCGGTTTTATCCGTGAAAATTTCCTTGGTGTTATCCACGAAAATTCCCCTGCGTTATCCATGAATTTTTTTCCCTGCCGTTATCCATGAATTTTCTTCCCTGCCGTTTTCCATGAGAATTTCCCGGCGCCCGCTGCAGCTCGGGAAGCGGAGCCGGGAGAAGCCGGAATGGGCGCGGGGGGTTGGGAGCTCGGGATGTGGGAATGGGAATGGGAGCGGAGCCGGGATGGGCGCGGGGTGCGGGGGGGACAAGGACACGGCCCCGGAGGGACGGGAATGGGAACGGAGCCGGAGCGGGGCCGGCCGCGAGTGCGGCCCCAAAATCGGGATGGGGACCCAAAACCAGGAGGGGGACCCCGAAACCGGAATGGGGACCCCAAAATCAGAATGGGGACCCCAAAATAGGACTGGAGATCCCAAAATCGGCATGGAGACCCCACAGAGCTCCGGCCCCAAAACTGGGACTAGGGACCCCAAAACCGGGATTGGGGATGCCAAAATCGGGACTGGGGACCCCGCAGAATTACAGCCCTAAAACCAGGCTGGGGACCCCACAACAGGATTGGGGACCCCAAAACCAGGCCGGGGACCCCACAGCCCTGCAGCCCCACAGGTAGGGACCCCACAAAGCTGCAGCCCCACAACCAACCTGGGGACCCCACAACCACTCTGGAAACACCATAGAGCCGCAGACCCACATCTGGGCTGGACACCCCACAAAACTGCAGCCCCACAGCCAGACTGGGGATCCCAAAGCCCTGCAGCCCCACAGCCAGACTGGGGATCTCAAAGCCCTGCAGCCCCACAAGTGGCCCAGGGATCCCAAAGCCCTGCAGCCCCACAGCTGAGCTGGACACCCCACAGGTGGGTTCAACACCCCAAAGCCCTGCAGCCCCACAGCTGAGCTGGACACCCCACAGGTGGGTTCAACACCCCAAAGCGCTGCAGCCCCACGGATGGGCTGAGGACCTCACAAAGTGGCAACCCCATAACTGGGCTGGACACCCCACAGAGCACCAGCCCCACAATTGAGCTCAAGACCCCACAGCCCTGCAGCCCCACACCTGGGCTGGGGACCCCACAGTGCTGCAGTCCCACCACCAGACCGGAGACCCCAGAGTTCTGCAGCCCCACAGGTGGGCTCAAGACCCCAAAAGCTCCAGCCCCACAGGTGGGTGGGAGACCCCACAGTTGGGCTGGACACCCCACAAAGCTGCAACCCAACCAGCTGCAGACCCACAAATCGATTGGAACACCTCAAGGCCCTGCAGCCCCACAGGCAGCCGACAGACCCCACAGCTCTGCAGCCCCACCTGCGCTCGGGATCCCAAAGCCCTGCAGCCCCACAGGTGGGCAGGACACCCCACAACCCGGCTGGAGACCCCAGAGCCCTGCAGCCCCACAGGTGGGCAGGACACCCCACAACCCGGCTGGAGACCCCAGAGCCCTGCAGCCCCACAGGTGGGCTGAACATGCCCAAATCTGCAGCCCCACAAGCAGCCTGCAGACCCCACAGTTGTGCAGCCCCACACCTGCGCAGCGATCCCGAGGCGCCGCAGCCCCACAGGTGGGCAGGACACCCCAAAAGCCGCAGCCCCACAGGTGGGCAGACACCCCAATCCCTCCACCCCACACCTGAGCGCTCCCATCCCTCCATCCCATCCCTCCATCCATCCCAGCCGCGGCCCCGCCACTGCCGCATCCAGCACCGGGGGCAGCTCCCGCCGCTCCTCCCGCCCTCCCCGGCCGCTCCCCGCCGCCGTCCCGGCGTCCGCGGCGCTGTCCCCGCGTCCCCGCCGCCGTCCCGGTGTCCCCGCTCACCCTTGACGGCCTCGCCGCGGTTGAGCTGGATCTCGCCATCGCCCTGCGGCGCGTAGCTCTTCACCACGATGAACTTGCGGCCGGGCACGGCGCTGTAAAGCTTCCGCTTGGGCCCGCGCAGCGGGGCGGGCGCGGCGTGGGGCGCGGGCTCGGTGCCGGGGCCGGCGGGCGGCCCGGCGGGGCCGGCGGGGCTGTAAACGAACACGTAGGTTACGGTGCTGATGCCCGGCAGCTCGCGGCTCGCCCCGCCGCGCCCCGCGGGCTGCGCCATGGCCGGGGGGGCCCCCGCGGGGCTCAGCGCGGCCCCGGCGGCGCCGCCCGGGCGCGGGCAGCGGCGGAGGCTGGAGCGGCACCGGCTGCGGGGCGGCCGCCGCCCGCCACCGCCGGCTCCATGGCGCAGCGGCGCCGCCCGCCCCGCGCTCCGCTCCGCTCCCTCCGGCGCACCATGGCCCGGGGCAGGTGGGGCCGGAGCCCGCGGCTCCTCCCCCGGCGGGCGGGGACGCCGCCGGACCGGCCGCCCCCGCTCCCGCCGCCGCCGCCGCCGCCGCCGCCCCCGCTGCCGGCGCGGTCCCGACCCCGCTCCCGCTCCTGAGCCCGGGGCCGCTCCCGCTCCTGAGCCCGCTCCTGGATCCCCGTGCCTCTCCTGGATCCCGATGCCGATCCCTGATCCCGATCCCGCTCCTGATGCAGACCCCGCTCCCGGGACCGTCGAGCATCACCCATACTGCCGTGTGGGAATGGGAGTGGGAATGGGAATGGGTGTGGGACCGTGCCACAGCCATCCCGGGGCCGATCCCGCTCCCGATTCCGCTCCCGTTCCTCATCCCGCTCCCAATCCCGGTCCCGGTCCCGGTCCCGGTCCCGGCGGGGCCCGCCCGGAGTCGCCCCCTGGCGGCCGCTGCCGGCGCTGCCCCGGAGAGGGAACCGGTGCGGGAGCGGGAGCGGGAATGGGATTGGGAATGGGAGTGGGAATGGGATTGGGAATGGGAGTGGGAATGGGAGTGGGATTGGGAATGGGTGTGGGAATGGGAGTGGGAATGGGTGTGGGAATGGGAGTGGGAATGGGAGTGGGATTGGGAATGGGTGTGGGAATAGGGGTGGGAATGGGGGTGGGAATGGGAGTGGGAATGGGTGTGGGAATGGGTGTGGGAATGGGAATGGGATTGGGAATGGGAGTAGGAATGGGAGCGGGAGTGGGAATGGGATTGGGAATGGGAATGGGAATGGGGGTGGGAATGGGAGTGGGAATGGGTGTGGGAATGGCAGTGGGAATGGGAATGGGATTGGGAATGGGAGTAGGAATGGGAGCGGGAGTGGGAATGGGAGTAGGAATGGGATCGGGTGTGGGAACAAGACTGGGATGAGAATGGAATCACATGAATGGAATAGGGGGGGGATTAGGATTGGGATTGGGATGGGAGCAGCAAAGGGAGCGGCTCCGGGGCCGGGAGGACACGGCGAGGAGGGAGCAGGGAGTGGGATGGGAGCGGGATGGAGGGACAGGGATGGAGGGAAGGACGGGAACAGGAGGCAGGGAAGGAGGGAGGGTCCCCAGTTCCCATTCCCGGTTCCCGTTCCCGGCCTGAGGGTCCCCAGTTCCCATTCCTGGTTCAGGGCTGCCCGCAGTGCTCCTACCCCGTGCCCCCAATTCCACATTTGCCCCCACAATTCCATATTTTTCCACCCCAATTCCATATTTGCCCCCACCTCCTCAAGTTATTGCGACGTAATTGCGGGAATTCCAGGGATTTGCAGGAATGCGGGAATTGCGTGGATTGAGGGAATTGCGGGGATAGAGGATTTGAAGGAATGCAGGAATTGCGGGATTGAGGGAATTGCGGGATTGAGGGAATTGCAGGGATAGAGGATTTGAAGGAATGCGGGAATTGCGGGATTGAGGGAATTGCGGGAATGCTCCGGGAGGATCCCTGAGCGCACTGAGGCGGCAGAGCCCCGCCCAGACACAGCGACACCGGTGCCACCGCTGGGTGCCACTGTCACCCTTGCCAGCCTGTGCCCCAGTGCCACCCACAGCGGCTTTGTGCCACTGTCACCTCTGCCAGCCTGTGCCCCACTGCCACCCACAGCGACACTTTGTGCCACTGTCACCTGTGCCACCCCTGTGCCCCAGTGCCACCTATGACAACCCGTACCCCAACGCCAGCTGTGACAATCTGTGCCCTGCTGCCACCCACAGCAGCACTGTGCCACTGTCCCTTGTGCCACCCTGTGCCCTACAGTCACTTGTGCCTCAGTGCCACTCGTGCCATCCCTGGGCGCCGTTGTCACTTGCGTCACCCCACGCTCACTGCCACCCACAGTGACACTGGGTGCCACCACCAGTTGTGCCACCTGTGCCAACCTATGCCCTGGTGTCACCTGCGCCACCCTGTGCCTGCTGCCACCCACTCTGTGCCGCTGTCACTTGTGCCAACCTGTACGCCGTTGTCACCTGTGTCACCCTGTGTCCCAGTGCCATTGGTGCCATCCCTGGATGCCATTGTCACCTGTGCCCCGGTGCCAGTGCCCAGTGCCACCCACAGGGACACTTTGGGCCATTGTCACCTGTGCCAGCCTGTGCCCCAGTGCCACCTATGACAACCTGCGCCCCAGTGTCATTTGTGACAAGCTGTGACCCTCTGCCACCCACAGCAACACTGTGCCACTGTCCCTTGTGCCACCCTGTATGCCAGTGTCACCTGTGTCACCCTGTGCCACTGGTGCCATCCCAGGGTGCCCACTGTCACCTGTGTCACCCTGTGCCTCAGTGCCACTCATGCCATCCCTGGGTGCCATTGTCACTTCTGTCACCTGTGCCCCAGTGCCACTCCCACCTGTGCCACTCTGTTCCCCAGTGCCACTCATGCCATCCCTGGGTGCCATTGTCACTTGTGTCAGCCCATGCCCCAATGCCACCCACAGTGACACTGGGTGCCACCACCAGCTGTGCCACCTGTGCCAACCTATGCCTTGGTGTCACCTGTGCCATTCTGTGCCTGCTGCCACCCACAGTGACATTCTGTGCCACTGTCACTTGTGCCAGCCTGCGCCCCAGTGTCATTTGTGACAGTCTGTGACCCTCTGCAACCACAGCAACACTGTGCCACTGTCACTCGTGCCACCCTGTACGCCACTGTCACCTGGGTCACTTTGTGCCCCAGTGCCACTGGTGCCATCCCTGGGTGCCATTGTCACCTGTGCCACCTATGCCCCAGTGTCACTTGTGCCACCCTGTGCCCCATTGTCACCTGTGCCACCTGTGCCCCAGTGCCACTGGTGCCATCCCTGGGTGCCACTGTCACCTGTGCCACCCTGTTCCCCAGTGTCACTGGTGCCACCCCTGGGTGCCACTGTCACCTGCGTCACCCGTGTCCCAGTGCCAGTGCCCACAGTGACACTGGGTGCCATTGTCACTTGTGCCACCCTGTATGCCATTGTCACCTGTGCCACCCTGTGCTCCAGGGCCCCTGGTGCCACCCCTGTCCCCTGTGCCACCCCGTGCCCTCCTCCTGTGCCTGGGCCCGAGCCCTTTCCTGGCTCCTTCCGGAATTTTCCCTCCTTTCCCAGCTCCGCTCCTTCCTCTCCTGGCGGGCAGAGCCCCAGGAATTCCCGGGGAAGAAGCGTGGGAAGAGCTCGGCATTCACCACGAATCCCAGAATTCCAGAGCTTGGAAAAGAATCCCAAGGTCCCCGAGCCCATCCTGAGCCCCCCGGCAGAGCCTTGAGCGGAATTCCAGGAATTCCTTGGGCACCTCCAGGGACGGCGACTCCAAAGCTCCCCGGGCAGCCCCTGCCAAGGCCTGAGCCCCCCTTTCCATGGGGAGAAAAATTCCACGAGGAAAAAATTCCACGAGGAGAAAAATTCCATCAGCAAAAAAATTCCATGAGTAAAAAAAATTCCATGAGTAAAAACTTCCAAGAGTTAATCTGCCCGGCTGGGGTTGGATGTTTTCCATGGGAGAAAATTCCCGGGCGTTTTTCCAGCAGAGTTTTCCCTTCATCCCTTTTATCTCCCCTCACCAGGAGGCTCCAGGCCCTCGTTCCATGAATCCCGAGCTCATCCCGGATTTCCGATAAATCCGACAGCGGGGATTAAGCGGCTCGTGAGATTCCCAAAATTCCCGGCAGATCCGGGATTTGTCCACGCTCGGTGCCCACGTCCTTCTTCCAGGATTCCCACGGGATTCCGAAGGGAAAGGGAATTCTGGGAAGGAGCAGCAGCTCTTCCTCCCACCCTGTCTTTTGCGTTCCATGGAATTTTTTGTCCTGGATCGCCTCCATCCCGTTGGAATTCTGGGTGGGATTGATGGGGCTCCATGTCCGATTCCAGGGAATTCCAGCCCATAGAAGCGTCCGGGTGGATTTGGGCACCTGGTGGTGCTTCCATTGGGAATTGTCCCATTCCAGGATGGAAAAACCTCCTCGGGAATAAACTTGGAATAAACCCCCAGAGAATTCCCATTCCAGGTGGATGAATGGACCATGATATTCCCAAAAATCCAGGAAATTTTAATTTCCATGGGATTTCATGGGAACAAGCAGAAGTGAATTCCAGGTGAAAGATTTTGGGTTTGGTTTAAACAATGCTTCCCTTGGGAATTCCTGGAATTCTCAGAATTTCTGGCTCTGTTTTCCAGGATTCCTGACCGCTCTTTCCCAGGGAAAGGAGCTCAAATCCCAGGAAGAACATCCAGAGGGAGCCGGGGTGGGGGGGCTGATCCTGGGAAAAACAAGGATCAGGAGGGGCCATTTCCCTCCAGAATTCCATGGCAGAGGTGGCAGCCGGGTGGGATTTGGGATCTGCTCCCAGGAAATCCCAGGGAACAGCCTCAAGCTGTGCCAGAGGAGTCCTAGGCTGGATATTGGGAAAAAATCCTGAATTTTCACACAGAATTAGGATGAATTCCTGCTCTTAGGAGAATTCCTCCCTCCGGGAGCATCCTGGGATTCTCCTTCTCTGCACTTGGACACGGTTCCAGAATTTCTGACCCTGTTGTCTGGGATTTCCAACCCTGTTTTCCAGGATTTCCCATGTTTCTTTTCCAGGATTTCTGACTCTCTTTTCCGGGATTTCTGACCGTTTTCCAGGGTTTCTGACCCTGTTTTTTGGGATTTCCAGCCTCTCTTTCCCAGGCTGGTGGGATCTAGGGGTGGCACCCGGAGCTGCCGGTGGCCACGGATCCGGATTCAGCCCCAGGGATTCCCAGGATCTTTCTCCCAACATTTCTGGGATCCTTTGCCCAGCATTTCCAGGATCCTTCTCCCAACATTTCCAAGATCTTTTCCCCAAAGTTGCCAGGATGGTTTCCCTGACATTCCCAGGATGATTCTCCCAGCATGTCCAGGACCCTTTCCCTGAAGTTTCCAGGATCTTTTCCCCAACATGCCCAGGATAATTTCCCAACATTTCCAGGACCTTTTCCCTAAAGTTTCCAGGATGGTTTCCCCAATATTCCCAGGATTATTTTCCCAGCATTTCCAAGATCCTTTCCCTAAAGTTTCCTTTTCTCCAACATTTCCAGGATCATTTCCTAACATTCCCAGGATCTCTTCCTATCATTCCCAGGATTGTTCTCCATGGACAGGGACACCTTTCCCTATCCCAGGTTGCTCCAAGCCCCATCCAACCCGGCCTTGGGCACTCCCAGGGGTGGGATTTGACTCCAAACACCACCTGGACACCTGGAATTGTTCCCGGACAAATCCAAACCTCTGGATTCCACCAGGAAATGCCCATGGAGGAATTCCCACAGTTCATTTCATTCCCTAAATCCAGCAGCAGCAGGAAAAAAATCCCAGGAATTGCTGGGAATTCCTGGTGTTCCCTTGGCTGATGGCAGAGAGGGAAAACTTCCCCACGGATGTGGAAATTCCAAGGTGCTGAAATCTGGGATAGGCAGGGAGATTTTGGGAAGATCCCACCTGGAAAGGAGCAGCAGGAATGAAAGAAGGATTTTGGGATGAGCCTGGCCGGACACATCGGGAATGTTGAGGAGGGATTAAAGCATTCCAAGAATTATTTTGGAAACTCTGGTTGTGTGTCCAGGAGAGCGAAAAAAAAATGGGAATAAGGAAAACTGGAGGAATTCAGACACTGAATTCCCTTGGGAAAAAAAAAAAAAACCTGGAGCAAACAAAGCCTGGATGGAAGAAATGTGGGATCAGAGGGAATTGCAGTGGATCAGTGGGAAAAGGAGCTGATCCCAAAAATCCCAGCTGTTCCCAGATCCAGGGGATGATTCCCTGCTCCAAAGCCTCCCTTCCCAAAATGGGAATATCCAGGATGCACCGAGAGCTGAGCAGGAAAACCAGGATGGATCCCAGGTCCAGAGGGCTCCAAACACTGGGAATGAGGGTGGGATGAACGTAAGGAATGAAACATCCGGAGGGATGATCCCAGCACGAGGAGCTGGGTGGGGAACTCGTGGTGTTGGAGTGGGACTGGGAAGAGCGCGGAGGCTCCGGAGGCTCCGGCACGTGGGGAATGAGTCAGAGTCACGGCCGGGAGGGAGGGAGGGAGAGAGGGAGGAGGGATCCAGCTAAAACCTGGAAAAAACCTGGAAAAAACACATGGAAAAGTTCTGCTGGCCCAGCCCCGCTGCTCCTGGGAATGGCTGAGGGATCCCCTGGAATTCTGGGAGCAGCTCTGGAGCAGGAAAAGAGAAGGGAAAGAGATGGGAAAGGGGCCGGAAAACCTCCCTAGGAATAAAAAACTGGGACAACACTAAATATTCCTGATATTCCCTGGAAAACTTGCCCCAGAATGCATTTTTCTCCAGGATTTATCAGGAAAATGTGAGAGGACTCCGGTAATTATGGATATCCCTTGCCGTGGAGTGAAGGAGTTTTTGTTGGAATTTAAAACTTAAGGGTTTTTTTCCCAACTTGAACTGTTCAGATTGCAAATCTGGGAATTTATCCTGCCCCAGCTCCATGGAATGAATTCAGTGATCCCTCTATCCTTGGAAAAACCTGGAAATAACAGAGCAAAATGCTCTTTCCTAGAGACATTTTCCCTGCAAAAGGTTGGGAATCACGGAGCCAGGTCCAGGAATGCTCAGGAAGTTTGGACAAGGAGTTGAGCAGAGCTGCTCCAGGGTATTTTGGGATTATGGATTTTAAAATCCCACACTATTTTTGACCTCCCAATGCCTCCATATCCCACTCTGGATCTGCCTCCGACACATCCTAAATTCCCAAGCTTCCCAAATTCCAAGGCCAGGTTGGAGCAAGCTGGGGTAGTGGGAGGTGTCCCTGCCTTGGAATGGGGTGGAATTGGATCAGATCTTTAGGATCGTTTCTATTCCAGTATTCCAGAATTCCAACAGAATCCTCTGAATCCAAATCCGGACCCTGCGGTCACCACAAGGATACCCCAAAATCCCCGGACACATCAGGGACCAGTGACCATTCCCAATCCCAGGCAAACCAACATTCCCATGGGACACGTCTGGCAGGGATGGGGAGCAGTGGGGTAATGCCAGATCCAATCCCAATCCCACCAGAACCACCGGATGCCATATCCACGATACCCATGTAATCCACCATATCCATGAAATCCACGATATCCACGATATCCATGAATCCATTATATCCATGGTATCCATGATTCAAGCATGGAATGGCAGGAAAACCCAGAGAAAAACTCAGGGAACAATGGAATCCAAGTATGGGACAGAGGAAAAACCCCAGGAAGAACCAAATTTGACACTGGGATGGATGGAGGGAAAAACCTAGGGAAAATCCAGGGAAAAACTGTATCTGACCGCAGAATAGCCGGAAAAACCCATGGAAAACCCAATAAAGCCACCATAACCCCACTCCTCATCGGAATGATTAACCTTTCCCACTCTTCCCATCCCACATCCCACATCCCCCTGGTCCATGGGATCGCATTCCCAGCTCTATTTCCTTCTACATCCCCAAATCCATGGGATCCATTTCCAGCTCAAACTCTTTCCACACCCTCCAATCCACAGGATCATATTCCCAGCTCTAATCCCTCCCCCATTCCCCCAGTCTATGGGATCCTTTCCCAGCTCTAATTCCTTTCACATCCTAATCCAATCCAATCCAATCCAATCCAATCCAATCCAATCCAATCCAAGGGACTGCATTCCTAACTTCATCTAACTCCTCCCACACCACCCAATCCATGGGATCCCAACCCCATCACTAACCCTTCCCACACCCCAACCCAATCCCTGGGATCCCGTTCCCATCTCTGACCCCTCCCACACCGCTCAATCCATGGGATCCATTCCCAGCTCTAATTCTTTCCACACCCCCTCAAAGCACCGGGATTGCATTCTTAACTCCATCTAATTCCTTTCACACTCTCCCAATCCACGGCATCCCATTTCCAGCTCTAACTCCTCCCACACCCAATCCATGGCATCCCATTCCCATCACTAACCCCTCCCATGTCCCCCAATCCACAGGATCCATTCCCATCACTAAATCCTCCCACATCCCAACCCAATCCACAGGATACATTCCCATCTCTAGCTCCTCCCACATTCCAACTCAAACCCTGGGATCTCATTCTTAACTTCCCCTAATTCCTTTCACATTCTCCCAATCCATGGAATCCCATTCCCATCACTAACCCCTCCCACACCCCCCAATCCATGGGATCCATTCCCAGTTCTAATTCTTTCCACACCACCTCAATCCATGGGATCGCATTCTTAACTCCATCTAACTCCTTTCACACTCTCCCAATCCACAGCATCCCATTCCCATCACTAACACGTCCCACATTCCAACCCAATATTCCACGGCATCCCATCTGCAGCTTTAATTCCTCCCACACCCAATCCACGGGATCCCATTCCCATCACTAACACGTCCCACGTTCCAACCCAATATATGGGATCCTATTCCCACCTCTCACCCCTCCCACGCCCCATCCCACTCCCCGGGATGCCATTCCCGATCCCATACCTGGCTTTCCCGCGGCTGCTCCGGCGCAGTGAGGGCACCTCGGCCTCCCTCTCCTCCTGCACGCGCTGCAGCGAGGGCGAGCGGCTGTGGGCGCTGCGGGCGCTGCCCGAGCTGGCCAGGCTCCCGTCCCCGCTCGCCATTCCCGGGCCTGCGATTCCAGCGGCCGCTTCCTGCATCTGGACCAGGAGCTGGGGCGGGAGGCTCCGCAGGGACGGCACCGGCGAGTACGAGGCGCGGCTCTCGGCCTTCAGGTTGTTGTCGCTGGCCGAGCGCTGCAGGACACGCGGCGACGCCAACCCGCCCGAGCCGAGGAGCCGGCGGCGCTTGGTGTAGCTGGGAGTTTCTCGGAAAGGCACTGGGAATGAAACATGGGAATGCGGGGTTAGGTGTTGGGAGGTGTGGGAAAAGATGTAAGAGAGTGGAGGGTGTGGAGTTGGGTTTTGGGAAGAAGGTTGGGAGTTTCTCGGGAAGGCACTGGGAATGAAAAACAGAAGGATGGGATTAAGTGGGAATCTCAGGCTGAAAAAAATGGGAATATGGGATTAGGTGTTGGGAGTGCAGTTGTGGGAAGAGATGGAAGAGGGTGGGCGAGAAGGTTGGGAATGGGTGTGGAGTTGGGTTTTGGGAAGAAGGTTGGGAGTTTCTCAGGAAGGCACTGGGAATGAAAAACAGAAGGATGGGATTAAGTGGGAGTCTCAGGCTGAAAAAAATGGGAATATGGGATTAGGTGGGGAATCTAAGGACCAAAAAAAATGGGAATATGGGATGAGGTGTTGGGAGTGCAGTTGTGGGAAAAGATGGAAGAGGGTGGAGGAGAAGGTTGGGAATGGGTTTGGAGTTGGGTTGGGAAGAAGGTTGGGAGTTTCTCAGAAAGGCACTGGGAATGAAAAATTGGAAAATGGAATTAGGTGGAAATCTCGGGCCCAAAAAATGGGAATACGGGATTAGGTGTTAGGAGTTGTGGGAAAAGATTGAATAGGGTGGAGGAGGTGTGGCACTCAGGAGAAGAAAGTTGGGAATGGGTGTGGAGTTGGGTTGGGAAGAAGTTTGGAAGTTTATCAGAAAGGAACGGGGAAAAAAAATGGGAATATGGGATTAGGTGGGAATCTAAACGCCAAAAAAATGGGAATATGGGATTAGGTCTTGGGAATGTGGCTGTGGGAAAAGTAGGAAGAGAGTGGAGGAGAAGGTTGAGAATTCCCGTGGGAATTCCTGTGGAGCTGGCTTGAGAAGAAGAGAATGGTCTCCTCCTGCTCCCAGTTCCTCTCCCAACACTGGAAATCCATGGGATCCAGCCATGGATCAGCACTGGGAAAGGTTTGGAAGTGGCATCTCAGGAAGCTCTGATGGACCAAGCCAGGACCAGTGGAATTCCCAACAATCCAGATCCAGCTGCCACTGGGACTGACACTTGTGCAAATCCCAGCTGCTCCTCCTATCCCAAGTCCTTATTCCATAGCTCCAGGGATGTGCCAAGAGAAAGATGGGAAAATCCAACACATGGAATAAATCACCAATGACTCCCTGCCCTGAATTCCTTCCCAATCCTTGGGAACACCGGGAAAAAGTGACCTCCCAGATCCACCTGGAAATGCAAACTTCAGCTCCACTGAGGGACCAGGAGTGGAATCTCCATCCTGGAAGGATTTCAATGGAATTTGGAGACATGGATCAGTGGTGGCCATGGAAGTGCTCGGAATTCTTGGATTCAATGTCTTAAAGGACTTTTCCAGCCTAAACAATTCCATGATCCACAAAACAGATCCAGATGTTCTGGAAAGGGATGAAGTTCAGCTGGGGGGCCCCTGCACTCCAAACTTCCAGGAAAATGGGATTTTCCAATATTTTGTTCAATGAGCTCATTCCAATCCCAAAGTTTAACATCCCTAAAATTTGTCCGGCGCCTGAGACAAAATCCAGCGGGAAATCCGGAATCGGCCACATCCAGCCCATTCCTGGTGCCAAAACATCAGGAAAAACATGGATTGCTCCTGCTCTGAGCCAGAACAGGGGACAAGGAGCAGGGAATTCCTTGCCCTCTGGATCTGGGATATTCCCAGAGCCGCCGTTCCAAGGCCACCGCTGCCATGGCAGAGGTGAATCCTGAGGATGATCCGAGGCCCACCAGGAGAAGGAAAATCCTGGGATTGGGAAGGAGCAGCCCAGGCTGAGCATGGCCATGCTCGGAATATTTTCCCGAGGAATATTTGAGGTTCAAAGTCCGAGGATTTCAGGCTCCTGGAACTCTTCCCGTTGCCGTGGCAACGCCCGGCGTTCGTTCTCCGATGAGTTCCAACCTCGGCTGTGGGAATTTCTCCAGGCGTCAGCGGCGCTTCCCGGATCCTGTCAGCACGTTCTGCCCTCAGCGCCCACATCCGGCCATTCCCAACGGGAAAACTGGACAAAATTATGGAATTTCGGAGCCAGAGGTGTTGCAAAAGCCCTCCAAGGCCATCAATCTCAACGACTGCAAGGTCACCACAGATCCATGTCCCCAAGTGCCACCAGCAAGGAGGGATGTCCGGCCAAGGCCATCCCAATGGGAAAGCTGGACCAAAACTATGGAATTTCGGAGCCAGAGGGGTTGGAAAAGCCC
The DNA here is from genome assembly GCF_028018845.1 of Melospiza georgiana. NCBI lineage: Eukaryota > Metazoa > Chordata > Aves > Passeriformes > Passerellidae > Melospiza > Melospiza georgiana. Next base: position 924,968 of record NC_080433.1, read on the forward strand.
TGCCAGACAATGAAATCCAACCACTGCAAGGCCAACAGTGATCCGTGTCCCCAAGGAAGGATGGATGTCCCACCAAAGCCATCCCAATGGGAAAGTTGGACAAAACAATGGAATTTCAGGGCCATACCCCATGGATAAGTCAGACTAAAATTATGGAATTTCGGAGCCAAAGGGGTTGGAAAAGCCCTCCCAGACAATGAAATCCAATGACTGCAAAGCCACCACTGATCTGTGTCCCCAAGTGCCACCAGAAGAGGGATGTCCCACCAAGGCCGGGTGTCACCTGGGCATGGGACACATCTCCAGGAGATGTTTCATTTTGGACTCCATCATTCCTGGAAAATCCCTGGAAAAAATCCAGGAAGTGAAAGTCCTGTCTGAAGAACTTCCCAAGAGGGAGCAGCTTCAAGCTGTGCCAGGCGAGGTTGGGATTGGATTTTTGGGATCGTTTTTCCATGGGAAGGATGGTCGGGCCTTGGCAGGGGCTGCCCAGGGAGCTTTGGAGTTGCCATCCCTGGAGGTGTTCAAGGAATTCCTGGAATTCCACTCAGAACTCTGGTGGGGATTTGGCCCAACTTGGACTCAGTGACCTTGGAATTCTTTCCCAACCTCAGTAGTCCCAGGATTGTGGAATTCCAAACTGGCTGGGTGAGCACGATGATGATGATGATGATGATGAAGAACCACTGAGTGTGAATTCCAAGAGCTGGAATCAGGACATTCCCAAACTCCTGCCAGATTCCCAGTTCTTTGGAAGTTTTCCTCATCCCACCCTCCTGAATCCACAGTTCCCAATGGGAAAAGCCAGGAAGGGAGAGGTGACGATGAAGATGAAAAAACTCCGAGTCCAAACTCCAGGATCCAGAATCAGGACATTCCCACACTCCTGCCAGATTCTCAGTTCTAGGGAATACTTCCTCATCCCATCCCCCTCAATCCACATTTCCCAGTGGGAAAAGGAACAGAAAGGGAGGGAAAGGGAGAGATTATGGTGATGGTGATGATGATGGTGATGAAGGATCACCAATCCTGCATTCCAGGATCCAGAATCAGGACATTCCCAGATTTCCAGTTCTGTGGAATATTTCCTCATCCCACCCTCTGGAATCTGCAATTCCCAATGGGAAAAACTGGGAAGGGAGAGATGATGGGGGTGGTGATGACGATGGTGATGAAGAAGAACCACCAAGTCCAAACTCCAGGATCCAGGACCAGGACATTCCCAGATTTCCAGTTCTATGGAATATTTCCTCATCCCACCCTCCGGAATTCACAATTCCCAGTGGGAAAATCCTGGGAAGGAGACGACAAAGGAACAAAACTCGGAGCAATTCCCACAATGAGCTCCGGATATTCCTTCCCACACCTTTCCCAGACTTTATTCCAGGTCTGTTTACAGAGTTTCTCCCGGCACAACGAATCCCGTCCGTTACCATGACAGCGCCGCTCGGAGCAGCCCGATCCCTGTTTTCCAAAGGAAAACACGGATCCCTGTTTTCCAAAGGGGCCTGGACGCTCCCTGAGGGGAGCGGGACACACCCAAAGCTCCCTGAGGAATTCTCAGCCTGGAGATGCTCCAGAGGCTCCCGAAAATTCCTGGCAGCTGGAGGAAGGGAAGCGCAATCAACGCTCCGAGGTTTGTTTGGATTCGCTGCTTTCACAATAATAAATATTCATGGAAAAGCACGAGGAGTGCAAATGTCTGCTCGCTTCCAGGCCACGGTTCCATTTTAATCCTGGAAAATTCCAGAGGGAAGTGGGGAAGGAGCCTGGAATGGCCCAGAGGGGAAAAGGGAAAAAGTGTTTCCCAAGCTGGAGAATTCCCTCATTTCCCACACTAGACAATTCCCAGGGCATTTTCCAAACTGGAGAATTCCCACAGCACATCCCAGACTGGAAAACTCCCACAGCGCTTTCCAACCTGCAGAATTTCCAGGGCATGCCCCAGACCAGAAAATCCCCATGGAATGTTCCAAACTGGAGAATTCCCACAACATTTCCTGGAATGGAAAATTCCCATGGCATTTTCCAAACTTGAGCATTCCCAAGTCCTCCCACAAACTGGAGAATTCTCAGGGTACTTTCCAGATTGGAGAATTCCCAAATAATTTCCCAAACTGGAGAATTCCCAGGACAAGAGGGAACAGGAAGTTCCAGCCCTGCCGACCACTCCAGATCCCAAGGAAAATGTGGATGAGCCCGGAATTCTCCTGGGAAGTTCCCACCCTTTCTCCCTCTGCACTGGGATCACCAAATCCCACCTCAACCCAGCCCAGCTTCCCACTGGGAATTACACAGGAAAACCCCTCCACGAGCATCATTCCAACCCCAATCCCACCAAATTCCTTCCTTATTCCCATAAAAACCTGGGACACCAGCAGGAGCCGTTCCCTGCTCTGACAAAATTCCTCAGCTCCTGTTGAACTTCCAAACCCCAATTTCCAAACCAAATTTTTCCAAACCAAATTTTTCCAAACTCAATTCTTCCAAATCCCCATTCCCAAACCTCAATTCCCAAACCCAAATTCCAACCCCAATTTTCAAACCCTGATTTCCAAACCCCAATTCCCAAGCCAAATTCCCAAACCCCAGTTACCGAACCTCTATTTTTCCAAATCCCAATTTCCAATCCCAATTTCCAAACCCCAATTTTTCCAAATTCCAAGTTCCAACCCCTATTTCCAAACCAAATTTTTCCAACCCCCAATTTCCAAACCCCAATTTTTCCAAATTCCAATTTTCAAACTCTGACTTCCAACCCCAATTTCCAAATCTCGATTTCCAAACCCCATTTTTCCAAACCCCAATTTTCAAATCCTAACTTTTCCAAATCCCAGTTTCCAAACCCAATTTCCAAACCCTGGGAAGCTCCCGGCCGCGGGCGTGACCATCTGGACCTGCTGCTCAGGTTGGAATTAGTTTGGAATTCTTCCCTGACCTAATTTTTATCCGGAGCTGATTCCCAGACTTTCCATTGCTCCTGACAGCTTTCCGTGCTACTTTTCCTGCTTTTTTTTTCTCCAAGGAAAATCACGGAGATGCTCAGTCCCAAGTGCAGATCCCAAGGGGAATTTAGGCCGGACCTTTGGAGGTCATTTGTTCCCAAACTTTTTTCTTGGATTAATTCCATGACCTTGCTGGCAAAGGAATTCTCAGGCTCTTCCCAAAATCCTTCCCGACTTTTCTATCCCACCCCCAATTCCCAGTTCTGGCTATCAGGAATAGGGAGCTGAGAAAAAAAATAATGGGGGAAAAGATTTTTGGGATCGAGCCAAGCTCAATTCCTGCTGCGAATTCCGGAAGAACTGATCCCTGTTTTCCTTCATTTCAGTGTTTTCATGAAATTCCAGGAATTTGGGTGGGAAAGGACCTTAAATCCCATCCAATCCACCCCTTCCCACAATCCCAGGCTGCTCCAACCCCGGACATTCCAGGGACCCAGGGGCAGCCACAGGGAATTTTCTGGGAATTCTGTGTCAGTCCCTCCCAGGCAGGAGTTTTTCCCTGAATTTTTTTTCCAGCTGCTGATCCCATGGCTCCATTCCTTTGTGCTGGGAATTCCCTCTCCTCCCTCCATCGGCAGCTCTGCATCCGTAAATTCCTCAGGATAATCCATGGAAATGCAACAAGTGTGGATTTTATTCCTGATCCAAACCCACTTTTCCATAGAATTTCTCCCATGGGGACATGGGAAGGATGGGAAAGGTGACCCAAAGGACTAAAATTCCCAAAATATTCCTTAAAAAAGCAAATCCAACCAGAACAACACCCACTGTGCTCCTATTCCCAGAGGATTTTCCCTCCTTGCCCAAAATCCCAGGATGCTGGGAATGAAATCCCTCGGGGATGCAAAAAGAGAGGAAAAATCAGGATTTTACAGCAGAGAAAATCCAGGATAATTCCAGAGCCAAGCTGGAAAAACAGCCTGAATCCCATGGGAATCTCTCAGACACTTCCAAGATCCAAAGTGGCAGCAGCTTCCATGGGTGCAACACTGGAAAAATCCACGGATGCAACACCAGGAAAATCCATTAATCCCCCCCTACCAGTCCATCACTGGGATCCACAGGAAAGGAAAAACAAAAAAAGGGAAAACCAGGAAAACCAGGAAAAATCCAACTCACCAACATCGGACTCTTTGTGGGTTTTGATGATTTCCGCCAGCTCAAAATTCCCTGCAATGATGGCCACCTGGAAAAGAGCCGGAAAAGCGCCATGAGCAGCTCCGGAGCTTCCATATGGATGGGAACAGCTGCTTTCCGTGGGGGAAGCCAAGGATTCTTCTGCCTCGGATCATCCGGGAATTCCGAGGCGCCAATGCCTTCCCACGACAGTGGCCGGAGAGGGTTTGGGTGGCCCTGACTTGGGGACAATCCCTGTCCCCTGGAATTCCCAGATTCCAGGCAGAAATTAATCCCAAATCCTGGAATGCTCCCAGGGTGTTGGGTTTGGATCCTGGGTAAAATTGTGGAATTTGGAAGAGGTTTGGGATCAGCCAGTCCAGCTGGATGTGTCACTGACCGTGTCCCCAGGGGCCAAATCTAAATGATTTGGGGACATTTCCAAGGATTAGGAATGCCCTGGGCAGTCTGATCCTGATGGGAGGGGACTTCCCAGCAGCCAAATTCCCAAATCTCCAAATTCTCAGATCCCCAAATCCTCAAGTCCTCGATCCCCCAAATTCCCAAATCCCCAAATCCTGAAGTCCTCAAGTCTCCATGTCCCCAAATCCCAAGTCTCAAAATTCCCTAATCCTTGATTCCCCAAATCCTCAAATTCCCAAGTCCCCAGATCCCCAATTCTCCAAATCCCCAAATTCCCAAATCTCCAGATCCTCAGGTCCCCAAAATCCCAGGTCCTCGAGTCCCCAAATTCCCAAGTCCCCAAATCCTGAAGTCCTCAGATCCCCAAGTCCTCAATTCTCAAAGTCTCTAAATCCTCAAATCTCCAAATCCCAAAGTCCCAAAATCCCTAATTCTCCAAATCCCTGATTCCTCTTTTCCCCAAATCCCTAAATCTCCAAATCCCTAAATCCTCAAATCCCCAAACACTCAAATCCCTAAATCCCCAAATCCTCCAAGCATTCTGCTCCTTTTCCAAGGATTCTGCTCCTTTTCCCAGGATTCCCCTCCATCCCAAACATTCCCATCCCAAAAAACATCAACTTCCCCTTCCCACTTCCATATCCCACAAAACCCCCACATTCCCATCCTGTTTCCGGAATTCCATGTGCTTTTCCCTCCCTCCTGCCCCAGCACTGAATGCTCATCCCAAATCCTGCCCCAGTGGGACAAATCCCACCTGGAAAAATCCCAGGATATGTGACAAAATTCCCAGGAACATCGGGAAGCTCTGTGGGATTCCTGGGAGTTCTGCTCACCTGGAACGCCGTCTGGCTGTTGTAATTCCGGATTTCCTTGCTGGCGCCTCGGAAGAGGAGAACCCTGGCACAGCTTTCCTGGGGAAAAAAAACCAAACAAACAGGGAAAACAGGAATTAGACCAGGATTGGGAGCAACAGAGCCAGGAAATTCTTCAGGAAGAAGGAGGATGAGCATTCCCTAGGGATTTGGTATTCCTGGCCCTAAAGGGAGCAAGTTATGGAATCACAGAATTCCAGCATAGATTGGGTCAGAAGGGATCTTTGGGAACACCCAGATCCAAATTCCATGGATTCTGCCTGTTTTCCAAGGATTCCTCTCCTTTTCCAAGGATTCTTCTCCTTCTCCAAGGATTCTCCTCCTTTTTCAAGGATTCTCCCCCTTCTCCAAGGATTTTCCTCCTTTTCCAAGGATTCTGTCCCAGCAAAACATTTTGGGAATGGGATGGATTAAACCATGGAATGTTCTCTTGGGACATCCCAAATCAGGCTGGGGCTCCAAGGAGGAACAGCCTCATCCAAGGGCAGGGACGGATTCCACCTCTGGATTTGGAAACGGAGATCTAGGAGGGTCCAGGGGTGGTGTCACCTCCCCCATGATGTCCCCTGTCCCCAAATCCCACAGATTCAACTCTGGAACCCGAACTATGGAGCTATGAGGAGAAACAGCCTCAAACATCTTAATCCGAAGACAGGAATGGATTCCATCCTCTGGATTTGGGAATGGTGAGCCAGGAGTTTGCTCTTGGTGTCCTGTGCTGGTGCCACCTCCCCTGCGGTGTCCCCTGTCCCCAAATCCAATAGATTCAACCCTGGGACCCAAACCCAGGAGCTCTGAGGAGGAACAGCTTCACCCCAGGACAGGGATGGATTCTACCCTCTGGATTTGGGCATGGTGAGATCCAGGAGCATCCACGGCTGGTGCCACCTCCCCTGTGGTGTCACTGTCCCCAAATCCCACAGATTCCACCACGGGATGTTCTCCTGTGGAACCCAAAATCAGGGGTTCCAAGGAGGAACAGCCTCATCCTGGGACAGGGATGGATTCCACCTCTACATTTGGGAGTGGTGAGATCCAGGGCGGTGCTGTGCTGGTGTCACCTCCCTCACAATGTCCCCTTGTCCCCAAATCCCCTGGATTCAACCCTGGGACCCAAACTCTGTAGTTCTAAGGAGAAACAACCTCAAACTGCTTTATCCAGAGACAGGGAATGGATTCCACCCTCTGGATTTGGGAATGGTGAGATCCAGGAGCATGCAGAGGTGGTGCCACTTCCCTTGTGGTGTCCCCTGTCCCCAAATCCCACAGATTCCACCACAGGATGTTCTTCTGCAGAATCCAAAATCAGGGGCTCCAAGGAGAAACAGCCTCATCCCAGGACAGGGATAGATTCCACCCTCTGGGTTTGGGAATGGTGAGATCCAGGAGTGTCTGGGGGTGGTGCCACCTATCCCCAAATCCCACAGATTCAACTCTGGGACCCAAACCCTGGAGCTCCTGTGGAACGCAAAATCAGAGGCTCCAAGAAGAACAGTTTCATCCAAGGCCAGCAATGGATTCCACCTCTAGATCTGGGAGTGGTGAGATCCAGGGTGGTGGTGTCACCTCCCTCACAATGTCCCTGTGCTGGTGTCACCTCCCTCACAATGTCCCCTTGTCCCCAAATCCCCTGGATTCAACCCTGGGACCCAAACTCTGTAGTTCTGAGGAGAAACAACCTCAAACTGCTTTATCCAGAGACAGGGAATGGATTCCACCCTCTGGATTTGGGAATGGTGAGATCCAGGAGCATCCAGGGATGGTGCCACCTCCCTTGTAGTGTCCCCTGTCCCCAAATCCCACAGATTCCACCACAGGATGTTCTCCTGTGGAACCCAAAATCAGGGGCTCCAAGGAGAAACAGCCTCATCCTTGGACAGGGATAGATTCCACCCTCTGGGTTTGGGAATGGTGAGATCCAGGAGTGTCCTGGGCTGGTGCCACCTCCCCTGTGATGTCCCCTGTCCCCGTCCCCATCCCACCTGGTTGTAGAGGGCGCAGATGTGCAGGGCGGTGTTTCCTGAGGCGTTCTGCGCCGTCATGTCGGCTCCGTAGAACAGGAGGTGCTCCAGGTGCTGCACGTGCCCGTAGCGACAGGCCTGCTCCGGAAAACATGGAAAAGCGGGAATCAGGGAGCGGCGGGAGCCAGAGGATCTCCATCCATGTCACCAGGAGAATATTCCAGCAGCCCAAACCTAAACCTCAGGCATGGAATGATCCCATCCAGGAGCACTGGGAGAACACTGCCGTGGCCGGATCCCATTCCCATGGATCTCCTTTCACCTGGTAGATCTTTATCCATGGGCACCAGGAGAACATTCCCACAGTCCAGCCCTCAACCCCAGGGTTGGAACCACCCCATCCTTGGGTACCAGAAGAACATTCCTGTGGCTGGATCCCATCCCCGTGGTGGATCTCCATCCATTGGCACCAGGAGAACATTCACTTAGCCCAGCCCAAAACCTCGGGCATAGAATGATCTCATCCATGAGCACAAGGGGACCATTCCGGTGGCTGTGTCCTGTCCCTCGTGGATCCCATCCCCTCAGATCCCATCCCTGTGGATCCTATCACATATGATGGATCTCCATCCATGGGCACCAGGAGAACATTCACTCAGCCCAGGCCTAAACCTCAGGCATGGAATGATCCCATCCATGAGCACCAGGAGAACATTCCCGTGTCCCTATCCCGTCCCTGCGGATCCCATCCCTGTGGATCCTGTTGCACCTGGCAGATCTCCATCCATGGCACCAGGAGAACATTCCCATGGCTGTATCCTGTCCCTTGTGGACTCCATCCCCTCGGATTCCATCCCTGTGGATCCTATCACATCTGATGGATCTCCATCCATGTCACCAGGAGAACATTCCCATAGTTCAGCCCTCAACCCCAGGGATGGAACCACCCCATCCATGAGCACTGGTAGAACATTCCCGTGGTCGGATCCCATCCCCGCGGATCCCGTGGCACCTGGTGTATCTCCTGCCAGCCGTTCTCGTCCACGCAGCCCAGGCGGGCGTAGTCGTGCAGCAGCAGCTCGCAGCAGTAGGGGTCCCCCCCCACCATGGCACTGTGGTACAGCGGCGTCAGCCCCCGGCTGTCCTTGTAATCTGGGGATGCTCCCAGATCCAGCAGCGTCTGCCCGGGAGACAGGGAACGGCCCCGTGGGAACGGGAACGGTCCCTTGGGAATGGGAAACGGTCCCTTGGGAACAGGGAATATCCCCTTGGAAATGGGGAACAGCTCCTTGGGAAACAGGGAATGGTCCCTTGGGAATGGGAACATCCCATTGGGAATGGGAAATGGTCCCTTGGGAATGGGAAATGGTCCCTTGGGAATGGGAAATGGTCCCTTGGGAAACAGGGAACGGTCCCTTGGGAATGGGATCATCCCATTGTGAATGGGAAGGGTCCCTTGGGGATGGGAACACCCCATTGTGAATGGGAAGGGTCCCTTGGGGATGGGAAATGGTCCCTTGGGAAACAGGGAACGGTCCCTTGGGAATGGAGAGCGGTCCCACGGAAACAGGGAATGGTCCCTTGGGAAATGGGGAATGCTCCCATGGAAAAAGGGAATGGTCACGTGTGAATGGGAACATCCACTTGGGAACAGGAACACACCCTTGGGAATGGGGAACAGTCCCAGGGAAGCAGGGGATGGTCCCTTGGGAAAGGGGAATGATCCCTTGGGAAGGGGGAATGGTCCCTTTGGGAAGGGCTGGGATGAGGGAATCACTTCATGTCCGTGGGGAATTGGCTGGGGAGAGGGCTGGAGGGAAATGGAGGAAAAAAGGAGGGGGGGAAAAGGAGGGGGGTAAAAGGAGGGAAAAAGGAGGGAAAATCTGGGAAGGGGAGAGGAAAAGGGAGAGAAAGAGCAGAAGGAGGGAGGGGCAGAGGAGAAAAGGAAAATCTGCGAAAGGGGATGGAGGGAGAGAAGTAGAGAGGGAAGGAGGGATGGAGGGGAAGGGGAAAAGGGGAAAAGGGGAAAAGGGGAAGGAAAAGGGAAAGGAAAAGGGAAAGGAAAAGGGAAAGGAAAAGGGAAAGGAAAAGGGAAAGGAAAAGGGAAAGGAAAAGGGAAAGGAAAAGGGAAAGGAAAAGGTGGAATGCAGATGGAAAGCCCCGGCACTGACCAGCAGGGCTGCGTGATTCCGACACCTCACGGCTTTGTGCAGCGCCGTCATTCCCTCGCGGGTGCGGAAGTCCAGGTGGGCTCCGCCGTTCCGGAGCGCCTTGATCATCTCGGCGCTGAGCTCCAGCTGCGCCGCCGCCGTCAGCGGGCACTCTGGGAATGAGGGACATCCATGGAATGCCCAGCACATCCACGGGAATGTCTCCCCATGGGATCCACTGGAATGTGGATCTCACTTCCAGCTGGAAGTGCCCACCGAGATCTCCTTGGGGTTTGGGATCGGATCCATTGGAATGGGAATGAGGGTCAAATTTGGGAGCTGCTCCCTCCCAGGTATTCCCAAGGATCTCCTGAGCAGCGGGAGTGGGAATTGGATGGAAAATTCCAGGATTAGGCAACAACAGCAGAGCAGCCAAAATATCTCGGGAATGGGATGTGGGAAACCATGGGTTCTTCTTGGCCCCTTGGGAATTCCCAGATCTGGTGCTACCAGTGGAAAAATCCTCATCCTGGGAAAAGGGGTGGATTCCAATCAGGAGAAGCATCTGGATTCTCCCAGCTTTCCCTGAGGTTGCTGCCACGAATCCCACAGATCCTGTTGGGAATCCCAAGAACTCCAGGATTCCCTCATTCCCTTGGGATGCAGATGGGATTCCCAGAGGAGAGTGGGAATTGAAACATTTAAGGAATGCCACAGGATTGGGTCTGGAAACCCTATGGATACAAAAGGGAGAAGGAAAGGCTGGAATTCCGTGTCCATGGCCAGTTTGTCCCGGCAGGAAATCATGGAGAAAGGGCCTGGAATTAATGAGGGAATTAAGGAATGCCCGGGATCCAGACTGGAAAGGGGCTCAGGCCTTGGGAGGGGCTGCCCAGGGAGCTTTGGAGTGCCCATCCCTGGAGGTGTCCAAGGAATTCCTGGAGGTGGCACTCAGGGCTCTGGTGGGGATCGGGCCCAGCTTGCACTTGGTACCTTGGAATTCTTTCCCAAACTCAATAATTCCATGATTTGGAGCAGGGACACTCCAAGGTCATCTCATCCCTATCCCTGGGATCATTCCCATCCCATTACAAGGGCAGGGACACTTCCCACGATCCCAGGCTGCTCCAACCTTTCCTTGGGCACTGCCAGGGATGCAGGGGCAGCCCCAGCTGCTCTGGCAATGCCAGCCCAGGCAGGAATTCCTCATTGCCAAGATGCCACCCATGGCTGCCCTCTGGCAGTGGGAGCCATTCCCTGTGTGCTGTCCCTGCAGGCCTTGTCCCCAGTCCCTCTGCAGCTCTGCTGGAGCCCCTGCAGCCCCTGCAATGTGCTGGGAGCTCTCCCTGGAGCCTTCCCCTCTCCAGGAGAACATTCCCAGTTTTCCAAGCCTGGCTCCACGTCCCTTTCCCTCCCCCATTCCCAATTCCCGCAGCAATTTTTCCCCCACATCATTTCGGGGATTTTGAATCCTCCTTTGTAATTCCAACGTTTCCCTGGGCTCCTCTCCCTCTCCCGCTGTCCCTCATTAAATATCCCTTGTTAAACATCCAAGGATTTTTTCTTCCCTCTTTTCTCCGGCAAAACCATCCCTGGGGTTTGGCTTTCATTCCAGAACAACGGAAACTTATCCCGGATCCGGGGCTTTTTTCATTCCCACTTTTTCAATGTCCCCACAGGTAGCAACTGTGAATTTTTTTGGCTTTTTCATCCCTTTCAAATCCCGGGAATCTTTCCTGGAATATCTTCAATATCTTCCCAGCAACTGCAAAACGGGAACAGCCTCAAACGGGGTTGGAATTGCTCCCCAAGGTGGATTTTCCTGTATTTTTCCATCCAAGAAGAACTTGGAAAATGGGAATAAATCCTCGGCACAGCTTAAAACCTTTCCCAAAATCCATTGAAAATGAAGATTCCCAAAGTTTGGAATCCATGGGATCAGCTCAGGGTGTCCCAGGAAGCTCAGGGGATTTTATGGCTCTTCCCAGTTATTCCCAGAGCATTTGTGGGATTAAATCCTGTAGGAAACCATCTTTCCAAGCAGGATTTTCCAGTTTTCCATGCGGAGATTTTAATGGGATCCGCAAGGATCCACTCCTAAAATTCCAACAGGAGAAGTGCTGGCTCATTCCCAGCTCATTCCCACCCTGCTCTTCCAGCATCCAGCCCAGACTTCCTGGGAAATGCACGGGAAGCCAACCAACATTCCCAAAAGACCCCAAAGCTCCCAATCCAGGAATTTCTGAGAGATTCCCATCCATTCATCCAACAGTGGGTGGGATAGGAAATGGAAATGGGAAGGGAAATGATTCCAAGAGGAGAAATGTGGGATCGCATCCCAGTGAACCCCAAAAGGGATTGGGAAGGGAAGAGCTATTCCTAAGGAATGCCACATTGCTAAAATCCCCTGAAAAGCAGGAATTGCACCATAAAACCCAAAAAAATAGGGATAGAGCGGGAAAAATTCCAGAGGAAAGCCTGGAGGAATTCTGGGAAGGAATTGGGAATGTTGAGCTGATCCCTTCTGGGAAGAACTCCCGAATCCTGAGGTAAACATGGAACTGACCTCCGGTGTCGGGATCATGGAAGTTGGGATCCAGCCCCTTTTCCAGCAGCCGGCAAACCTTCTCCGAGTTCAGCATCTGCACGTATTCCATGAATTTCTTCAGGTTCGCCTGGATTTGGGAAAAACCGCAGCGTTAACATCCTGAAATTCCGGGAAAAGCCACCAGGGAAACATCCCCATCTCAAAAATCCAAGGAAAATCGGGATAACAGGATGGAATTCCGTCAGGATGGGACAGAAATCCACGTGGAAATGTCGGGAACTGAGGGGAAAATTTGGGAAAAACTCCAAGGAAATGGAGAAGGTGAAGCTGGATTTTACATCCAAGGAAAAAATTTCAATTCCAACATTTCCCACCTTAATTCCATACGGGAAAATGATCGTTTTTAGGAGGAATGAATCCCAGAAATGCCGTGTTTCCTTGTTTATTTGGATGATTTCCAGTTGGAAAGTTGGGAAAGAACCTTGGAAATGCCAAGTGGGATGAGGACAAGGTTTGGAAGGGAATCTGGGAATTCTGGAATGGTTTGGGTGGGATGAGAGCTGAAATCCCATCCCATTCCAAGGGCATGGACTTCTCCCACCATCCCAGGTTATTCCAACAATTCCAGGGATGAGGCAGCTGAAGATTCCTTGGAATTGCCGGATCATCGCATGGGAATCCAGGCTCCCAGTGCCTCCCCTCTATCCCAAATTTTGGGATCAGAATTTTGTTCCTTCAAGCTAGAATTCCCAAAGATTCACCTCAAATTCCCAAATCATTGGGATTTTTCCTATTTTTTGTCTGGCTGGATGAAGCCATTATTAAATTCCCGGATTCCAGGAATTGCAGAGGCAGGAATAGCTCCGGTGGGAAAGTCCCAGCTCCCACATTCCCAGATTTCCAGACTTTTCACTGGAGGATTTTTTTGGGAGCTTATTGCGATCTGGGAAAAGTCCTGGAAAATCCCAAGAGCTGGAATTCAGGCCGGCCGTGCCCTTGGAGCCGGGAGAGGCCGAAGCAAATCCATGGATCCGCCTCCCGCTGCCAGGCAGCAGCAAATGGATTCATTGATCCCACAGAAACGGGGAATTATGGATTTGCTGCCGCGCCGGGACAACGCGGAGCCTCTGGAATTGCGCATCTCCTCCCAGTGGGAATCTCCAGGGCCACGGCACCGGGAATCCTGGAATGGTTTGGGTGGGAAGGAACCTCAGATCCCATCCCGATCCTGTCCTATTCCAAGGGCAGGGACTCCAGGAAGGGTCTCCCTTCCCTTTTCCATCCCCAACTTCCATAAAAATCCCTCAGAATGGATTCTGAGCTTCCTTGATCCCAAAATCCTGGAATGGTTTGGGTGGGAAGGGACTTTCAACCCCATCCCATTCCAATCCCACCATCCCAGGCTGATCCAACCTTTCCTTGGACATTCCAGGGATGCAGGGGCAGCCCCAGCTGCTCTGGCAATTCCAGCCCAGCCAGGAATTCCTTCCCAAAATCCCACCCCAATCTCTCTTTTCCAAGGAATCCTGTCCATCCCTTTGAATCCCAGAAAATCCAACATTTCCCTGCCCGAGGAACCGGACAGAGTCACAAATCCCAGGAAAGCCCCACCCCGGGACACAGAGGCAGCGCCTCTAGTTTTCCAAGGAAAACCTCAATATTAAACACATGGAAGAGCAGGAATTCCCAGAAACTGAAGCAGGAATTCCCTGGATTTGAAGGATTGAAGGATAAACCCCCACCCCTCCAGGAGCTGAGGCAGGAATTCCCAGAAACTGAAGCTGAAATTCTCAGGAACCGAAACAGAAATTCCCAGGATTTGAAGCAGAGACCCACAGAAACCACAGCAGGAATTTCCCAAAAAACTGAAGCAGGAATTCTCAAAAAACCCAAAGCAAGAATTCTCAGAAATTGAAGGAAAAAATTCCCAGAAACTGAAGCAGAATTTCCCCAAAAACCAAAGCAGGAACTCCCAGAAACCAAAGCCAGAATTGCCCAAAAATTGAAGGAAGAATTCCCCAAAAACAAAAGCAGGAATTCCCAGGAGCTGAAACAGAATTCCCCAGAATCTGAAGCAGAAATTCCCTGAATTTGAAGGAGAAATTCCCAGAAACTGAAACTGGAATTCCATATGAATTGAAACCAGAATTCCCCAGCTCCAAAACCTCACGGAATCTCCATGTTGAATTCCAGCTGTTCCCTGGATGATCCCTGCCTGTTATCCCAATATTCCCAAGAAATCTCTGCGCTGAATTCCAGCCATTCCCTGGATGACCCCATTCCGGGAATGATCCCTGCCCATTATCCCAATATTCCCAGGGAATCTCCGTGCTGAATTCCAGCCCCATTCCCAGCTCCAGGAACGATCCCTGCCTGTTACCCCGATGTTCCCGTGGAATCCCTGTGCTGAATTCCAGCCCCATTCCCAGCTCAGGGGACAATCCTCAGCTCCAGGAACGATCCCTGCCCGTTATCCTGATGTTCCCATGGAATCCCCGTGCTGAATTCCAGCCGTTCCCTGGATGACCCCATTCTGGGAATGACCCCTGCCCGTTATCCCGATATTCCCCAGATCCGGTACCGTTCCCGAGGCTCTCCGGGTGTCCCGGTGTCCCCGTGCCAGCCAGGATCCCATCCCTGCTCCCGCTCCCTCTGGATCCAGCTCCAATCCCAGCCTTTTTTCCCGGGAGCTGCTCCAATCCCAGCTTTTCCGGGGAAAGGTCGATCCGTGCCCGCTGCGCCGGCGTCGCTCCAACGGGCACGGAATGAGGATGGATTGGCCGGAATTGTCCCTTTGGCTCCCACCCGGCATCCCCAAATATCCAAGGGACTGGAAAAGGCCAAGGAATGCCACAAAACCCCACAGGTTCTGGAAAGGCAGCAGCCCAAGGAAAAGGGAAATGGGGAAAAGGGGGGGAAAAAGCCAAAAAGGGGGGAAAAGGGCAAAAAGGGGCAAAAAAGAGAAAAAAGGAGAAAAAAGAGGAAAAAAAATAGGAAAAAAAAAGAGAAAAAAAGAGGAAAAAAGGAGGAAAAAAAGGAGGGAGAAAAGGAGGAAAAAAAGGAGGAAAAAAAGGAGGGAAAAAAGGAGGGAAAAAAGGAGGGAACAAAAGGAGGAAAAAATGAGGAACAAAATGGAGGGAAAAAAAGGAGGGAAAAAAGGAGGAAAAAAAGGAGGAAAAAAAAGGAGGGAAAAAAGGAGGAAAAAAAGGAGGGAAAAAAAGGAGGAAAAAAAGGAGGAGAAAAAGGAGGAAAAAAAGGAGGAAAAAAAGGAGGAAAAAAAGGAGGGAAAAAAGGAGGGAAAAAAGGAGGAAAAAAGGAGGAAAAAAAGGAGGAAAAAGGGAGAAAAGGGAAAGCTCCTTCCCAAAATTCCACAGGCTTGGGACAAGTAGCCAAAGGAAAATGGAAAAAGGAGAAGGAAGATGAATCCGTGATCCCGGATTTCATCACCCCACCAACACTCTTCCTGCTCAATCCCACCCCATGGAATAAAATCGGAGGAAATCTCCCCAACTGCTCCTATTCCGGTTATGGCACCAGGAATGCCGGGACTCCTTAGGATATCTCGGAATTCCGAGGCCGGAGGGATTTCCCAGGATTTTCCAGGTGAATTCCATGGGAATTTTGGGCTCACCACCACTGTAGGGATTTCCCAGGTGAATTCCATGGGAATTTTGGGCTCACCACCACTGTAGGGATTTCCCAGGATTTTCCAGGTGAATTCCGTGGGAATTTTGGGCTCACCACCACTGTAGGGATTTCCCAGGATTTTCCAGGTGAATTCCATGGGAATTTTGGGCTCACCACCGCTCCCACTCCGGTTTTGGTGCTGCTTTAATTTCAGCTTTGGATTCCTTGGGACATCCCGGAATTCCAGGGGTTTCCCGGGGGGTCTCCCGGGGTTTTTCCATGGGAATTCCATGGGAATTCCGAGGGATCGGGGCTCACCTTGGTGTGCAGCTTGGCGAACTGCTTGTCGTCCAACAGGGGCTGCGAATACACGCGGCGCTTGTAGCGGAACTGCCGAGATAAGAGATAAGAGATAAGAGATTAACATCTTCTGATAGATAAGAGATAAATAAGAGATATGAGATTGATAAGAGATAACAGATAACAGATAACAGTTAAATAAATGTAAGAGTTAAGAGATAAAAAGATAAGTGATGAGAGATAAGAGATGAGTAAATACGAGATAAAAGTAAAGACGAGAAAACAGACATGCAAATGTAAGAGGGAAAGATAGGAGACAAGAGATAAGAGATAAGCACAGACAAAAGAGGAGAGATAAAATGTAAGAGATAAAATAATATTAGATAAGGGATGAGAGATAAAAGGAGATGAGAGATAGAGGAATATGAGATAAAGACCATGGATAAGAGATAAGAGGGAAAGATAAGATATAAACAGAGATAAGAGAGTTGATATAAGATATAAGAGATAAATGAATTTGAGATAAAGAGGAGAGAGAAGAGATAAGAGACATACCAAGAAAAGAGACAACAGATAAACAGAGATAAGAGATTTGATGTAAATTTATTTAACTTGATATGAGATAATACATAAAAGAAAATACAAGATAAAGATAAGAGATAAGGGGCATACAAAGATAAGAGATAGTTAAATGGAGATAAGAGATAAGATATAAAGATATGAAGCTTAAAATAAGAGATCACGAATAAATGGAGATAAGATGTGATAAACAGAGATAAAAGAGGAGAGATAAGAGATAACAGATAAATGAATATGCGATAAGGGAGAAGAGATAAATTAATATAAATGAGAAAGATAAGAGAGAAGACATAAGAAACATACAAAGATAAGAAATAAATTGAGATAAGTGATAATCAGTGATAAAATAAACAGAGATAAGAGGTGAGATAAGAGATAAATTAAGATGATATAAAGATAAGAGACAAGAGAGACAAATGAATGTGAGGTAAAGGACAAGAGATAAATGAATATAAATGATAGACAAGAGAGGGGAGAAGAGACATACAAAGATAAGAGATATATATAACAAAATGTAAAAATATATAATAACAGAAAATTAAACAAAACTAAATGCAAATAAAATAAAACAAAATAAAATAACATAAAATTAAATTAAAACAAAATAAAATAAAAAAAAAAACCAAAATAAAACAATACGATAAAACAAAACAAAGTAAACAAAGGAAAGTGAAATGAACTAGAGCAAAAATAAAATAAGACAAAATAAAGCAGAACAATATAAACCAAAATGAAATTAAATAAAACAAAATAAAATATTTTAAATAGTAAAGTAACATAAAATGAAAATAAAATAAGACAAAATAAAACAATATAAAACCATGTCAAATAAAATAAAACAAAATAAAATATTTTGAAATATAAAATAAAATGAAATGAAATGATACAAAATAAAATAAAATAAAACAAAATAAATGAATAAAATAAAATAACGTCAAATTAAGATAAACAAAATAAATGAATAAAATAAAATAAAGCTAAATAAAATAAAATAAAATAAAATAACATAAAACAGAATAAAATAACATAAAACAAAACAAAATAAAATAACAAAACAAAACAAAATAAAATAACATGGTATAAAATCATATAGCATCAAATAAAATATTTTGAAATGTAAAATAAAATGAAATTAAGCAAAATCAAATAAAAGCAAAAAAATGAATAAAATAAAAATAAATATAATAACATGAAATTAAATAAAAATAAAATAAACAAAATAAATGAATAAAATAAAATAATATCAAATTAAGTGAAGATAAACGAAATAAATGAATAAAATAAAATAAAACTAAATAAAATAAAGCTAAATAACATAAAATAAAATAAAATAAAATAAAATAACATATAACAAAATAAAATAAAATAACTAAAACAAAATAACAAAATAAAATAACATAGCATAGCAAAATAAAATAAAATAAATTAAAATAAAATAAAATAAATACAATCTAAATTAAACAAATCCCCCAGCCCCCGTCCGCGCTGTCACCTCCAGGTAGGGCACGGGCGTGTCGGGGTTCAGGGGGTACTCCCGCAGCAGCCGCTCCTCGTCCAGGAATTTCCCGGCGCGGCCGTTGAAGGCGGGCTGGAAGAGGCCGTAGTTGAGCACATCCTTGAGGCTGTGGTTGAGTGTGCACAGGATCCGCTGCTTGGACACCCACACCGGCACGTCGGGGTTCAGCCGCAGACACTTCTGGGGACGGCACGGAACGGCACGGAACGCCGCGTCAGCGCGGGGAGACGCCGGGAATGGGACGGGGTGTTCATCGGGAACATTGGGGAAAGAGGGAGGGAAAGGGGCGGTGGGGTTTGGAGAGTGCAGGGCTATGGGAAATGAGGAATTCCCAAGGTTTTATGGATAAATTATTTTTTAAAAACCAAAATAAATCGGACGTTCCCGCTGTGAATTCCAAAGAGAAATCCATAGGGAAACAGAAGGAGAAAACGGGAATCCACCAGGTTCTCCAGGGAATGGGGGAATGAGGGAGTTGGGGTTTGGAGAGTGCAGGGCTATGGGAAATGAGGAATTCCCAAGGTTTTGTGGATAAATTATTTCTTAAAAACCAAAAAAATTGGATGTTCCCGCTGTGAATTCCAAAGGGAAACAGGGAGAAAAAGGGAATTCACCAGGCTCTCCAGGGAATGGGGGAATGAGGGAGTTGGGGTTTGGAGAGGGCAGAGCTATGGGAAGTGGAGAATTCCCATGTTTTTATGGATAAATTATTAAAAGACCCAAAAAAATTGGGTGTTCCCACTGTGAATTCCAAAGGGAAACAGGGAGAAAAAGGGAATTCACCAGGTTCTCCAGGGGATAGGAGAATGAGGGAGGGAAAGGGGGAGTTTGGGTTTGGAGAGGGCAGGGCCATTGGAAATGAGGGATTCCTGAGGTTTTATGGAAAAAAATTATTTTAAAAATTCCAAAAAATTGGGTGTTCCCACTGCAAATTCCAAAGGGAAATCCATAGGGAAACCGGGGGAGAAAATGGGAATCCACCAGGTTCTCCAGGGAATGGGGGAACGAGGGAGGAAAAGGGGGGAGTTGGGGTTTGGGGGACTTGGGGGGGCACAGAGCTATGGGAAATACAGAATTCCCAAGTTTTCCTGATTTTTTAAATTAAAAAAAATAAAAAATTGGGTGTTCCCCCTGTGGATTTCAAAGGGAAATCCATAGGGTAAGAGAAGGATAAAACAGGAATCCAAGGAGTTCTCCAGGGGAATGGAGGAAAAGGGAGCAAAAAGGGGGTGTTGGGGTTTGTCTGGCACAGAGCTATGAGAAATGAAGAATTCCCATGTTTTTATGGATAAATTATTAAAAGACCCCAAAAAAAAATGGGTATTCCCACTGTGAATTCCAAAGGGAAACGGGGAGGAAAAGGGAGTTCTCCAGGTTCTCCAGGGAATGGGGAATAAAGGAGGGAAAGGGAGGAGTTGGGGTTTGGGGGTTTCGGAGGGGGCAGAGCTATGGGAAATTAAGAACTCCCAAGTTTTCCTGATATTTCTCATAGGACAAACAAAGGACAATGGATCCGTGTCCGTCCCTAAGGAATTGTCACACTCCGGGCACGGATCTGGACGTGGATCCAAACGTGGATTTGGGAATGGATCCAGGTATGGATCCCAAATTGGATCCCAACACTGATTCCAGAATGGATTCCAACGTGGATCCCAACATGGATTCGGAAATGGATTCCAACATGGATCCTGACATGGTTTGGGAATGGATCCAGGCATGGATCCTGACATGGATCTGGGAATGGATCCCAACATGGATCCAGGAATGGATCCCAACGTGGATCCTGACATTGTTCCTCCTAAAGCCAGGCCACAGTTCCAGCCCCAATCCAGGCCCAGGGCACCTTCCCGGCTTTTTTCCAAGGATTCTCTTTGGATTTCTCCCAGGATCCTGGTTTTCTTCCCGATTATTCCTTCCATGCCATCCCAGCAGCATTCCCATTCCCAAAGGGTGGAAAATCCCACGGGATTCTCCTAAATTTCCGTGGGTTGGCAGGAGAAGGGATCAGAGCCACAGGATTGGGAATATCCATGGGAATTCCCACCTGGAGCTCCCAAATCCCACCTTCGGTCAGGCTGGATGTCACCATTCCCATCATTCCTGACCACAATCCTGGGAAGGAGTTGGGATTTTTGGATATCCAGGGAAAAGCAATCCTGGAGGAGAGGAGGAATCCATAGGAATTTTTTTCCATCCTCCAAAGTCAAACTGGGACCAGTTTGCGGAGCCAGCTGGGAAAAAAAAAGCAGGAATTTGGGGGCTTAGATCATCTCCTGAAGAAAATTCTGGCCCTGCCATTCCTGGAGTTTAATTCCATGATTGGAGAAGCCGCTTCCAGCAAAAAAAATGGGATAAGGGCGAGAGGGAGGATCCAGGAAGCACCTGGAGTTCCTGGAGCCAGAAAAACAAAGGATTTGGGATTTTCCAGTGAATCATGGGTCGATCCATCGGGAAGGGCGTTGGATGTTGTGTCATGCCACAAAACCCAATCCCAAAATCCCATCCGGTGATTCATGGTTCAAAGCTCCGTCCAAAAATCCTGGAATTCCAAACTTGCTGCAGCACTGACAGCCCTGGCCATCCCAATATTCCCAAAGTCCCCAGACTCTTGGAATGTTTCCAGGGAATTCACTCCCCCCATCCCACCCAGCGCTTCCCATGGGATTTGCTCCATCAGTTTTCTGGGATAAAGGTTCCCCACAAGGAAAACCGTCAGGAATTTCAAGGAAACACCACAATTCCCTGGAAAAGCCATCCCAGTCCATTCCTGGCAGCTCCTGATCCAACAGATTGAGGCTGGAATTTTCCCTTGGGAAGCAGCACCCTTGCCTCACCTTTCCAGCATTTTTCCAGGATCTTTCCTGATCCCTCAGGAATTCCAGGATCTGCTGGATCTTTGCCCTCGCGTCTCCTTCTTCCCAAAATTCCTTCCCAAATTTTGAACACCTTAACCTTGGAATGTTCTCCCTCCTTTCCTCAGTGCTTTCCCAAAAAAATCCACAAGTCATCCTTGGGAATTTCTCCCATTCCAAGCTCCTTCCCTTCCCCCTGGAGCTGTTCCAGTCCTCCCAGAAATTCTTGGAATTCAGTTCCAGCAGGAGCCTCTGGAAGTGGCTGCTCTGGAACTTTTAATTCAATCCAAATTGAAATTTCCAAATCGGGAATTTCTCAGAATTCCCACCCTTTATATCCAATCCTATTCAAGATTCCAAACCCATTTGGCCACCACATTCCCAGGAAAACCCAACAGTTCAAATTCTCCAGGAATTCTTTCCTGGATTTACCGGTTTTCCATGGAAAATCCCGGATCCATTCACTGCTCTTTAGGTCACGAAGGCGGCTCCTTCCCAAAAATCCTTTTTCCCTATGGAATCACCACTTAGAATGCCAACATTCCTCCCTCCTCACCTTCTCCATCCCTCCAATCCTGGTGGGAATTCCCACCAGGAATTCCCACAGGAATTCTTTGGAAAATCCAGCACTCACCGACTGCTCCATCCTGGAGCGAAAATTCCCAACTTTTCTCACTGGTGGCTCCATCTTTTCCTTGTCGTCCCTTCGTGTCCCCCTGGATGCTCCAAGGGGACAAAATCCCATGGAAGGAGTATCCCTGTTTTCCATGGAAGGGCTATCCCTGTTTTCCATGGATGGGCAATCCCTGTTTTCCATGGATCCTCTGGAAGCATCCGCTCCGGAGCTTTGAATCCCAAGCCAAATAAATCCTGGGAATGTTGATAAACTTATCCAACCACTCCCCTCTGGATCAATCCTGCCGGGATTGGTCCAACGCTTCCAGGGGCCGTTCCCAGGAAATTCCAACCTCCAGCTCCACGCTCAGATTCCCAGGAAAAATACAAAATTCTGAGCTGGAGAAAAAAGGGGGAATTTTCCCTCCTATCCCTGTTTTACCTGGTTAAAATTGGGATTTTCCTTCCATTAATTCCCAGCTTGAATTGGAATCCTGCACATTCCTACGGAATTTTTTCTCCTGCTTCCCACAAAAAACAAGGATCTGATTATTTAGGATGAAACAGCACCAAAAAAATGTCGGAAACCTCCGAACCAGCCAAGAAAAAACCAAGGATGTGATGCATTCGTGCAAAAAAAAATCTGGAAAAATGCAGGTTGAAAATGGTGTGGATAAAAATTCCAACTTTTTGCTGGAAAAATGGGAATTAACCATGGGAAAGCTGAATAATAAATGACAGGAATTATTTTGATGCAAAATCAAATCAGGATTTGAATCTGATGAAATTCCAAAGGGGATTTAATGGGAAGAGAGGGAAAAGGAGAAATTGGGCAGGAAATTTCAATTAATAAAGGATTAATTAATAAATTATTAATCAGTTAATATTTATTTATTTATTTATTGCCAATTAATAGAAGTGGGCTTGGATAATGATTCCTCATTTTTGAAATTTTTAGGGAATTCTTATCAAATTCCAGGCCGGGTTGGATGAGCTTGGAAAAGCCTTCCCAGGTTCCCATTGGAATCTGAGGTTCTTTAAGGACTTTTCCCACCCAAATTTTCCCAAATTCTCAATAAAACCTCCCAGAAATAATTTTCCAGGGAAAAATAATTCCATCATTCCCAAGGACGAGCTCATTCCTTCTCCTGTTCCTCGCACCAGGCTTCCCTCATTCCGTAAAAAACCAGGATAAAAAAAAAAAAGCCGGAATTTCTATCGATCCCCGATGGGAACGGGGGGGAGGATTTGACTGGTTAATTAATCAACCATAATGAATTAATGAATCGGTGACCCGTGAATGTCAGGATAATTGAAGATCCCGGACAAAGGCGGCTGCGGAATGTTTGATTCCAACCAGGATCATCCCGAAAAATGAGTTTTAGCAGCCCGGCTGAAGGAATTTTTCCATGGAAAAGCAAAATTCCTGGAGTGTGGGAATGGATGAGGGTTAATTAATCCTTTTTTGGCATGATTTGAATTAATTACTTAAAATTTTCACGGATATCAGCATGGAAAAAACTGGAAAAGCTGGAACAATATAAAATGTGGGAATGAGGTGGGGTAGGATCTGGGATTAAGCAAAGAAATAAAAAAAAAGAAATTTCCGTTTGGAAGAGGAGAAGCCAAAGCCGGGAAATCGGCCCAACCCCAAGCCCAGCCCAGGCCCGATGGAAATCTGGGAAGCAAAGGGAAATCGCTGGGGAATGAGGGAGCCCCAGGGCGGCCCAGGGCTTCCAGAAGCTTCCCTGAGAATCCCGGGATGAGCCAGAGCCGGTCCCAAAGGAGCCCCGGAGTCGTCTCTGCTCCAGGCTGAGCCCAAACCCCAAATCCAGCGGGAGTTTTCCAGCCAAAATCCCAAAACCCTCTGGAGATTTCCAGCCCAAACCCCAAACTCCTCCAGAGTTTTCCCAAGTCCCTCTGGAGTTTTCCAGGTCAAATCCCAAACCCCTTTGGAGGTTTCCAGCCCCTTTCCAAATCCCTCTGGAGTTTTCCAGATCTTTCCCAAATCCCTCCGGTGTTTTCCTGTTTTCCAGCCCAAATCCCAAACCCCTCCAGAGTTTTCCCAAATTCCTCCAGAGCTTTCCAGCCCCTTCCCAGCTCCATTCCTTTCCCTGGCCCCACTCCATCCCCTCCTTATCCCGAGGATCCGGAATCCAAAAACTTTCTCCTGCTGCTTCTTTTGTGCTCTGGATCCCAGACGTTCCTGAATTCCCTCATTAATTCCAGCCCCTTTTCCACTATTTCCTGCCGGGACAAACTGACCATGGACAGGGAATTCCAGCATTTTCTTCTCCCTTTTGTATCCATGGGGTTTCCAGATCCAATCCCACAGCATTCCTTAAATGTTATAATTCCCACTCTCCTCTAGGGATCCCATCTGCATGCCAAGGGAATGAGGGAATCCTGGAGTTCTTGGGATTCCCAGCAGGATCTGTGGGATTTTCCAGCTCCTCCAGGGCACTCCCTTGTGGATCCTCAACGGGAATCCAGGCAAGAATTTCCTTCCCTTCCCTTCCCAATGGAAGCTGTGAACCCTTCCAAGAGTTCCTTTTCCTTCCCCATTCCCACTGTTTTGGGCAATTCCCAGAATTTGACAACCCCCAACTCCAAGATTTTACTGGCCACAAGAAACCCTCAATTTAAGGAATTCTGGGGAAAAAAAAAATCACTTTTTTCCTCCTCTTCCTTTTTCTCCGGCTGGAGCTCTTTGGTTGCTCCCACATTCCCAAGGAATCCAGCAGATGGAATTCAGAGCCGTTATTCCTGATATTTTTTTTTAGGAATATTTCCAAGTGCTCAACTAATTTTCTTTTCATGCCAATTTTTCCTCGCCTCAAATGACTCAGAATCCCTCTTTATTAAGCACGGAATGTGCTCTTCCCGAAAAAAATGGCTGGAAAATTAAAAGATGGGATTGACGTTTTCCATGAAAATTGCCTCAATGGATGCATCCTGTTCCAGCAAATCCGCTTGGGAGGAGAAAAAAAGGGAATTTTGGTCGTAAAATCTTCTAAATTTATTAAATTGAAAATGTGCTGGTCGCGGCTTGATCCGAGTCAGATTTTCCTTGGAAAAAGCCGCGGATTGGGAACACGCGGCAGCTCTGGTTATTTGCGGGCGGATTTTGCTGCCGGCGGATTTCTCCCAGATAAAATCGGGAATTGCTCAGATTCCGATCAATCCACTTTGTTTGATTGAGCTCACAGAGGGTGACTTTGCCCCCGGGGCAATTCCCGGGATTTGGGGTTGTGCTGGAATATTTTGGGAGGTTCTGCTGCTCGTCATTGTCTGGAATGTGCCAGGGCAATTGTTTGGGATAAATAGGATTTATTTCCATGGAATTGTTCAAATTTGGGGTGGAAAAAGCCACTTAAATGTGGTGGAACTGCAGCTTTCCAATGTTTCCTCTGGATCGTGGATTGGAAAAACCGGGAAGGGTCTGGAAAAGCCAGGATGGGGCTGGAAAAGCTGGGAAGGGTCTGGAAAAGCCGGGAAGGGTCTGGAAAAGCTGGGATGGGGCTGGAAAAGCCGGGATGGGGCTGGAAAAGCCGGGAGGGCCATCCATGGAGGAATCCAAGGAATTCCTGGATGGGGCTCTCAGAGCTCCGTGATTGGGATCAGGCCCAGCTTGGATTTGATCTTGGAATTCTTTTCCAAGCTCAGGGATTTCAGGATTTATGGTTAAAGCACCTGAATCCTTCCAGGGGATTTTTGGGAATCACTCATTTGATTCCCACCGGTTTTTGGGACACTCTCACTCAGCTCCATCCGGATCCTCCCTCCGGATGCTCCAACGGCCACCAAGGGAAAACAGCTCCCAAAAAAACCCCCAGAAAAGCCACAAAAAGCCTGGAAAAATCCGCAGGCAGCACCTGCAGGAATGGGGACGGGGAAAATGGAAATGGGGAAGAGGGAAAAAAAGCGGAGCAGCTGCTCCATTCATGGAGCACGATCCGGCGGATCTGAAAGGAGCCGCATTTCCATGGAAAAACAATGGGAAGCTCCAAGCAAAAAGCAGCTCCCGGCCTGTTTGGAAGCGCTTTGATTCTGCCCTAAAACGGGGGAAAATTCCATTGGAGTTCTCGACATCCCAGGGTTTTTGCCGCAGTGCGAAAGCAGGGAAGGATCAAAGGTTTGGGGCCATTCCCAAGGGCCATTCCCTACATCCTGATTTTCCCCTTGCAGGAATCAAATTCTCCTGATTCTCCCTCTTTTTACGGTGTTCCCATGGATGGAGAGTGGAGAATGGAGATGGGAATTTCGGGATCTAAGTACTGGGAAAACAGGGAATGGAAAAGCTTTGGGATGGAGGCAGGGAATTGGTGCGAAGGGGAGCGATCCCTCATCCCACACTTTTCCATGTTCTCTCTTCCCTTGGAATCCACATTCCCACTCTCATCCCTCACTTTTCCAGGTGTTCCCATCCCTTGGAATCCACATTCCTGTGGGATCTCCACTCTCATCCCTCCCTTTTCCATGTTCTCCCTTTCTTTCCCGGGAATCGGCCACATGGGATGGGCAGGAGCCTCCTCTTCCACATCCCAAAGGAATTCCCAGGCAGAATTCCCATTCCCACCCAGCCTTGGAAGACCGAGGAATCTCCTCAGCAAAGCCGGAGGAAAACTGGGAGGCTCTCGGCTAAAAACCACCTTGGAAGGGAAAAAATGTGGGAATTCCAAGGACTGAGGGATCAGGGCTGGGAGCTCCCAACGCATCCTGGAAAACATCAGGAAAACCTCTGGAATTCCAACTGGACACTCCCGGTCCATCCAATGCCGGGAGCTGCTCCCAGATAAATCCAGCTGGGATTTTATTTGAATTCCAATTTTTCCATGATTTTGAAGGGAAAAGGAAGAACTCCCAGCATGAAATGGGGAAGGAAAACTTTTGGAAAGTTCCCCCCTGGCTGCACATCCCTGATCTTTCCCAGCTGTTCCCATAAATTCCAGCCCTGGGAATGCCAGCAGCTTCCCGAGGCTGCAGGAGCCTCCCATCTCTCCCCATTCCAGTTTTCCTGGGATGTGCGGAACCTGTGGTTTCTTGGAATGAGTTTTCCTCTGCTTCCAGAGGAAAAACAAATGGAAAACCTCTGGAATCACAGGCAATGCCAGCCCCCACAGAGCCCATTCCCATGGGATGATCCCAAGGTTTGCTCCAGCACCTCCAGGATTCCAGCACTGCTGACAGAGAGGAAAACTCGGCACATTCCCAGGATTTTTCCTGGATTTGCCACTTTTTCCTACCAAAGAAGGAGGCTGCTCCCAAAGCGCTCCCGCCAAATTTCAGGAATGCGTTTTCCCGTGGGATTTAACGGCGCAGAATCCATGAATTGTTCCAGAGGAACCAACCCCAGCTCGGGCGTGTTCCTGTCTCCTTAAAATCCGGCTCCGAGCTCGCGGACCCCGTGGGAGGTTGGGATAATTTTATCCCGGGTCTCCACCACCCTTCCCACGGAGCAGCCGGAGGCGGGAATGGCTCTTCCCGAAGGATCCACAGCTCCGGGATGGGACAGGGAAGCTCCAAAGGATCCTCAGGGATTCCTGCACCCTCCTTTTGCCAGGATCACATTCCCAGCTCGAGGAGTGATCCAGGTTCTCAAATTCCAAAAAAAATCACAGGTTTGGGAATCTCTGGAGCTCAGGGCGTCCAAGGAAATCAGTTCCCGGCCCTATGGAAAAGCTCCAGGATGGGAAACACCTGGAGCTCCAGGCTGAGCCCGGATCCTGGATCACGGCTGGATTCCTGGAATGCTGCACTGGGAGCAGCGGGACATCCCATGGATTGCCTGGAATCTCATAATGGGGTCAATGGGACATTCCATGGATTCCCTGGAATCCTGCACTGGGAGCAGTGGGACATCCCATGGATTCCCTGGAATGCTGGGATCAGTGGGACATCCCACGGCTTTCTTGGAATCTTTGATGGGATCAGTGGGACATTCCATGGATTCCCTGGAATCCTGCACTGGAAGCAGTGGGGACGTCCCCGGCTTCCCAACCTTCTGGACACTCCAGGACATTCCAGACCTGCCTGGACATCCCAGGAAAGTCCAGATGTCCCACCTGGACACCCCAGAACATTCCAGAACATTCCAGACCCTCTGCTTGGACACCCCAGGACATTCCACGACATTCCAGACCTGCTAGGACATCCCAGGATAGTCCAGAAGCCCTGGACACCTCAGGAAGGTCCAACCTCCTCCATCCACAATCCGAGTGGGAGAACCAGGAATTGGGATCCCATCACCCCACAGGACACTTGGGAAGGGAAGGGAAGGAGAAAAGAGGAGGAAAGACCTCAAAAATTCCTCATTTCCCACAGCCCCATTCCCTGAAAATCTTCCCCATTCCCATGGAATTCCAGAACATTCCAAGCTGGAAAACCCTCCCCAGGATCTCCAAGTCCAACTCTTGGCCCTGCACAATACAATTCCAACATTCCCAGCACTGACCCGAGGGCATTGTCCCAAACCTTCCGGAGCTCTGGAATGCCGAGGGTTGGGAGCAATTCCAGAGGTTTTGGGAATTGCAGCTCCCTGGAGCAGCTCCACCAGCCACCAGGAGCTTTCCCAGGATTTTCCAGGTGTGGGGAATTTAAGCTCTCTTCCCTGGCTCAGATGCAGGTGATAAAAACTGGGATGTGCCGACGGAAAAGGCCCTTCACTCCCAGGAAAACTGGGGGGAGATTTGCACGTGGGAATTCCAGCACTTCCACGGAATCCCAGGGATTTGGGATGAGCAAGTTCCAGGAGGGCAGGAAAACTTCCCGGGACTTTCAAACCCCACCTGGAGCCTCCCAGAACAAAGATGGGGATTCCATAACCTGAGCTTTATGGCAGTCCTGACCTCGGGAATGCTGGGATGGAGCCGGACTTGGGGCTGGAAAACTGATGATCCCAAAGAATTCCTTTCCCAGTGATCCCAAAGAATTCCCAAACTGATGATTGAGAGAACTCCATCCCAGTGACCCCAAAGAATTCCCATGCTGGTGATCCCAAAGAATTCCCATCTCCAGCAGAGTTTTTATGGAAGAGCTGGTGGAACACTGGCCGTGGATCCGGAGCTCCAGGCGCACCTCTGTGATGGCTCTTGGCCAGCTCGGTGTCCCCAGAGCCACCAGACACAGGATTGGTGTCCCCAGTGCCACTGACCACAGACTCGGTGTCCCCAGTGTCACTGGCCTCTGAGAGCTTGGTGTCCCCAGAGCCACCAGACACAGGATTGGTGTCCCCAGTGCCACTGGCCACAGACTCGGTGTCCCCAGTGTCACTGGCCTCTGAGAGGTTGGTGTCCCCAGAGCCACCAGACACAAGCTTGGTGTCCCCAGTGCCACTGACCTCTGCCATCTCTGTGTCCCCAGTGCTACCAGTCACTACCTGCTTGGTGTCCCCAGTGCCACTGACCACAAACTTGATGTCCCCAGTGTCACCAGCCTCTGCCAGCTCCGTGTCCCCAGTGCCACGAGACACAGGTTCAATGTCCCCAGTGTCACTGGTCTCTGCCAACCGTGTCCCCAGTGCCGCCACCCTGCTGTCCCCGTGGGAACCCCACGCCAGGCCCCAAAAAAGAATTTTTCCTTTCCAAGAGGCTCCAACCCACCTTGGTGCCCTCTGCTCACCCCAGGTCTGTCACCTCAGCCTTGTCACCTCAGCCTTGTCACCTCCAGCTGCCCACTCCCCTAATGAGAGCTGTTAATTACCCCATTGCCGCAGCCCTCCAGCTTTTCCAGCCTCTCATTCCCTACAAACACCCCAGTTCCAGGGAATTCCAGGTTCCCAGAGTGCTGTGCCCTCCTGGGTCACTCTGACGGTCACTTCAGGGATAATGCCTGGGTCACTCCTGGGTCACCCCTGGGGTCACTCCTGGACTTTGGGGTCCCTCTGGGGTCACTCTGGCACATCCCACCAATGGCACTGGCACATGTCCCCCCCATTCCAGTGTCCATCACCCCCACACCATCCCAGTGTCCATCACCCCACACCATTCCAGTGTCCATCACATCCACACCATCCCAGTGTCCATCACTCCCACACCATTCCAGTGTCCATCACCCCACACCATTCCAGTGTCCATCGCCCCACACCATTCCAGTGTCCATCACTCCCACACCATTCCAGAGTCCAACACCCCACACCATTCCAGCGTCCATCACATCCACACCATTCCAGCGTCCATCACCCCACACCATTCCAGTGTCCATCACCCCACACCATTCGAGTGTCCATCGCCCCACACCATTCCAGTGTCCATCACCCCACACCATTCGAGTGTCCATCACTCCCACACCATTCCAGTGTCCATCACCCCACACCATTCCAGTGTCCATCACTCCCACACCATTCCAGCATCCATCACTCCCACACCATTCCAGCGTCCATCACCCCCACACCATTCCAGTGTCCACCACACCATCCCAGTGTCCATCGCCCCACACCATTCCAGTGTCCATCACATCCACACCATTCCAGAGTCCATCATCCCCACACCATTCCAGCATCCATCACCCCACACCATTCCAGAGTCCATCACATCCACACCATTCCAGCATCCATCACCCCACACCATTCCAGTGTCCATCACATCCACACCATTCCAGCATCCATCACCCCCACACCATTCCAGTGTCCATCACTCCCACACCATTCCAGCGTCCATCACTCCCACACCATTCCAGAGTCCATCACCCCACACCATTCCAGTGTCCATCACCCCACACCATTCCAGTGTCCATCACCCCACACCATTCCAGTGTCCATCGCCCCACACCATTCCAGCGTCCATCACCCCCACACCATTCCAGTGTCCATCACCCCCACACCATTCCAGTGTCCATCACTCCCACACCATTCCAGTGTCCATCGCCCCACACCATTCCAGCGTCCATCACATCCACACCATTCCAGCGTCCATCACATCCACACCATTCCAGTGTCCATCATCCCACACCATCCCAGTGTCCATCACCCCACACCATCCCAGTGTCCATCACTCCCACACCATTCCAGCATCCATCACCCCCACACCATTCCAGTGTCCCTCACACCATCACTGTCCAGCCCAGCAGAGCACCCTGGACATGAGTGCCCATCACACAGCAGCACCGCAGCCCCACAGCCTGGCCCTGGAGCCGATCCCAATCTCAGTCCCAGAGCTACTCCCCGTTCCAGGCTAGTGATGGAGCCGCCCCTGCTGCCCGATCCCAGCCTGGTCCCGGTGCCAATCCCGGTCCCAGTCCCGTTCCCGGTCCCGGTGAGTGCGGATCCCTGGGGCGGGGAGCGGCCCCGCACCGCAGCACCCCGGGATGGCAGCGGGAGCGGGGGGACACCGGGGTGGGGACACCGGGGACTCGGGCAATGGGACCCGTCCTGCCGGGCCCGTGGCGGGGAGAAGTTTGCCGGTGCTGCCGGGGCGGCGGCGGGGCCGGGAGCGGGCGGGATGCGGGACGGGATGCGGGACGGGATGCGGGACGGGATGCGGGTTGCCGCCAGCGCTGGAGCGGCGCCGAACCGGGTGCGGATCGGGGCGCAGATCGGGACCCGTCTGAGAGAGGGTCGGGACCGGTCCCGGTGCGGATTGGGGCCGGTCTGAGCGAGGTTTGGAGCCGGCCCGGGTACAGAACGGGGCCGGTCTGAGCGAGGTTTGGGGCCGGTCCGTGTGCGGATCCCGGCGCGGAGCGGGCCCGGTGTGTGAGTGCGGGTGGGGCTGCTCTGGGTGCGGATCGGGGCCGCTCTGGGCTGCGCATCCCGGCGCGGGCGGCTCGCGGTGGCGCTCCCGGTGCGGCTCCCGCTGCGCATCCCGCCTCGGCGCGGTCCCGGTGCGGCTCCCGCTGCCCTTCCCGGCTCGGCGCGGTCCCGGTGCGCATCCCTCCCGGCTCGGCGCGGCTCCCGCTGCCCTTCCCGGCTCGGCGCGGTCCCGGTGCGGCTCCCGGCTCAGGGCGGTCCCGGCGCGGCGGCGGCCGCTCGGGGCTCCCTCTCTCCCTCCCTCCCTCCCGCCCGGTGCCCCCGTTCGGCACTCACCGTCTGCTGCAGGTCGGGGATGCCGATGCGCACCACGATGGCGCCGGGCGCGGGCTCCTCCATGCGCGCCGGGGCCGCCAGCTTGGGCGAGCGGGGCCCGCCGTGGCCCCGGGCCGGCTCCAGGCGCGGCTCCTCCCGCAGGCCGGGGCTCGGCTCCCCGCTGCTGCTGCTGACGCGGGGCTGGCGCTCCGGCGGCGGCTCCGGCGGCGGCGACTCGGGGCTCTCATGCTTGCTGCCCGCGGGGCTCAGAGGCATGCTCCGTGCGCCGCGGCGGGCGGCCCGCGCCCGCTCCGCTCCCGCACCGGCTCCGGCACCGGCACCGGCTCCGGCTCCGGCTCCGCACCGCGCCGGGGCCGCGCTCAGCGCCCGCCCGGGGCCCTGCGGGGGGAAGCCAGGGGTGAGCGGAGCGGCGGGACAGAGCCGGGAGAGGCATCCCGGAGCCCCGGGAGGAGCCCTGGGACTGGCAAAGCCCGCGGGGAGAAAGCGGAGCTCCCGAGGGATGGGGAAATCTGGGACGGGACACCCGGGATGGACAGGGACACCCCCACAGGGACCCTCTGGAACGTCCCCTCGGGAAGGGCATTCCCCGGGAAAAGTGCAGGAGTGAATTCCCACTCTCCCTATGGACATTCTCACCAGATTCCACAAACCCTCCCAACAGGGATTGTCCCGAAAAAGTGACCATTCCTCAGGAGAAATCTGGGATGGGACCCCCGGGACGGACTTGGACACCCCCACAGGGACCCTCTGGAATGTCCCCTCGGGAAGGGCATTCCCCGGGAAAAGCCCAGGAGTGAATTCCCACAGGGACCCCCGGGAATATCCCACCAGGAAGGGCATTCCCAAGGATGGAGGAATCTGGGAAGGGACTCCTGGAATCCCCATTCCCAGCAGGGATCATCCCTCGGGAAAGGATCCCCAGGATGGACATGGACACCCCCACAGGGACCCTCTGGAATATCCCTCCGGGAAGGGCCATTCCCAAGGAAAAGTCCAGGAGTGAATTCCCACTCTCCCCATGGACATTCCCACAGGGATCCTCTGGAATATCCCTCAGGAAGGAGAAATTCCTCATGAGAAATCTTAAAGGGGATCCCCGGACCCCAAAAATTCCCCCAGCTGGGCCCATTCCCTCAAGAAATCTGGGATCAGCCCCACTTTTCACATGGAATCTCCTCGGGAATTCCATGGAATTTTCCCAGCAGGATCCATCCCCTAAAGGGACCCCACAAAGAAACTTTGGGATCCCACCCCGAGAGATGAGGAAAAACAGCGGGAGAACCCCAAAATTCCAGTCGGGAAAATGCACTTGGGAAGGAGAAAAGTCAGGATAAACAGGAAAAACCACCGGGATCCTCCTGCCCTGTGGCCTGGGATAGACAGGAAACCCCTTTGGATCCCTTCGCATCCATGCCCCAATCCCATCCCAAATTCTCCTCCCTCCCTTTCCCAAATCCTGGATTTGATTTATTCCCATTTTCCCCCCTCTCTCTGCCTTGTTATCCCACAAATGGAGTGCTCCAGATGGCGACCTCTGGGATTTTCCCTTTTTTTTTTTCCATCCCTCATTAGTTCCCAATAATTTTAAGGCCCTGTCTGGGAAAGGCTGGAAAAAATGCCACAATGGAATAATTCCCCAAATTCCATTTTGCAGAGTCATTTTCCCTCCTTAAATCCACTTTTTTGCTCATGAAATCAAAAAATTTCCACTTTTCTTTCCCAAGGAATCCATGGAATCTTTTAGGAATCACAACCCAAAGAGTCTCATTCCAATAGCAGGGGAAAAAAGGTTGGAAAAGCTTCCAAGGGAGCCAGAAAAATATTACAAGATTTTTTTTTCCCCTGCAGTGGTGTTTTCCTTGAATTTCTGAGAATTCCTTGGATTTCTGAGCATTCCCAAGAGGGTCAGAGCAGAGTCTCCTTCCCTCCTTTTCCTTCAGGAACAGAATTCCCAGATTTCCCACCCTTCTTCCCATCATTTTGGGATTATAAATCTGGAGCCTTGCCCAAATTCCAGTGCTGGGAGCAGCAATTCCAGAGGGAACAGAAATTCCAGAGATGACAGAAATTCAGAGGGAAATTCCAGAGGGAGTCCAGCTGGGAGAACCCTGGGAAAAGGGCAGCAGGATGGGGACACCCAGAAAGGATTTTTGGGAATTTTTGGGGGGATTTTTTGGGTGGATTTTCAGATTGGATCGGAGCTTTTCCCTGGAATTGAAATTTCTCCCTGGGATTGGAATTTTCCCCTGGGATTGGATTTTTTTCCCCTGGGCCTGGCACTTTTCCCTGGCAGAATCCAGGTTAAATTCCCTCCCTTTCCCAACTTTCCCAGTTTTCCCAAGCCCAGGGATGGCTGGGAAGCTGCTGCCTCCTCCTCAGTCCCACATCCCCATCCAGAAAACCCGGGATCCTTTGGGAAAAGGGATTTTTGGGAAGCACCTGGCTCGGCGTGTGCCCAGGTGAGGCCATTCCCGAGCTTTTCCTGGGAAAACCGGCCAGGAATGACAGGGCCAAGGGAGACCTGGTGTCCTGCTGGGATCACTGGGATCACTGGGATCGCTGGGAATGGGCCCAGGAAGAGCTGGGAAAATCCTGACTGGGATTTTCCAGTCCTGGAATTGCCACTGCCTGGCCACACGGGAGAGGGGTCCTGGATCCTGAACAATTCCTGCCCTTCCAGGGATCCCAAACAATTCCTGCCCTTCTTTCCATGGATCCCAAACTATTCCTGGTCTTCCAGGGATCCTGAACAATTCCTGCCCTTCTTTCCATGGATCCCAAACTATTCCTGGCCTTCCAGGGATCCCAAACAATTCCTGCCCTTCTTTCCATGGATCCCAAACGATTCCTGCTCTTCCAGGGATCCTGAACAATTCCTGCCCTTCTTTCCATGGTTCCCAAACGATTCCTGCCCTTCTTTCCATGGATCCCAAACGATTCCTGCTCTTCCAGGGATCCTGAACAATTCCTGCCCTTCCATGGATCCCAAACGATTCCTGCTCTTCCAGGGATCCTGAACAATTCCTGCTCTTCCAGGGATCCTGAACAATTCCTGCTCTTCCATGGATCCCAAACAATTCCTGCCCTTCCAGGGATCTCAAACAATTCCTGCCCTTCTTTCCAGAGATCCCAAACAATTCCTGCCCTTCCAGGGATCCCAAACGATTCCTGCCCTTCTTTCCATGGATCCCAAACAATTCCTGCCCTTGCAGGGATCCTGAACAATTCCTGCCCTTCTTTCCAGAGATCTCAAACAATTCCCACCCTTCTTTCCAGGAATCCCAAAAGATTCCTGTCCTTCCAGGGATCCCAAACAATTCCTGTCCTTCTTTCCAGGGACCCCAAACAATTCCTGTCCTTCCAGGTATCCCAAAAAATTCCTGCCATTCTTTCCAGGAATCCCAAAAGATTCCTGTCCTTCCAGGGATCCCAAACAATTCCTGCCCTTCTTTCCAGGGACCCCAAACAATTCCTGTCCTTCCAGGGATCCTGAACAATTCCTGCCCTTCCAGGGATCCTGAACAATTCCTGCCCTTCTTTCCAGGAATCCCAAAAGATTCCTGTCCTTCCAGGTATCCCAAAAAATTCCTGCCGTTCTTTCCAGGAATCCCAAAAGATTCCTGTCCTTCCAGGGATCCCAAACAATTCCTGTCCTTCTTTCCACGGATCCCAAACTATTCCTGTCCTTCCAGGGATCCCAAACAATTCCTGCCCTTCTTTCCAGGGACCCCAAATTATTCCTGCTCTTCTAGAGCTGGATCCAGCCCTGTGGCTCCGGCTGCCAAAGCCTCACCTGGATCAGGGATCCTGGAAGGATCAGGAATCCAGACCCTCCCTGGGAAGGATCAGGGATTCAATCCCTCACCTGGAGAAATCTGGGGGCCAGAACTGGAAGGATCTGGGGTCAAACCCTCACCTGGAATTCTCAGGGGAGCCAAAGTCTCCCCTGCAGAAGGGAACCTGGAAGGATCAGGGAATCCAGAGCCTCACCTGGAATTCTCAGGGGAGCCAAACCTCACCTGGATCAGGGATCCCATCCCTCTCCCGAAAGAACCAGGGAGCCTGGAAAGATGAGGAATCCTGGAAGGATCAGGGGTCCAGACCCTCACCTGGAAGGATCAAACGGGCCAAGCCCAGCCCTGGAAGGATCTGGAGACAATCCCTGTCCTGGAAATATCTGGGAGCCTGGAAAGATCAGGGAGCCAAAGCCTCATCTGGATCAGGGAATATGGAAGGACCAGTGGGCCAAAATCCCTCACCTGGATCAGGGATTCTGGAAGGATCAGGAGCATGAAACCTGGAAAGATCAGGGATCCAATCCCTCACCTGGAAAAACCAGGGAGCCCAAAGCCTCACCTGGATCAGGGATCCTGGAAGGATCAGGAGAATGAAACCTGGAAGGATCTGGGATCCAATCCCTCACCTGGAAAAAACCAGGGAGCCCAAAGCCTCACCTGGATCAGGGATCCTGGAAGGATCAGGGAATCCCAATCCTCACCTGGAAGGATCTGGACAGCCTGGAAGGTTCAGGGAGTCACAACCTTGGCTGGATCAGGGATCCAGACCCTGCCCTGGAATTCTCAGGGGAGCCAAACCCTGCCCTGGAAGGATCAGGGATCCAATCCCCCTCTGGGAAGGATCAGGGGGGGGATCTGGAGCCAATCCCTCACCTGGAACAACCAGGGAGCCAAAATCCCTCACCCGGATCAGGGAGCCAGACCCTCCTACAAGGATCAGGGATCCAATCCCCGCAAGGATCAGGGATCCAATCCCCGCAAGGATCAGGGATCCAATCCCTCCTGGAAGGCTCGGGAATGTCACTCGGGCCGGGCCTGGGGACAACCGGCGCCGTTTGTCACCCGCGGGGCCGTTCCTGAGTGACCCTGGAACCCTCGGGAATGGGGACACGGGGACACGGGGACTGTCCCGCGGGGCTGGCAGTGCCACCGAGGCTGGCGGGGCTGGCAGTGCCACCGAGGCTGGCGGTGCCACCGGGGCCGATCCCTGGGGCGGTGCCAGCCCCGTGCCAGCCCCGCCAGGCTGTCCCCGCGCTTATCTGGCCACGGCGAGGTCACCGCTGCTGTCCCCAAGCCACGTGACGGGGACACGGGGACAGCGGCCCGGGCCAGCCCCGCGTGTCCTTTGTCACCGCGGGGGGGTCGGGGACAAAGCCGGGGAAGGGGACAGGGGACAAGCACAGAAAGAGGAGACACAGACAGGAGCAGGGGAAGGGGACAGGGAAAGGGACAGGGACAGGAGAAGGGACAGAAGAGGAAGGGACGGGGACAGGAGAAGGGACAGGAACAGGGGGACGGAGCAGGAACAGGGAAGGGACAGGATCGGGATTGTCCCCCTGGAGTCCCCGCCCGTGCCAGGACACGGGGACAGCGCGGGGAGCATCGATCGCCCGCGGGCGGCCGCAGTGTCCCCGCAGTGTCCCCGCAGCGTCCCCAGCGCCTGCCGGGTAATTCCATGGATTTTTCCTCTCCCGCTCTTCCAGGGGCACTGGGACAGCGCGGAGGGGCCGGAGCGGGCATTAAAGGGCGAGCGCCACCCCCTTGGGGACATAGGGACACCAGCGGGACAAGGGGGCACATCAGTGTCCCCAAATGTCCGGCACAGGGACAGGGCCACCCCTGAGCAGGGCCGGGAATGGGGGGGAATTCAGGGATCCCGGGCAGAGCTTTTTGGGATTCTCCAGATTTCTGGAACAGGATCAGGGAACGACAGAATGGGAGGGGACATGAACAATCACCCAGTGCCACCACCTGGGGACACCTGCCACTGTGCCAGGCTGCTCCAAACCCCATCCCAGGGATCAGGGGCAGCCCCAGCTGCTCTGGCAATGCCAGCCCAGGCAGGAATTCCTCATTGCCAAGATGCCACCCATGGCTGCCCTCTGGGAGCCATTCCCTGTGTGCTGTCCCTCCATCCTTTGGGATTTTTCCCTCTCCCTGTTTCCTGCAGCTCCTTCAGGCTCTGGAATCCAAAACTGGGTCAGCGCGGAGCTCCTGATTTCCAGGATGAACGTTCCTGATTTTCCTGGAGCTCCTGTGCCCAGGATGGACATTCCCGATTTTCCTGTGGCACCAGAGTTTGGTGCCACAAAATCCCAAAATTCCCGGTGGTCCCAGCCCCTGGGGAGGGGTCTGGGGACAGAAATTTGGGGACAGGAGGGAGATTTGGGGACAGGGCAGAGAGCTGGGGACAGGTCACAGGTTTGGGGGACAGGAGAGAGATTTGGGGACAAGAGAAGGATTTGGGGACAAGAGAAGGATTTGGGGACAAGAGAAGGATTTGGGGACAGGCCACAGATTTTGGAGACAGGAGGGAGGTCTGGGGACAAGTGAGGGATTTAGGGACAGGAGAGACGTTTGGGGACAGGACACAGATTTTGGGGACAGGACAGATTGGGGGCAGGAAGGAGATTAGGGGACAGGACAGGGGTTTGGGGACAAGAGAGAGGACTGGGGACAGGACAGGGATTTTGGGGACAGGACAGATTTGGGGACAGGACACATATTTAGGGACAGGACTCAGATTTAGATTTAGGGACAGGAAGGAGATTTGGGGACAGGGCACAGATTTTGGGGACAGGACACAGATTTTGGGGACAGGACAGATTTGGAGACAGGACAGATTTGGGGACAGGACAGATTTAAGGACAGGACACAGATTTAGGGACAGGAAGGAGATTTTGGGGACAGGACACAGATTTTGGGGACAGGACACAGATTTTGGGGACAGGACAGAAGTCCAGGGACAAGTCACAGGTTTGGGGACAGGAGAGAGATTTGGGGACAGGAGAGAGGCCTAGGGACAAGAGAGGGATTTGGGGACAGGCCACAGATTTTGGGGACAGGAGGGAGGTCTGGGGGCAGGAGGGAGATTTGGGGACAAGAGAGAGGATTGGGGACAGGACACAGATTTAGGGACAGGAGGGAGATTTTGGGACAGGAGAGGGGTCTGGGGACAGGACAGAGATTTTGGGGCCTCCCCTGTCACCTCCTCCATCCCAGCAACGTCCCCTTGGATCGGGAACGTCCCCCCGGTTCCGGGAACGTCTCCCCTGGATCGGGAACGTCCCCCCGGTTCCGGGGCTCCCCCATCCCGCTCCGTATCCATGGGAACGTTCCCGGCACCGTCACCATGGAAACCGCAGCGCCACGCGCGGCACTGCGGGACCTGCGCACCTGGGAGGGACAGAGGGACACGGACAGAGGGACAGAGGGACACGGACAGAGGGACAGGACAGAGGGACAGAGGGATGGGGACAGAGGGACAGAGGGACAGAGGGACAGGACAGAGGGACAGGGATAGGGACAGAGGGACAGGGATAGGGACAGAGGGACAGGGATAGGGACAGAGGGACAGGGACAGAGGGACAGGGACAG
Organism: Melospiza georgiana; assembly: GCF_028018845.1. Classification (NCBI taxonomy): domain Eukaryota; kingdom Metazoa; phylum Chordata; class Aves; order Passeriformes; family Passerellidae; genus Melospiza; species Melospiza georgiana. The sequence continues at coordinate 963,947 of NC_080433.1, forward strand.
AGGGACAGAGGGACAGGGATGGGGACAGAGGGATGGGGACAGATGGACAGGAATGGGGACAGGGACAGAGGGGACAGAGGGGACAGCATCAGAGGGGACAGAGGGCACAGCAACAAAGGAGACACGGGGACAGAGCCAGGGGGACAGGAATGAGGACCGGGAGAGAGGGGACAGAGGGGACAGGGACAGGGGGGACAGAGGGACAGGAATGGGGACAGGAATGGGGACAGAGGAGACAGAGGGACAGGAATGGGGACAGGAATCGGGACAGGAATCGGGACAGGGGGACAGGAATGGGGACAGATGAGACAGCAAAAGAGGGGACAGAGGGCACAGCGACAGGGGGGACGTGGACAGAGGGACAGACATGGGGGACAGGGACAGAGGCGACAGAGGGGTCAGAGTGGACAGGAATGGGGACAGGGGCAGAGGGACAAGGATGGGGACAGAGGGACAGGAATGGGGACAGATGGGACAGCAAAAGAGGGGACGGGGATAGGGATGACACAGACAGAGGAGACAGAGGGACAGGAAGGGGGACAGGGGGGACAGGAATGGGGACAGGGACAGAGGGACAGAGGGGACAGAGCTGTGCTTGTACAGGACACAGGACATCCCCGCCAGGGCTGCAGCATTCCAGGACCCCCCAGACCCCACAGATCCCTGGACGGACCAGACCCCCCCGCCCCACAGCAGCTCCCGCCTGGAGCGCCAGCATTCCCATGGATGGGCACAGGAGCGGGCCCGGAGCCGCGCAGGGACAATTCCAGAGCCCCCAGTGCCACCAGGAGACCAACAAATCCCACCCGGCGGCGCCCACAATTCCCGCTCCCATCCCAGGAAATCCCGCCGGTGCCACCCGGGACAGCTCGGCGGTGGCACTGCCGCGTCCTGTCCCCTCTGCCGCCTCCACTGACCCCAAAGCCGCCGGGAATCCCGGCGATTGCACGGAGGCGTCGGTGGGACACGCCGGAGCCCATCCCGGGGCTTGGAGCTCACCTGGTCCCGGGAATTCCGCGCTGCCCGAGGGCTCGGGGCCGCCCGGAGCTGGATCCGGCCGGGACAAACATCCCGGGCCCCCCCGGCAGCGGCGCCGCTAATGGGATCAGCCCCGCTCCATCTGCTCGGCGGGGCCGCGCTAATCCCGAGCCAGACCCGGGACAGGCCGGGAAACGGCAGCGGGGTACCGGGAACGGGGGGGAAATTAATTCTGGGAATGGCGGGGAAATTCTGGGAATGGCGGGGAAATTAATTCTGGGAATGGCGGGGAAATTAATTCTGGGAATGGCGGAGAAATTCTGAGAATGGCGGAGAAATTCAGGGAATGGCGGGGAAATTCTGGGAATCGCGGGGAAATTAATTCTGGGAATGGCGGGGAAATTAATTCTGGACATTGGAGAAATTACGGGAATCGGGGAGAAAATACGGGAATTAGGGGGAAATTAATTATGGGAATCGGGGAGAAATTGCTGGAATTAGGGGGGGAAAATAATTACGGGAATCAGGGAGGTGTTCTGGGAATCTGGGGAGGAATTACAGGATTCAGAGAGAAATTCTGGGAATCGTGGATAAATTACGGAAATTGAGGAGAAATTACGGGAATTGGGGAGGAATTACAGGGATCAGGGAGAAATTCTGGGAATCGCAGGGAAATTACAGAAATCAGAGAGAAATTCTGGGAATTGAGGAGAAATTACGGGAATCGGGGAGGAATCCCAGGGATCAGGGAGAAATTCCAGGAATCGGGGAGAAATTCCAGGAATCACAGGGAAATTACAGGAACTGGGGAGAAATTCTTGGAATTTGGCGAAATTCCAGGAGTCAGAGAGAAATTCTGGGAATTGAGGAGAAATTCTGGGAATTGGGGAGGAATTCTGGGAACTGGGAAGAAATCCCAGGAATTGGGGAGAAATTACAGGATTCAGGGAGGAATTCTGGGAGTCACGGAGAAATTACGGGAATTGAGGAGAAATTCCACAAATTGTGGAGGAATTCTAGAAATTGGGGCAAAACCCCAGGAATCAAGGAGAAATCGTGGGAACTGGGGAGGAATCCCAAGAATCAGGGGGAAATCTGGGAATTACAGAGAAATTCCAGGAATCGGGGAGAAATCATGGCAACCAGGGAGAAATTCCGGGAAGTGGGGAGAAATCCAGGGAATCGCTGAGAAATTCCAGGAATTGCTGAGAAACTCTGGGAATTGGGGCAAAATCTCAGGAATCGAGGAGAAATTCTGGGAACCGGGAAGAAATCCCAGGAAACACAGAGAAATCCAGGAATCAGGAATGGCGCTGTCACCCCACCACGACATGCCGGGAGTCTGGCACCAGCGGGAGACTCCAGACGCGCATTCCAGAGGGAGAACAGCTTGGGAAAGCTCCCACATCCCCACATTCCCGCATTCTCACGTTCCCGTGTTCCCACGTTCCCGCATTCCCTCCCACAGCCAGCAGGGCAGGGAAGCGCCTGCAGCAGCCGGAGTGGGAGAACGGGGTTTGGAATGGTTTGGAATGGTTGGAAATGGTCGGGAATAAAGTGCTGGAAGTGCATTGCAGGGGTTCTGGGGTGAGGCTGGAGCCGGGAGAAGCCCCCTGGGCTCCGCTGGAATTCCCATTCCTTGGTTGGACCCCCGGTTCCCAGGATTTCATCCCAAAGCCTGGCACGGGCAGGGAAGGGGCCGGGAGAGCTCCTGGGGTGTCCCTGTGGGAATTCCAGGTGCAGTCCTGGGATGGGATGGGATGGGATGGGATGGGATGGGATGGGATGGGATGGGATGGGATGAGCCTGGGGACAGGAGCTGGAATCCCAAATCCTGATGATTCCCAGCACCAGGAACAGCAGCAGGTCTTGGGCTGGTTTGGGACTGGGATCAGAATTGGAATTGGGATCGGGTTTGGGATTGGGATTGAGATCAGGATCAGGATTGGGATCAAGATTGGGGTTGAGATTGGGATCAGGATCAGGATTGTTGATCAGGACTGAGATCAAGATTAGGATTAGGATCAGGATTGGGATCTTTTCCAGGAACAGAGGAGCCCTGAGGGCCACAGGAAGATGTCAGGGCAGAGATTGGGAAAATCCCTAAGGAAAATCCTCCTGGTGGGAGGTTTGGATCAGGAGGATCCGGACACTTTTCCTGGGTCACCTCCATGGGACATCTGTCCCCTCCCTGTCCCCATCCCAGTGCCAGGAACAGCCGGAGCTTCCAAAGGTCCAGGAGAAGCCCCATGGCTCCGGGGGGCCCTGCCCAGCCACATTCCCATGGGATTTTCCTGCTGATGGCACATCCCAGAGCCTCACCCAATCCTGCCTCGCTCACAGCCGGCACCGCTTGGAGCCTTTCCAGCCTTTCCCAGTTTTCCCAACTTTTCCCATTCCTGCCCTCAACTTTCCACACCTGAACTAGGACCGTTCTGAGCCCTGCCAGCCTTTTCCAGTTTTCCAAATTTTTCCCAGCCTTTCCCAGTTTCTTCCCGCCTTTCCCAACTTTTCCCATTCCCATTCCTGCCCATAGGGACCAATCTGAGCCCTGCCAGTCTTTTCCAGCCCCAGGGCCATTCCCAGCTGGATTCCCCACCCCAGGGCCATTCCCAGCTGGATTCCCAGCCCCAGGGCCATTCCCAGCCCACATTCCCAGCTGGATCTCCCACCCCAGGGCCATTCCCAGCTGGATCTCCCACCCCAGGGCCATTCCCAGCCCCATTCCCAGCTGGATCCCAGGGCCATTCCCAGCCCACATTCCCAGCTGGATCCCAGGGTTATTCCCAGCTGGATTCCCCACCCCAGGGCCATTCCCGGCTGGATTCCCAGCCCCAGGGCCATTCCCAGCTGGATCTCCCACCCCAGGACCATTCCCAGCTGGATCTCCCACCCCAGGGCCATTCCCAGCTGGATCTCCCACCCCAGGGCCATTCCCAGCTGGATCTCCCACCCCAGGGCCATTCCCAGCCCCATTCCCAGCTGGATCCCAGGGCAGGCTCACCTGGCAGCAGAGTCACAGCCGCGCTCACAGCGCTCCCTCCTCATCCACCTGCGGGGACAGAGGGGACACGTCAGAGCATTCCCGGGAACGGGAACGCTGGGAATGCATCCGTGGGCACCGCGGGTGGCAGGAGGGTGGGAATAGGAGAATTCCCAGGAAAAGGACGGCAGGGACAGGGAAGGGCACCTCTGGTGTCACAGGGAAGTCAGAATTCCGAGCTCTGAGAATTCCTGATGCACAAACCCATCCTTATCCCGAGAATTCCTGCCCAGCAGCCCGTCCTTATCCTGAGAATTCCTGATGCGCAAATCTGTCCTTATCCTGAGAATTCCTGACACAAACCCATCCTTATCCTGAGAATTCCTGATGCATAAATCTGTCCTTATCCCGAGAATTCCTGATGCACAAACCCATCCTTATCCTGAGAATTCCTGCCACAGGAGCCCATCCTTATCCTAAGAATTCCTGATGCACAAACCCATCCTTATCCTGAGAATTCCTGACACAAACCCATCCTTATCCCGAGAATTCCTGATGCACAAACCCGTCCTTATCCCGAGAATTCCTGCCACAGGAGCCCATCCTTATCCCGAGAATTCCTGATGCACAAACCCGTCCTTATCCCGAGAATTCCTGATGCACAAACCCGTCCTTCTCCCATGCTGTCCCAGTGAGAGCTCCAGGGAACATCCCAGGGATCAGGGAGAGGGATGCAGGAACCTGGCTCAGCAGGAGCCATGGATGCTTCTCCCACCCTGGATCAGTGAGATCCTCCAACACTTTTCCCACCCCAGATCAGTGGGATCGTCCACTTTTCCCACTCTGGACCAGTGGGATCCTCCACTTTTTTTTCACCCTGTATCAGTGGGATCTTGCAGCACCAATCCCACCATGGATCAATGGGGTTCTTCCCACAATTTTCCGACCCCAAATCAGCGGGATCCTCCACTTTTCCCACATGGATCAGCGGGAATCTTCCAGCACTTTTCCCACCCTGCATCAGTGGGATCCTCCACTTTTTTTCACCCTGTATCAGTGGGATTTTCCAGCACCGGTTCCATCATGGATCAACGGGGTTCTTCCCACACTTTTCCCACTCTGGATCAGTGGGATCCTCCACTTTTCCCACCCTGGATAAATGGGAATCCTCCGGCACTTTTCCCACCCCAGATCAGGGAGATTCTCCAGCACCAATCCCACTCTGGATCATTGGGATCTTCCAGCACTAATCCCACCATGGATCAATGGGGTTCTTCCCACACTTCTCCCACCCCAAATCAGTGAGATCCTCCACTTCTCCCATCCCAAATCAGTGCGATTCTCCACTTTTTTTCCACCCCAGATCAGTGGGAATCCTCCAGCACTGATCCCACCATGGATCAATGGGGTTTTTCCTCCACTTTCCCCACCCTAAGTCAGTGGGATCCTCCACTTTTGCCACCCCAGATCAGTGGGATCCTCCACCTCTCCCATCCCAAATCAGGGGGATCTTTCCCTTTCCTCACCCCAGACCAGTGGGATCCTCCACCACTTTTCCACTGTGGATCAGTGGGATTCTCCAGCACCAATCCCACCCCAGACCAGTAGGATCCTCCACTTTTCCCACCCCAGATCAGTGGGATCCTCCACTTTTCCCACATGGATCAATGGGGTTCTTCCCACACTTTTCCCACCCCAAATCAATGGGATCCTCCACTTTTCCCAGCCTGAATCAGTGGGATCTTCCAGCACTTTTTCCACCCCAGATCAGTGGGATTATCCAGTACCTTTCCCACTCCAGATCAGTGGATTCCTCCACCTCTCCCACTCTGCATCAGTGGGATCCTGCACTTTTCCCACCCCGCATCAGCGGGATCCTCTCCCGGCTCACTCCCACCCTCCCCTCGGTGCCCCCAGCCCTGAATGTCCCCACTGGGGTCGCCCCTTTTCCTTCCTGCTCGGGGCCAGCGCCCACCTCCAGCCCGGCGGAGATTCGGGAATGGGAACATCCAGGGAATGGGAACATCCAGGGAGCCTCTGGGGCCGCTGCCGCCGCCAAAGCCGCGCTCGGGGCGGGCGCTGCAATGGCTGCTGGTTCTCGGGGAATTAAAAATGCATGGCTTGGGAATTCTCCGAGCGCCGCAGCTGCTGCCAGCCGGGAAGGGGGGGAAAAGGGGGGAAAAGGAGGAAAAAGGGGGAAAAGGGCCGTGCTCAGGGTGCCCTTTGTGCCCCAAAACCCCTGGAGCGCCACGCAGGTGCCTGGCCGGAATCCTGGGAATGTTTCCCAAGGTCTCCTCTTTCCTGCACCTGCAGAAGTCACGGCTGGAGTGGAAAACGATGCTGGCGGAATTCCCAAGGGGCCGGAGAGGCCGCGGCTGCCGCCGTCACCGGCTGGGCCAGCTCAGGGGACACTCCTGGGGACAGGGAAGCGACACCGGGGTCTGTGCAGGACCCACGGAAAGATTCTTGGGAATATCCAGGGAATGCTCTGCCTGCAGGGACATCCAAGCCCCCTGCACAAATCCTGGTTTTGGGATGAGGGAAAACACCCCCACAGGCAACGTCTCAAAATCCCGGATTTTGGCTGCTCCAGAGCCAGGCAAGGGCTGGGAGCAGCCCAGGCCTTCCCAGCCTGAGCTTCCCATAAAACACAAATCCCGGGAAAACCCGAAACAGGCGGGAAGAGCGGCCAAAGGGCGAGGAGAACGCGCAGGAAGGGGGAGGAAAAGGCGGAATTGGCGCCTCGGGACCTGGGAGAGGAGAGAGGAGTGAGATAAGAGCCGTGACATCCTGAGCAGGAGCGGAAAATCCCGTGGGATCCGGCGCTGGAGAGGAGGAGGAAACGCTTCCCTGCCTGGCAGGAAGCGCCAAGGAGAGAATTCCCAGCCGGATCCAGAGGTTCCGGAGGGGGAGGCGCTGCCGGGGGGGCTCCGGGGGTCACGGCAGCGCCGGGAGGGATTTTCCTGCTCCCCAGCCCAACTTCAGGGCTCAGGTGAGGCCCGGCTGGGATTCCAGCCCTGGGAATGTGCATCCAGGGATTCCAGAGGTGCTGGGAAGAGAAATGGGATGCTGGCAGGAGGAGATTCTCCTGGGAATGGGGAGGAAAAGATTGCAGAAATTCAATTTGGCCCAGGGAATGAATTGTGCCAGAGATCCAGGAGGTTTGCAGCCTGAAGGATCCCAACCCTGACATTCCCAAGGATCCTGGATCCTGGGATTCTCGGGGTTCCCATCCCAACCCTCAAATCCCAAAGGATTCTGGGTTTTGGAATTCTTGTTCCCATCCCAACCCTGACATTTTCCAAGGATCCTGAAATCCTTGTTCCCATCCCAACCCTTGCATTCCAGAGGACTCTGGGATTCTTGCTCCCATCCCAACCCTCAAATCCCAAAGGATCCTGGGTTTTAGAATTCTTGCTCCCATCCACATTCCCGAGGATTCTGGATCCTGGAATTCTTGGTCCCATTCCAACCCTCACATTCCCAAGGAATGTGTTCCAATTGTTGTTCCAATCCCAATCCTCCCATTCCCAAGGATTCTGGGTTTTGGGATTCCTGTTCCCATCCCGGCCCTCACACTCCCAAGGATCCTGAAATCCTTGTTCTCATCCCAGCCCTCAAATTTTCAGGAATCCTGGACCCTGGGATTCTTGCTCCCATCCCAACCCTCAAATCCCAAAGGATTCTGGGTTTTAGAATTCTTGCTCCGATCCCAACCCTGACATTCCTGAGGGTTCTGGGATTCTTCTTCACATCCCAATCCACACATTCCCGAGGATCCTGAAATCCTTGTTCTCATCCCAACCCTCCCATTCCCGAGGATTCTGGATCCTGGAATTCTTGCTCCCATCCCAAACCTCACATTTTCCCAGGAAATTCCCGAGGGGGAAAAAAACCCCAAACCAGGCCCAGTTTTTTTTTTCTGGGAAAACCAAACTCATCCACAGATCCGGAAAATTTATCACCTCCCGCTGCCATCCCCACTGTCCCCAAGTGTCCCCTGGGGCTGGCGGTGACACCAGGGAGAGCTCTGGGATCCCCCATCCCGACGGGATCCCCCGGGGACGCTCCAAAGGCTCGGGAATGGCCGCGGGAAGGGCCCATGCCGGGTTCCAGAGCCGCAGCCCCCGTTCCAGCCGGGAGCATCCCGGGGCCGGGAAGGGCCGCGGGCGTTTCCTGCGGCAGCCAAGGGACAGGAACGGCCGCCCCGCGGCGCTTCCGGCCATTCTTGCCGCTCCCCGGAGGGGTTCCAGAAAAAGCAGAGAGATACAGGCCTGGAAGCTGAAATCATTCCCGAGAAAAAGGCAGGAATGCCAGCCCTTCCCAAGGGATGGGGCGGGAGCCAGCCCAGACGCCAAATCCCGCTTTTGGGGTTTTTGGTGCCCGGCACCGAACCCAAACCCATCTTGGGGTCTCTTGGTGCTCCCAGAGTGAAAATCCCACTGGAATCTGGGATGGGATTCCCAGGGAAGTGTTGGGGTCCCCATCCCCGGAGGTGTCCCGGGAATTCCTGGATGTGGCACTCGGGGATCCGGGTTGGGGACAAGGTGAGGACCAGGCACGGGTTGGGCTCGGCGACCTTGGAGGGATTTTCAAACATAAACAATTCTGGGATTCTGGAATTCTGGGGTTCTGGATTTTGGGATTGTGGGATTCTGGACTGTGGGAATATGGGATCTCGGATTCTGAGATTCTGGGATTGTGGGGTTCAGGGATTTTGGGATTCTCAAATCTAGGGCTCTGGATTATGGGATTGTGGGTTTCTGGGGATCTGGGATTCTGGGGTTCTAGGATTCCGGGATTGCAGGAATACTGGATTTTGGATTCTGAGATTCTGGGATTCTGGAATCCTGGAGTTTGGGATTTGGGGATTCTGGGTTCTGGGATTATGAGGTTTTGAGGTTCTGGGACTCTGGCATTTGGATTTCTGGGATTCTGAGTTCTGGGATTCTGAAATCCCAGATTCTGGGATTTGGGGATTCTGGGGTTCTGGAATCCTGGATTCTGGGGATTCTGGGATTCTGGACTGGGATTCTGGGATTCTGGGGATTCTGGGATTCTGGACTGGGATTCTGGGATTCCCAGAAAGTGCCCCCCACAGCACCAATTCCCTCCCTGCCAGGGCTGTGTGGGGCTGTGACCCCCAGCTCCACTGTGGGCTTCAAGGGACATCTTTGGGGTGCAGGGGGTGTCTGTGGGGTGCCCCCCGGGCCCCAGCCCTGCCCCTGCCACCCCCGTTTGTCCCCAGTCACGCGCCAGGGCCACCCCGGTGCCACCGAGCCGCCGGGCCCTCAATATTTCATGAGCGAGGAATGCTCAGGTTACCCCGGAGCGCGTCCCTGCTGTCCCCAGCGCCAGGCGGGCGGCCGGGCCAGGGACACCTGCTGCCACCAGGCCTGGCACAGCCACACGCTGCCACCCACTGCCACCAGGCCTGGCCAGTGCCACCCTCTGTCAGCCACTGTCACCCTCTGCCACCCAGCCTGGCCAGTGCCACCCTCTGCCACCCTCTGCCAGCCACCGCCACTCTCTGCCACCAAGCCTGACATGGTCATCCTCTGCCACCCTCTGTCACCCATTCCTGTCAGGCCTGGCCAGTGTCATCCTCTGCCACCCACTGCCACCCTCTGAAACCCTCTGTCACCTGTTGCCACCCGCTGCCACCAGGTCTGGCCAGTGCCACCCTCTGTCACTTGCTGTCACCCTATGCAACCACTGCCACCAGGTCTGGCATCCACTGTCACTGGATGCCACCGGATGCCACACAGTGCCACCAGATGCCACCCTCTGTCACATTCTGCCATAGCTGCCACCTGGCCTGGCACCCACTGCCACTTGCTGCCACCACTGTCACTGCTGCCCCCCGCTGTCCCCAGGGCTGTCCCTGCCCAAGCGGTGGCACTGTCCCCGCTGTGGCACTGTCCCCGCTGTGGCACTGTCACGGCACTGACCCTGCTGTGGCAGTGTCACGGCACTGTCCCCGCTGTGGCACTGTCCACTGTGGCACTGTCCCCGCTGTGGCACTGTCCACTGTGGCACTGTCCCCGCTGTGACTCTGTCACGGCTCTGTCCCCGCACTGTCCCCGCTGCGGCGCTGTCACGGCGGTGTCACCGCGGGCCCGGCCCACGCGGGCTCCGCCTGCCCCCGAGCCGTGCCCGTTGTCACAGTGACAGCGGTGACAGCGGTGACAGAGCTGCGCTGCCTCCGGGAGTGGGATGGTGGCAATTTACTCTTTGTGCTCCTTTTAGCTGCGGCCTCCCGCTCCTGCTCCGCCGTGCCGGGGGGAGGGAGCTCGGGGAGCCGGGAATTCGGGGATTCGGGAATTCGGGGATTCAGAGGATTCGGGGATTCGGGGGATTCGGGGATTCGGGGGATTCGGGGGATTCGGGGGATTCAAGGGGGTCAGAGAATTGGGGGGTTCAGGGGAGTCAGGAATTGAAGGATTCAGAGAAGTCAGGGGATTCAGGGGTTTCAGGGGAAATCAGGGAATTTGGGGGATTCAGGGATTCGGGGGTTCAGGGCAGTCAGGGGATTCGGGGGATTCAGGGGAAATCAGGGAATTTGGGGGATTCAGGGATTCAGGGGAGTCAGGGGATTTGGGGATTGAGGGATTCGGAAGATTGAGGGATTCAGGTAAGCCAGGGATTACGGGGATTCACGGAAGTCAGGGGATTCAGGAAATTTGGGGGTTCAGAGAATTCAGGGGAGTCGGGGATTGAGGGATTCAGAGGATGCGGGGAAGTCAGGGGATTCGGGGAATTCGGGGATTTCAGGGGAATCATGGAACTGGGAAATTCAGAAGTTCAGGGGAGTCAGGGAACTGGAGGATTCAGGGAGTTTGGGGGATTCAGGGGTTATGGGGAGTCAGGGATTGAGGGATTCAGAGGATTCAGGGGATGCAAGGAATCCAGGTATTACGGGGAGTCAGGGATTTGGGGAATTCGGGGGAATCAGGGAATTCAGAGGATTCAGGGATGCAGGGAATTTGGGGGGATGCAAGGAATTCAGGGATTATGGGGAGTCAGGGATTCAGGGAATTCGGGGCAGTTAGGCAATTCAGAGGATTCAGGGATTATGGGGAGTCAGGGGATTCAGGGGTTCAGGGAATTCAGGGAATTCAGAGATTTGGGGGAGTCATGGGATTTGGGGGATTCAGGGGATTCCACCCCACGGGTCCCCACTCCATCCCACAGCTCCTCGTGGTCCTGGAGCAGCACATCCCATTGGGCACGGAGCAGGAAGAGGATGGGACCCTGTCCCTGTGCTCCAGCCCCGAGGGAATTCAGGAATTCAGGGCATTTGGGGCACTGAGTGGAGCCAGGGGATTTGGGGATTCAGGGGAGTCAAGGAATTCGGGATTTAGGGGAGTCGGGGAATTTGGGGAATTCAGAGATGCAGGGGAGTCAGGGAATTTGGGGATTCAGGGAATTCAGGGAAATCGGGGATTTAGGAATTCAGAGAATTCCACCCCACGGTTCCCACTGAACGCCACAGCTCCAGCCAGGAAGAGCTGGCACAGCACATCCCAGAGGGCACGGAGCAGGAAGAGAACAGGACCCTGTCCCTGTTCCCTGGCTCTGCCCATCCCATTTCCCCATTTTCTTCCCATGCACAGAGGGCCTGGAGCGCTCCAAGGACCCTCCAGCCACGGCTTTTCCATGGAAAATGCAGGAGCAGCCCCACTGCACACGAATCCCTGAGCTGCACCCCAAATCCATCACGGCCAGAGAGGGGAGGGGGAGAACAGAATTCCCCTCTGGAATGCAGGAGAGGGGAAGGGGAGAACAGAATTCCCTGCTGGAATAATGGAAAGGGGAAGGGGAGAGCAGAATTCCCCTCTGGAATGCAGGAGAAGGGAAGAGGAGCCCAGGCTGCTTTCCTGGAATGTAGGAGAGAAGGGAAGGGGAGCCTGGAACACCAAAAGATGGGGACAGGAGCCCAGGTTTTCCTCTGGAACACCAAAAGATGGGGACAGGAGCCCAGGTTTTCCCTTGAAACACCAAAAGATGGGGAAAGGAGCCCAGGTTTTCCCTTGGAACACCAAAAGATGGGGAAAGGAGCCCAGGTTTTCCTCTGGAACACCAAAAGATGGGGAAAGGAGCCCAGGTTTTCCTCTGGAACACCAAGAGAGGGGACAGGAAGCCCAGACTGCTTCCCTGGAACATTGGGAGAGACCAGGATGCTCCCTGGAACACTGAGGGAGGAGAAGGGGAAGCCCAGGCTGCTTCCCTGGAATATGAGGGGGAAAGGGGAGTTCAGGCTGTTCCCTTGGGATGCAGGAGAGGGGGGGAGAGGAGCCTGGAACACGGAGAGAGGAAAGGGAAGCACAGGACGGCTCCTGGAACACCAGGAGATGACAAAGGAGCCTGGGCTGCTTGCCTGGAACATGGAGAGGAGAGGGGGAGTCCAAGCTGCTCCCTGGAACACTGGGAGAGCCCAGGATGCCTCCCTGGAACACTGGGAGGTGGGAAAAGGGAAGCCCAGGCTGCTTCCCTGGAACATTGAGGGAGGGAAAAGGAGCCTGGGCTGCTTCCCTGGAAACTGTGAGAGGAGAGGGGGAGACCAAGCTGCTCCCTGGAACGCTGAGAGGGGGAAAGGGGAACCCAGGATGGCTCCTGGAACGCTGAGAGAGGGAAAAGGAGCCCGGGCTGCTCCCTGGAATGCAGAAGAGGAGAAGGGGAGTTCAGGCTTTTCTCTTGGAATACAGGAAAGAGGGGAAGAGGAGCCTGGAACACCAAGAGATGGGAAAGGGAAGCACAGGATGGCTCCTGGAACACTGTGAGAGGGAAAAGGAGCCCGGGCTGCTCCCTGGAACATTGGGAGAGCCCAGGATGCCTCCCTGGAACACTGAGGGAGGAGAAGGGGAAGCCCAGGCTTCTTCCCTGGAATAGGAGAGGGGAAGGAGAGTTCAGGCTGTTCCCTTGGGATACAGGAGAGTGGGGGAAGAGGAGCCTGAAACACTGAGAGGCAGAAAGGGGAGCCCAGGATGGCTCCTGGAACACTGGGAGAGGGAAAAGGGGAACCCAGGATGCATCCCTGGAACATGGAAAGTGCCCAGGATGCATCCCTGGAACACTGAGGGATGGGAAGAGGAGCCTGGGTTGCATCCCTGGAATGCAGGAGAGGAGAGAGGGAGTTGAAAATTCTCCCCTGGAATAATGAAAGATGGGAATGGGAGCCCGGGCTGCATCCCTGGAATGCACGAGATGGGAAGAAGAGTCCAGGCTGCATCCCTGGAATAGAGGAGACAGGAAAAGGAGCCCGGGCAGCATCCCTGGAAGGCAGGAGCCAGGAATGGGAGCCCGGGCTGCATCCCTGGAGCACAGGAGATGGGGATGGGAGCCCGGGCTGCATCCCTGGCATACAGGAGATGGGGATGGGAGCCCGGGCTGCATCCCTGGAAGGCAGGAGCCAGGAATGGGAGCCCGGGCTGCATCCCTGGAGCACAGGAGATGGGGATGGGAGCCCGGGCTGCATCCCTGGAGCACAGGAGATGGGGATGGGAGCCCGGGCTGCATCCCTGGAGCACAGGAGATGGGGATGGGAGCCCGGGCTGCATCCCTGGAGCACAGGAGATGGGAAAAGGAGCCCGGGCTGCATCCCTGGAGCACAGGAGATGGGGATGGGAGCCCGGGCTGCATCCCTGGAGCACAGGAGATGGGAGAAGGAGCCCGGGCTGCATCCCTGGAGCACAGGAGATGGGAGAAGGAGCCCGGGCTGCATCCCTGGAGCACAGGAGATGGGAAAAGGAGCCCGGGCTGCATCCCTGGAGCACAGGAGATGGGAAAAGGAGCCCGGGCTGCATCCCTGGAGCACAGGAGATGGGGATGGGAGCCCGGGCTGCATCCCTGGAGCACAGGAGATGGGAGAAGGAGCCCGGGCTGCATCCCTGGAGCACAGGAGATGGGGATGGGAGCCCGGGCCGCATCCCTGGAGCACAGGAGATGGGGATGGGAGCCCGGGCTGCATCCCTGGAGCACAGGAGATGGGGATGGGAGCCCGGGCTGCATCCCTGGAGCACAGGAGATGGGGATGGGAGCCCGGGCTGCATCCCTGGAGCACAGGAGCCAGGAATGGGAGCCCGAGCTGCATCCCTGGAGCACAGGAGATGGGGATGGGAGCCCGGGCTGCCCCCCCGGCCGTGTCCCCTCCCCGCACTCGCGCTCCACACGTGCCCGGCCGCCCGCACGTGGTGCGGCGCGGGGGAGGCAGCGCTGGGAATTTTTAGGGGCTGGAATTGTCGGCAGAACGTTCCGTAGTGTAGGGCGGGCTGCTCGGCTCGGGGAGTGCTCCGCGGCCGGCCTGGGGGGGTTCGGGTGCTTTTGGGAGGTTTTGTGTCCCCCCCCCCTCAGAGCACAATCGAGCTGCGCACACCAAACACGGGCGGCTCGGGCCGGGGGGGGGTCACGCCAGAATTCCCACAATATTGAGAATATTCGGGAATTATCCACGGGTTGGGATGTTTAGGGTTTTCAGGCTGCTCAGCGACACCAAAAAACCCCAAAATATCAGCGGTGCCCCATCCCTGGGAGTGCCCGAGGCCAGGCTGGAGCAACCCGGGAGGGCGAAAAGTGCCCATGGATGGGGACGAGCTTTAAACTGCCTTCCACCCAAAGCGTTCCAGGATAATCTTCCGGGAATAAAAGGCCCCTGCTCGGTGCCTTTTGTGCCCCTTTGGCCTCGCCCAGGTCTCCAGTGCAGGTGCAGGAAGCACAAAGAGCCCCCCGGGTTATGTAAGAGCTGCTCTGAGGAGGAATTTTGGGAATCTGCCGCCTCCGTCACCCACAGGACGGGAGGACAGAAGTTTCCAGGGAAGTTTATCCAGGGGAAACCCAGAGGGGACCTGCACCTGCTCAGCTCTGGGATCTCCTTCCCCAAACCCGGGCTGGGAGGAACACAGAGGGGTAAATTCACTTTTCCCAAGATCGGGGGGCAATTTCACCGGCAGAGGCCCAGGAAGGATCCCAACCCCACAAACGCCATAAATCCCACGAATTCCCTGCTCGGGGCTGCCCAAAAATCAATCCCGAGCGCCGGGAGAGGAGTCAGGAGTCAGTTCCTGACCCGGGCCAGCCCGGCCGGGCAGAACTCCCTGCGCAACTTCAGCTCCCGCACCCACAAAATCGGATTTTTGAGGGGAGCCCCACTCAACCCTGCCCAAACCACAACCGGGAGAGCCGCAAACCCAACACCAGGCCCCGGCCAGAACCCCCCGAACTCCGCCGCCGCTCCCCTGCCCGCGTTCCCGGCAAAATCCGCCCCCGAAATCCCGGCACGAGCCCATGGCTGCCAGCCCCGCTCCCCGCTTTTCTCCCCCCAAAGGCGCCGCTCTCGGCTGCCCACGCGCCCCGGGCACATCGCAGCCCCCGTTCGGCGGAGAGCGGAGCCTCGGCCTCCCCCCGCCCATCCCCGCCGCCCCCGCAGCATCCCCCGCGCCGCCGCCCCCGCGCCGCGCATCCCCCGCTCCTCCCCCGGCGCCTCCCGGTACCTGCGGGGCTGCGGGCGGCGCGGCCCGAGCCACCATCGCCGCGGCGGCCGCCGGCGGCGGAGCGGAGCGGGGCGGGAGCGTTGCGGGAGCGTTGCGGGGCGGGGGCGGCGGCGGGGCCGGGCGGGGAGCGGCGCGCACGGCGGATCCCCCGCGGGCTCGGCCCCCGCCGCCGGCAGCGGGGCTCGGTTTTAGGAGTCGCCATGGCAACGGCCAGCCCGGTGCGCGCGGAAGGGGCGGGCGCACGGAGAAACTTCGGCGGCTCCGCGGGCGGGGGGTCCCGGTACCGCCCGAGCTCCCGCCGGTCCCGCGGTTCTTGCGCGCCCCCCCTCGCGGACCCCCGGCTTCTCGGTGTCCCCCGGCGCTCCCGAACCCGCGGGGCTGGCTCCCCGCACCGGCATGAGCCGCGGGGGCGGGGGGCAGCGGCGACCCCCGCGCCGGGCAGCGAGAGCAGCGCCGCTCCCTCCTGGGTGCCCCCCGAACCCTCCGAACCCCCGAACCGCGGGGCCGACCCGCCCGGTGACCCCGGGGCGAGGCACGGGCACCGCCCCGGCCCCTCCGAGGGCACCGAGCGCCCCTTCCCCGCTGGTCCCGGCCCCACAGCCCCAGCCCCGCGCTCGGGGGGCGGCCGGACCCCCCGGACCCCCCGGTGCCGGTACCGTTACCTGGCCCGGTGCCGCTCTCGGCCGCTCCGCTCCGCTGTGGCGCCCGCGGGGCCGGATCCCGCAGGAAACTCCCGGCCCCGGCGGCTCCGCTCGGCCCCTTTCCTGCCAGGAAGGGACACCCGGCCCCGCCGGCCACCGCCCCCGGCCGCGTCCTGCCCGCCGGGGGACAGCGCGGGGGACAGCGGGGACAGCGCGGGGCACAGCGGGGACAGCGCGGGGGACAGCGAGGACAGCCCGGGGCTCACAGGGGACAGCGGGGACAGAGGGGACAGCACAGGGCACAGGGGGGACAGCGCGGGGGACAGCGGGGACAGCACAGGGCACAGCGGGGACAGCGCGGGGCACAGCGCGGGGCTCACAGGGCACAGCGGGGACAGCCCAGGGCACCCTGGGGATAGCCCGGGGCTCTCACCGGCACCCAGGGGCGCCGCCAGTGGGGACAGGGCACAGGGGGTACAGGGGGGCACAGGCAACTGCGCGTGACAGGGGCGATGTGGCGTGTCCAGTTCTGGGGTCAGTGCCAGCTGTGGGGTCAGTGCCTGGTTTTAGGGTCAGTGGCAGCTCTGGCGTCTCTGGGGTCCGTGCCAGCCCTGGGGTGAGTGCCCAGGTCTGGAGTCTCTGGGGTCAGTGCCTGGTTTTGGGGTCAGTGCCAGGCTTTGGGGTCTCCGGGGTCAGTGCCAGTTTGGGGTCAGTGCTAGTTTGGGGTCAGTGCTTGGTTTTGGGGTCTCTGGGGTCAGTGCCCGGCTTTGGGGTCAGTGCCAGCTGTGGGGTCAGTGCCCGGCTTTGGGGTCAGTGCCCGGCTTTGGGGTCAGTGCCAGCTCCGGAGGCGCTGCCCGGCCCTATCGGGAGCACAGGAAACACCTTGGCGGGACCGGGATTGTCCCTTCCTGCGGGACCCGGGCGGGGACAGAGCCGGCAGCGCGGCACGGGGACAGAGGGACACGGGGACAGAGGGACACGGGGGCTGTGGCGCTGGGCTGGCACTGCCCCGGCCAGGCGTGGGTGGGGACACAATGGGGCACTGCCGGAGCTGGGCGGGGACATGGGGACAAGGTCACAGCTCCTGCCGGGCACGGGGCCAGCTCGCAGCGCGGTCACCTTTGGCACGGAAGGAGGGACTCACCCTCACTGTCCCCTCCCCTGTCCCCTGCGTGTCCCCATCCCCCTTTTCCTGTCCCCCCTGGATGTCACCATCCCCCTTTTCCTGTCCCCATTCCCTTTTCCTGCCCTCTCCCATGATGTCCCCAAGCCCTCCCTGCCCTGGTGTGCCCCTCCAGCTGTCCCCTGCCCTCTCATGTGTCCCCTCACCTCCTTTTCCTGCTCCCCCCATGTGTCCTTGTCACCCCCCATGTATGTCCCTCTCCCCATATCCTGTCCCCATGCCTCTTCCTTGTCCCCACACGTGTCCCCATCCCCTGCACCGTGTCCCCATCCTCTTCCCCTGTCCCCCCACACATGCAGGAGCTCAGGCATGTGACAAAGCCACACAGGGCAGTGTCCCCAAGTGCCACCCTCCCTCCTGCCACAGCCCTGCCCAACAATTGTCCCCATTTTTGTCACCGGAGCTGTCCCGGAGCTCAGGGACAGAGGGGACAGATCCACGCCAGGACAGCTCCAGCATTCCTGGGGATTTGTGTCCCTCCCTCCCCTGTGTCACCGTTGTCACCCTCAGCTCAGGAACAGCACCTGGGTCTGTCCTTTGGCCTGGTTCGGATCTGGAGGTTTCATTGGGATTTTTTGGGGTTTTTTACCTCGAGGAGGGGAAACATCCCGGATTTCCTCCAGGGGAGCCGAGGAGGCGCCGCTCCCCGCAGGCTGCCCTGTCCCCCAGATTCCAGGAGTTCTCCGAGGGGCCGGGACAATTCCAGCAGCCCCAGGGCACTGGGAACAAATCCTACTGGGAACAAATCCTACTGGGAACAAATCCTACTGGGACGGCGAGAATGGGGCTGGACCCTGCACGGGAGCGGGATCAGGAAATGAGCACTGGGATGGGGAATAGGATTGGAAGTGGGGTCAGTATTGGGATCAGGAATGGGATTGGGAATGGGATCCCTCTGATACCCCTGGATCCTGTTGGCCATCACTCTGATCCCACCGGGATCCCGCTGGTCATCCCTCTGATCCCTCCTGGATCTTTCCTGGCACACTGACAGGGCTGGCAGCTCCCAGGAAAATCCCCCTTCCTGCATCCCGAGTTCCCAGCTCCTGCTCTGGAGAATTCCAGGTGTTCCCCAGGCACCTGGCTAGGGAAGGCCTGGAAAGGATCCAGGCGGGATTTGGGAAAAATCCAGGCAGGGCCCAGGAAAGGTCTGAGCAGGATTTGGGAATAGTCCAGGCAGGATCTGCGCAGGTTCTGGGAAGTGCCTGGACAGGGTCTGAGCAGGATCCAGGAAAGATCCAGGCAGGACCAGGGCAGGGGCTGGGACAGGATTGGTCAGGATTCAGGAAAGATCCAGGCAGGACCAGGGCAGGGGCTGGGCAAGGATTGGTCAGGATTCAGGAAAGATCCAGGCAGGGTCCAGCATGGATCCAGGCAGGACCTGGGCAGGGTTTGGTCAGGGTCCAGGAAAGATCCAGGCAGGGTTTGGGACAGAATTTGGCCAGGACCCAGGGCAGGCCCAGCTCAGGTTGCCTCTGACCCGTGCAGGGCTGGCTCAGGCTGTCCCCACACCTGAGCAGGTGACACACATGGGGACAGAGCCCGCGTCCCTACACTGCCCTGAACGCCAGGAAAACCCCATCCAATCATTTCCTTAAATCCCAGGATAACCCCATCCAGCCAGGATAACCCCTCCAACTGGGATAACCCCATGCAGCTGCACCCATAAATCCCGGGATAACCCCATCCAGCCAGGATAACCCCATCCGCCTGCACCCCTAAATCAGGCCCGGGATAAACACCATCCACCTGCACCCCTAAATCAGGCCGGGGATAAACCCCATCCACCTGCACCCCTAAATCCCAGGATAACCCCATCCACCTGCACCCCTAAATCACAGGATAACCCCATCCAGCTAGGATAACCTATCCACCTGCACCCCTAAATCAGGCCCGGCATAAACCCCATCCACCTGCACCCCTAAATCCCAGGATAACCCCTCCAGCTGGGATAACCCCATGCAGCTGCACCCATAAATCCCAGGATAACCCCATCCAGCTGGGATAACCCCATCCACATGCACCCCTAAATCAGGCCCGGGATGAACCCCATCCACCCGCGCCCCTAAATCCCGGGATAACCCCATCCACCTGCACCCCTAAATCCCGGGATAACCCCATCCAGCTGGGATAACCACATCCACCTGCACCCCTAAATCAGGCCGGGGATAAACCCCATCCACCCGGGCCCCTAAATCCCGGGATAACCCCATCCACCTGCACCCCTAAATCCCAGGATAACCCCATCCAGCTGCACCCCTAAATCCCAGGATAACCCCATCCACCTGCACCCCTAAATCCCGGGATAACCCCATCCACCTGCACCCCTAAATCACAGGATAACCCCATCCAGCCAGGATAACCCTATCCACCTGCACCCCTAAATCAGGCCCGGCATAAACCCCATCCACCTGCACCCCTAAATCCCAGGATAACCCCATCCACCTGCACCCCTAAATCACAGGATAACCCCATCCACCTGCACCCCTAAATCACAGGATAACCCCATCCACCTGCACCCCTAAATTGCAGGATAACCCCATCCACCTGCACCCCTAAATCCCAGGATAACCCCATCCACCTGCACCCCTAAATTGCAGGATAACCCCATCCACCTGCACCCCTAAATTGCAGGATAACCCCATCCAGCTGCACCCCTAAATCCCAGGATAACCCTATCCACCTGCACCCCTAAATTGCAGGATAACCCCATCCACCTGCACCCATAAATCACAGGATAATCCCATCCAGCTGCTCCCCTAAATCCCGGGATAACCCCATCCACCTGCACCCCTAAATCCCAGGATAACCCCATCCACCTGCACCCCTAAATCCCAAGATAACCCCATCCAGCTGCACCCCTAAATCCCGGGATAACCCCATCCACCTGCACCCATAAATCCCGGGATAACCCCATCCAGCTGCACCCCTAAATCCCGGGATAACCCCATCCACCTGCACCCCTAAATCCCGGGATAACCCCATCCACCTGCACCCCTAAATCCCAGGATAACCCCATCCACCTGCACCCCTAAATCCCGGGATAACCCCACCCAGCTGCACCCCTAAATCCCGGGATAACCCCACCCGGCCGCTTCCCTGGGTCCCAGGTTAGATTTTAGGGAGAGGATTTCACCCCGGGGACGCTGCCCCGGCTCCCCAGGGAATGGTGACATTCCCAGAGCTCGGGGTGGGATTTCAGGGTGTCCATGCAGGAGTTGGATTCTGATCCTCTCAGGATTTCCGTATCCCGGGATTCTGCCCCAAAACGGGCAGGAGGGACCCGCCCAGCCATGGATTTGCTGCCACCTAGAGCGGGCACCGGAGCTGGAACCTCGGGAAGTTGGGCAATTCCAAGCCCCGCACCCGGCAGGAACAACCTCCCAGCTCTTCCCAGAAGGATTTGGGAATTCTGGCTGCACCAAACTCCCGTTCCAGGCTTCCCTGGGCAAGGAAAACCTGGAAATGTGGGAGAGAATCCCCAAAAATCCCTCCTGGGACGAGATGGGAATGGTCGGCCCGGGGGAGAGGAGGCTCCAGGGGGATTTTAGCCATGGATAGCAAGATGGGAAAAGAGGGAAAATTATTCTCAGCACTGCCCAGTGATGGCAGAAATTAAAATAAAACGCCCCAAAACTTTAAAAAATCCGTCCCAAAATACCACCAGGAACACAAGAAATCAGCACAGGCACACAGAGAAATTGTGGGATGCTCAAAATCCTCGGGAATATCCAGAATCCTGCTCGTGCAGGATTTAGGGGTGCAGCTGGATGGGTTTATCCCAGGATGTTGGGGAGCAGCTGGATGGGGTTTTCCCAGCTGGATGGGGTTATCCTGGGATTTATGGGTGCAGCTGGATGGTGTTATCCCGGGATTTAGGGGAACAGCTGGGTGGCTTTATCCTGGGATTTAGGGGTGCAGTTGGGTGGGTTTGTCCTGGGATTTAGGGGAGCAGCTGGATGGGATTATCCCGGGATTTAGGGGAGCAGCTGGGTGGGGTTATCCTGGGATTTAGGAGTGCAGCTGGGAGGGGTTTATCCCAGCTGGATGAGGTTATCCTAGGATTTAGGGGAGCAGCTGGATAGGATTATCCTGGGATTTAGGGGTGCAGCTGAAGGGGGTTATCCCAGCTGGATGGGGTTTTCCCGGGATTTAGGGTCCATCTGGATGGGGCTATCCTGGGATTTAGGGGTGCAGTTGGGTACGTTTGTCCCGGGATTTAGGGGTGCAGTTGGGTGGGTTTGTCCCGGGATTTAGGGGAGTAGCTGGATGGGGTTATCCCGGGATTTAGGGGTACAGCTGGATGGGGTTATTCTGGAATTTAGGGGTGCAGCTGGATGTGATTATCCCAGCTGAATGGGGTTGTCCCGAGATTTAGGCGTACATCTGAATGCATTTATCCCAGCTGGATGTGTTTATCCCGGGATTTACGGTCCGAGCAGCCCCGGGACAGGCCCGGGTGAGCTCCAGCCCGAGTTCCCGGTGATCCCGGGCCAGCTCCGGCCGCTCCCGGAGCGTCCCCGCATCCTCCCTTGGTGCTGCTGGCGCCGCGGGAGGCGCAGATGGAGCGGAGCAGACGCCGCCTGTGGGCAGCGGCGTCGGGAACGCGCCCGGGGACGGCTCCAGCTGGCGCCCGCGGGTGGCAGCGGCTGCGCGGGGACATCCCGGAGCCATCTGTCACCCGCAGCCCGCCCGGAACCGCCCCCGGCCCCGCAGCGCTCCGTGGGGAGCGATCCCGGGCCCGGGGGGGCAGGGATGGATTTGGGATCAGAGATGGGATCGAGGAGCTGCCCCTGAGGGGGCACAAATCTCTGGGATCAGGGAGCAGCAGTGACAATGGAACTGTCCCTGAGGGGACACAAATCTTTGGGATCAGGGAGCAGCAGTGACAACGGAGCTGCCCCAAAGGGACACAAATCTTTGGGGTCGGAGCTGTGATCAGGGAGCAGCAGTGACAATGGAACTGCCCCTGAGGGGACACAAATTTTTGGGATCCAGGAGCAGCGGTGACACCAGGTCTGTCCCTGAGGGCACACAACTCTTTGGGATCAGAGCCGGGATTGGAGAGTAGTGGTGACAATGGAGCTGCCCCAAAAGGACAGAGATTTTGGGATCAGGGAGCAGGGGTGACAATGGAGCTGTCCCTGAGGGGACACAAATCTTTGGGATCAGGGAGCAGTGGTGACAATGGAGCTGTCCCTGAGGGCACACAACTCTTTGGGATCAGAGCCGGAATCGGGGAGTGGCGGCGACACCGGGGCTGCCCCAAAGGGACACAGATTTTGGGATTAGGGAGAAGCAGTGACAGTGGAGCTGCCCCAAAAGGAGGGAGTGGTGGTGACAATGGAACTGCTCCTGAGGGGACACAAATATTTGGGATCCAGGAGCGGCGGTGACACCAGAGCTGCCCCAAAGGGGACACAAATCTTTGGGATCAGATCTGGGATTGGAGTGTAGTGATGACAATGGAGCTGCCCCAAAAGGACACAAATTTTGGGATCAGGGAGCAGCAGTGACAATGGAGTTGCCCCTAAGGGACACAAATCTTTGTGATCAGAGCCGGGATCAGGGAGCAGCAGTGACACCGGAGCCGCCCCAAAGGGACACAAATCCCCGTGGCCCAGCCCCTCCATGGCCGCTCCGACCCGACCCCTCCCTCCCTCCTGCTGGAGCCGCCCCCTCCCGGGCGGTGGCCCTGCCCTGGCACGGGTGGCACCGCGCCGTCGTTACGGTCCCTGCCACCCGCACCGTTCCAAGGTTCCAGCGCTGGTTCTCTGTGATGTCACTCCGACCTGCTGGCAGCAGAGGTGACAGCTCCGCTCTGGCTCTGCCACCTACTGCGCTGGCTCTGCCACTTGCGATGGCGCCGACGGCTTTGCTGTGGCTGCTCGTGCTGCTGGCCCTGGCTGGGCCCGTGTGGGGCACCTGGGACACCTGCAGGTCAGTGGCCCCGGGGGGCTCGGGGGCACTCGGGGGGTCCCTGGCACAGCCTGGGCACAGAGGAGCCCCTGGGGTTCCCTGTCCCTGCTGTCCCCGAGCAGGGCACTGATGGCTCTGTGCTTCCAGGGGCACCTGCGGGCTCCGGCCCATGGCGTTCGACCACAGCTCCGTGGCTGCTGAGTATTCTCAGGACGACTACGACTCCTTGGATTCTTCCGATGGCACCGCCCAGTACACAGTTGGATCTGCTGGAGTCCACCCGGGGGCCTGGCCTGGGGTCATCAGCGTCCAGGCCACCTGGGACAATGGCACATGGCACATGTGCTCGGGAGCACTCATCCACCCCAAGTGGGTGCTCACTGTGGCTCACTGCTTTGCCCATGCTGGGTAAGGACGAGCAGGGACAGGGGTGTCCCCCCAGCAGGGACAGGGATGTCCCCACAGGAGAATCAGGGATATACCCAAAGCAGGGACAGGGGTGTCCCCAAAACAGGGTCAGGGATGTCCCCTCAGCACAGGGAGGTGCCCAGAGCAGGAAGGCGGTTGTGCTGCTGCAGTCCCTGGCCCTGCTCCCTGTCACCCCTCTGTCCATCTCCTGCTCCTCAGAGACATCTCCAGGTGGGAGGTGGTGATTGGGGCCACAGATCTGAGCCAGCCGGGCCCCGAGGCCCAGCTGCGCCACATCAAGACCCTGCTGGTGCACCAGTACTACGAACCCCGCACGGCCCGGAACAACATCGCCCTGCTGGAGCTGGACCAGCCCGTGGAGTGCAGCGACTACATCCAGCTGGGCTGTGTGCCCGACAACTCCCTGGCAGTGTCTGACCTCAAAACCTGCTACATCGCGGGCTGGAGAGCCACTCCAGACAGCTGTGAGTGCCCATCCAGGGCAGGGCCGGGCCGAGCCGCGGGCACACGGCCCCGGGCTGGGGGCTCTGCCCAGGGGCCACCGCTCAGTGCCCTCTGTGCCCACAGCCCCCAACCCACGCATGGTGCTGCAGGAGGCCAAGGTGCGGCTCATCGACGTCCAGCTGTGCAACAGCAGCCGCTGGTACGGGGGGGCCGTGCACCCCCAGGACCTGTGTGCGGGGTACCCACGGGGCGGCATCGACACCTGCCAGGTGGGGCTGGGCCCGGGCTGGGCACAGGGACCCTGAGCCAACCTGGGCCCCATGGAACCCCCAGAGCCAGCACAGGGACCCTGAGCCAACCTGGGCCCCATGGAACCCCCAGAGCCAGCACAGGGACCCTGAGCCCCAACATGGCCCCATGGAACCCCCAGAGCCAGCACAGGGACCCTGAGCCAACCTGGGCCCCATGGAACCCCCAGAGCCAGCACAGGGACCCTGGGCCCCATGGAACCCCTCAGAGCCAGCACAGGGACCCTGAGCCAACCTGGGCCCCATGGAACCCCCAAGGCCACCACAGGGACCCTGAGCCCCAACCTGGGCCCCATGGAACCCCCAGAGCCAGCACAGGGACCCTGAGCCCCAACATGGCCCCATGGAACCCCCAGAGCCAGCACAGGGACCCTGAGCCCCAACATGGCCCCATGGAACCCCCAGAGCCAGCACAGGGACGCTGAGCCCCAACATGGCCCCATGGAACCCCCAGAGCCAGCACAGGGTCCATGGAAACCCCCAGAGCCAGCACAGGGACCCTGGGCCCCATGGAACCCCTCAGAGCCAGCACAGGGACCCTGAGCCCCAACCTGGGCCCCACAGAACCCCTCAGAGCCAGCACAGGGACCCTGAGCCCCAACATGGCCCCATGGAACCCCCAGAGCCAGCACAGGGACCCTGAGCCCCAACATGGCCCCATGGAACCCCCAGAGCCAGCACAGGGACCCTGAGCCCCAACATGGCCCCATGGAACCCCCAGAGCCAGCGCAGGGCCCAAGGATCCCCTCAGAGCCAGCCAGGCCTCAAACATGGCGTGGCCCTGTCTGGGCCTGGCCTGGTGCCCTCCCAGCCCTGTGTCCCCACCACTGACAGGTGTCCCTTGCCCATCCCCGTGTCCCTGCCCGGTGTCCCCTTGTCCCCTGGGCTGGCACTGTGCCCACAGAGCCTTGCCATGGAACCCAGCCAGGAATGCAGCTCTGCAGGGCTCGGGTTGGGCAGGGCCGGCCCAGGCTGGCCCAGCCCATCCTGACCCCTCTCTCCTGTCGCAGGGGGACTTCGGGGGTCCCCTGGTCTGCAAGGACAACACCGGTGACTACTTCTGGCTGGTGGGCCTGACCAGCTGGGGCAAGGGCTGTGCCGGGGCCAAGCGGCCCGGGGTGTTCACGTCCACGCAGCAGTTCCACACCTGGATCCAGGTGCAGATGGGGCTGCTCCCGCCTGAGGCTGATGCTCCTCCGCCCGAGCCCATCCCGAGCCCGGAGGAAGAGCCCGACGCTGACCTGGAGGATGAGATGAATCCCAACCCGGATGACTCGGAGGATTACTCGAAGGTTTCATTCCAACAACAGATCCTGGGGAAATTCCTGAACCTGCTGCTGGAGCTCCTGCAGTTCCTGAAGGGAGAGAAAGCCTGAGTAGCGGGATGAGCTGATCCAGTTCTGGCAAGCATTCCCTGCTGGGGCCGTGGCTGTGGGGCCAACCCAGCCCCGGTGCCCAGGGCTGCTGTGCCCTGCCCACGCTGACCCCTGCGCCCACCCCGATGGTGAATCCAGTTTGTTCTTCAATTAGAGTAGTTCCAGTTCCCAGTTAGCCACGGTGTCCTGTTTGGTCTTCTGGGGAAAACAAGGATGGGACAATTTGGGGGGAAAGGGTGGGGTGGAGTTGGTTTGGGGGATATGAGGAGGAGCCAGGGAGGGGAGGATGGGCCGGGAGGTGGAGAGAGGAACAAACTGCTCCAGCCCAGGCTCCCCAGCAGAGCCTCAGGTGTCCCCGGAAAGTCCTGGAGAGGGACAGGAGTGGGGACAGCTGAAGCTGCCATCCCAGGGTCCTGTGGAGGTGCTGGAAGTGCCACCCTGAGCTGCTGCTGCTGCTACCCAGGGCTGTCCCCTCTGACACCAGCTCGTGTCTCTGAGGCTGCCTGATCCCATCTCATGCTCCTGCTGTAGGAGCAGGGCTCAGGCTCTGCTCCGGAGGTCCCAGCACTGGCACCAGAGGAACGGGCAGGGACAGATCCCAGAAATTTCCCTGCACAGGAGGCAGAGCTGCCCTGGGCAGTGCCCAGCCCTGAACGGAGACAGCAGCGGGGTGGAGCCTCCTCCCTGGGGACAGTCCCGAGCTGCCCCATCCCGTGCCCTGCGATGTCCCTCCCTGGGGACATTCCCCGCTGCCCCATCCCGCGCCTGGCACTGCCGCTCAGAACTACAACTCCCAGCACGCCCCGCGGCCCCGGGGCCGCCATGTGCATCACATGATCGGCTGGGGCACTGCCGGCACCGCCCCGGGACCGCACCGGGGCAGCACCGGGACCCGGGGGAACACGGGGGGCACCGCGCCATGGGGCCGCAGGGCCGACAGCACCCCTGGCTGCTGCTGCTGCCTCTGCTGCTGCCGCCGGTGGGCGCCGCCGCCGCCCCGCCCAACTTCGTGCTGGTGCTGGCGGACGATCTGGGCTTCGGGGACCTGGGCAGCTACGGGCACCCCTCGTCCGCCACGCCGCACCTGGACCGGCTGGCGGCCCGCGGGCTGCGCTTCACCGACTTCTACAGCAGCGCCGCCGTCTGCAGCCCGTCCCGGTACGGCCCCCGCGGCGGGAACGGCAACCCGGACGGGGATGGAGCGGGGTGTCCCGGGATAAACGGGCGGGGATGGAGCGGGGTGTCCCGGGATAAACGGGCGGGGGTGGAGCGGGGTGTCCCGGGATAAACGGGCGGGGATGGAGCGGGGTGTCCCGGGATAAACGGGCGGGGGTGGAGCGGGGTGTCCCGGGATAAACGAGTGGGGATCGAGCTGGGGTGTCCTGGGATAAATGGGTGGGGATGTAGCTGGGTGTCCCGGGATAAACGAGAGGGGATGAACTCGCGGTGTCACGGGAGGGATGGGGGGACAAACCTCTGTGTCCCGGGAGAGGCAGAGGGATAAACCCACCATATCCTGGGACAAACGGGCGGTCGTGAATCTACGGTGTCCCGGGATAAACGCATGCTGATGAATCTGCCGCATCCCGGGATAAACCGGCAGTGATGAGCATGCGGTGTCCCGGGATAGACGAAGGGACAAACCCACGGTGTCCCGGGACGGGCGGGCGGTGCTAACCCCGCGGTGTCCCGGGCAGAGACAGAGGGACAAACCCGCCGTGTCCCGGGATAAACGGGCGGGCCTGAACCCTCTGTGTCCCGCGATAAACGGACGGTGCTGTCCCCGCGGTGTCCCGGGACGGACGGGTAGTGCTGTCCCGTGTCCGTGTCCCCGCTGCCCGTGTCCGTGTCCGTGTCCCGCTGCAGGGCGGCGCTGCTGACGGGCCGGCTGCCGGTGCGCTCCGGGGTCTACCCGGGCGTGTTCGATCCCGGCTCCCGGGGCGGGCTCCCGCTGGCCGAGCTCACCGTGGCCGAGCTGCTCCAGGAGCGCGGCTACGCCACGGCCATGGTGGGCAAGTGGCACCTGGGCTTCGGGCGGAACGGCTCCTTCCTGCCCGTGCACCAGGGCTTCCAGCACTTCCTGGGGGTGCCCTACTCGCACGACCAGGTGAGCCGCGATTTGGGGGGCTCGGCCGGGAGCAGCGCGGGTTTGGGGTGGGCAAACCCCCTGGGCTGCTGGGACAGTGGGGATGGGGCCTGCAGAGGGCTGAGCTAGAACAGAGGCGGATAAATGAATTTTTAATATTTAGTATTGATAAATTGAAAATTTCTAGCTTTTAAAAATATATTTTTAATTTATTTATTTTGTTTATTATCTCTTAAATTTAGATAAATAATAAATATTTATTATTTAAATAAATGAATAAAATGTTATTGAAAATATAAATGAATATAAATGCTATCAGTATTATTAAAATATATCTATAAAATATATGTTATATATATGATATATATATTATATATATCTATCATATATATCTATAATATATATAGTACAGTATATATATAGATATATATATTATATATATCTATAATATATATAGTACATATACTATATATATATTATTTTATATATATTATATACTATTAAATATTGCTAAAATATATTATCAATAAAATGTATTAAATGAATAAATTTAATATTTAAATTTACTTATAAAATACTAAATAAGTAAATTTTATATAATATATAATGGACTACTATATTATATTATATTATATTATATTATATTATATTATATTATATTATATTATATTATATTAGTATATACTTATATATAAATATACTTCTATATACTTATATATTATTTAGTTATATAATATTAAATAAGTAAATTTAATCGTTAATATTAAATAATATTTAATATTTATTTAATAAATATAGCAGGGATTTATTTAAAGGATCTCCTGCATGGCTGCACCTTGGGCAGCACCAGAGCCCAGCCAGGGCTGCACCCAAGATGAACCAAAACGGCCCCAAAATGCACGAGCGCTGCCGGGGTCTCTCCCTGGGATCAGCTCTGCTCCATTTGCACCTTGCAGTTCATTGTCCCATTGCAGCTTTAGCCCAGGCAGTCCCACCCTGCTTGTTTTTCTCTCTCCAGCCCACGGGGTTTGTGCTCCTGGGCTGAGATTTGGGGCATTTGTCCTTGGTGCCCAGCTGGAGCAGCAATTGTTTTGTCTCCCTGCTCTGTGCACAGAGCTCACCATCCCTGAATGTGAAGCTAAAGGGTGGGAATAGAAAAAATAAAAAAAAAATTAAAATCTCAGAATTAAAAATGTTAAATTAACGAACCCAAGCCACTGTGCCCGAGCCGGACTCGCAGCCCTGCTGTGTTTTGCAGGGTCCCTGCCAGAACCTGACGTGCTTTCCCCCGGACACCAAGTGCTTCGGGACGTGTGACCAGGGCGTGGTGGCGGTGCCGCTGCTGTGGAACCAGAGCATCGTGCAGCAGCCCGTGTCCTTCCCCGAGCTGGTGCCGCTCTACGGCCGCTTCTGCCGCGAGTTCATCGCCCGCTGCGCCCGGGAGCGCCGGCCCTTCCTGCTCTACTACGCGTCACACGTGGGGAACGGGCAGCGCCGGGAGCTGGGAAAGGGGAAAAGGGGAAAGGGGAAAGGGGAAGGGAAGGGAAGGGAAGGGAAGGGAAGGGAAGGGAAGGGAAGGGAAGGGAAGGGAAGGGAAGGGAAGGGAAGGGAAGGGAAGGGAAGGGAAGGGAAGGGAAGGGAAGGGAAGGGAAGGGAGAAGTCAGAAGAGGAAAGGAAAAGGGAAGGGAAGGGAAAAAGGAAAACAAAAGAAGGGAAGGGAAAATGGTAGGTAAAAGGGAAAGGGAGGGGAAGGGAAGGGAAAGGAAAAAAAGAAAAAAGAAGGGAAAAGAGGGAAGGGACAAGTGAAAACAAAAAAGAAGGGAAGGGAAAAGAGAAGGAGAGGGAAAAGGGGGAAGGGAAGGGAAAAGGGAAAACAAACAAGAAGGGAAGGGAAGGGAAAAGGGGAAGGGGAAAGGGAAGGAGAGGGGAAACGGGGAAGGGAAGAGGGAAGGGAAAAGGGAAAAGAGATGGGGAAAGGGAAGGGAAAATGGGGGAAGGGAAGAGGGAAGGGAAAAGAGATGGGAAAAGGGGAAAGGGGAAGGGAAGAGGGAAGGGAAGGGGAAACGGTAGGGAAAAGGGAAAGGGAGAAGGGAAGGGGAGGGAAAGGGAAATGGGAAAAGGGGAGGGAGCCCAAGTCCCATGGGTAGAACAGGGCAGCATCTCCCCTCCTGCCACCCCAGAATCTGCTCCTGGATGACCTGGGCTTGCTCTTCCCAATCCTATTGGGATGGTGCTTTTAGGCTGCTGCTTCCTGCAGCTTTCCCCTCTTCTCTGCACCATCCCCAGGGAAACCTTCCCACCCCGGAGCTCCCCGTTGTGCCACCGCTGAGACTGGGGGACAAACGTGCTCTGGGCTGGTGGCTTTTGTCACCTCCCCGTGGTGGGCTGGCTGTCCCTGGCTGTCCCCGCAGGGGGTTGATGGCGGTGCCCTCTCCCCCCAGCACACGCACTACCCGCAGTTTGCCAGCCGCGAGTTCGCGGGCACCACGCGCCGGGGACCCTTCGGGGACGCCCTGGCCGAGTTCGATGGCTCCGTGGGACAGCTGCTGCAGGCCCTGCAGGACAACGGCCTGGAGAACAACACCCTGGTGTTCGTCACCTCTGACAACGGGTGAGGGGCTGGCACGGCCACGGCTGGCATGGCTGGCACAGCTGGCACCCGTGTGGCAGTGCCAGGTGTCACCCCTAGGTCTTGCTTGGAGGGGATGCAGGATGTGAGCTGGGTGTTCTGTGACAGAAACATCCCAGGGGTTGGGCCAGTCGTGTGGCACTCCCAGATGTCCCCCAGGGGTTGGGTGAGCAATGTGACAGCACCAGATGTCCCCCAGGGGTTGGGTGAGGTGTGTGACACCCCCAAATGTCCCCCAGAGTCTGGGACAGCAGTGTGACACCCCCAAATGTCACCCAGGCTTTGTGCCAGACATGTGACACCCCCAAATGTCCCCAGAGGTTTGGTCAGCAGTGTGACACCCCCAAATGTCCCCCAGGGATTGGGACCAGGTGTGTGACACCCCCCAAATGTCACCCAGGGGTTGGATCATGCGTGTGACATTCCCCAAATGTTCCCCAGGGGTTGGGCCAGGGATGTGACACCCCCAAATGTCCCCAGAGGTTTGGTTCAGCAGTGTGACGCCCCCAGATGTCCCTCAGGTGTTGGGACAGCAGTGTGAAATCCCCAATGTCCCCCAGGGTCTGGGACAGCAGTGTGACATCCCCCAAATGTCCCTTAAAGGTTTGTGCCAGGGATGTGACACACTCAAATGTCCCCCAGGGGTTGGACCAGGCATGTGACACCCCCAAATGTCCCCTGGGGTTTGGGACAGCAATGTGACATCCCCAAATGTTCCCCAGGGCTTGAACCAGCAGTGTGACACCCCCAATTATCCCTCAGGCTTTGGGTCATCAATGTGACACCCCCAAAGTCCCCCGGCACCTTCTGTGTGGTGACATCAGTGTGGTGTCCCCCTTTGGGGTGTGTCACAGCCCTCGGCCGCCCCCAAGGGTGGCAGAGCCCCTCTGGCCCCTGGTGACAGCGTGTCTTGTCCCCAGCCCCTCCACCCTGCGCATGGCACGCGGGGGCAGCGCCGGGCACCTCAAGTGTGGCAAGGGCACCACCTACGAGGGCGGCATGAGGGAGCCGGCCCTGGCGTACTGGCCGGGCAGGATCGCGCCAGGTGAGCCGGGACAGACCGGGACAGACCCGGGACAAACCAGGACAGACCCGGGACAGACTCACGACAGACCAGGACAGACCGGGACAAACCAGGACAGACCCGGGACAGATTCAGGACAGACCAGGACAAACTGGGACAGACCGGGACAGACTTGGGACAGACCAGGACAGACTGGGACAGACTCAGGACAGACCGTGACAGACTCGGGACAGACCGAGACAGACTCGGGACAGACTCGGGACAGACCGTGACAGACCCGTGCCAGCTGGGTGACGCTGTCCCCACACAGGGGTGACTCACGAGCTGGCCAGCACGCTGGACATCCTGCCCACGCTGGCCGCCCTGGCTGGCGCTGCCCTGCCCAAGGTGGCCCTGGACGGCTTCGACCTGAGCCCACTGCTCTTCGGGTCCGGGCAGGTGAGGCCTGCTGAGGAGGAGAGGGGGTTGGTGGTTTGGTTGGGGTTATTTAGGATAATTTATATTCATTTATTTGAATTTGAAATAATTATTATTAATAATAATAATAATAGTAATAATAATAATACTATAACAACAACAACTTGGATTTTTCATGCAGAAAAGCTGCTTTTTATTCGTTTATTTTAAATCAATTATAATAATTATAGTTGGTTACAATTATAATTGATTATCAATTAACAATTATAATTTATATCTAATACTATTTTATGAATATTTTAAAATGTATTTTATTATATATTTTATTATATTCTTATAATATCTTCTATTATTTCTTTTATAGTATTTTTCATAATGAAAATATAATATAATGTAATATAATGGAATAGAATAGAATAATATGTTGTTATTATTAGAATAATATGTTGTTATTATTATAGTAACCCAGATTTTTCATGCAGAAAAGCTGCTTTTTATTAATTTATTTAATATCAATTATAATAATTATAATTGACTATAATTATTAAATCATATTTATAATTGATTATCAATTAACAATTATAGTAATTTTATAATATTTAATACAATATAATATAATATAATATAATATAATATAATATAATATAATGATATATTATTATTATTATTATGCAGATTTTTCATGCAGAAAAGCTGATATTTATTAATTTATTTAAGATCAAGTATAATGATTATAATTCATCATAATTGTTATATTATAATTGTAATTTATTATCAATTAAATTATAATAATTCTATAATATGTAATACCATTTTAATATTCTTATAATATTTTAAAATGTATATTATTATATGTTTTATTTTATTTTTATAATATTTTAATATAATTTCTTTTATAGTATATTTTGCAATGTATATTATATTATATTATATTATATTATATTATATTATATTATATTAGTATATATTATATTATATTAGTATAGAATATAATATTATTTTATGTAATATATATTATATATAATATTATATTATATTAGTATAGAATATAATATTATTTTATGTAATATATATATTATATATAATATTTATATATAATACTATATATAATATAGTATATAATATAGTATATAATATAGTATATAATGTAGTATATAGCATAACATAACCTGGAGGAGCAGGAGCAGCCGGGCCCGGGGCAGACCCATGGCTGGCAGCTGCTCTCTGCTGCGAGCCGTGCCCAGGCTGCGCGGTGGGCTCCGTGCCCGCTGTGGGGCCGGGGCTCCCGGTGGTCCTGGGGCTCCCGGTGGTGCCGGTGGCTCCGGTTCCGCGCTCACCGCGCTCTCCGCAGAGCCCCCGCCGGGCCGTATTCTTCTTCCCGCCGGCCCCCGACCCCCTGCACGGCCCCTTCGCCATCCGCCTGGGCAAGTACAAGGCGCACTACTTCACGCAAGGTCAGTGCTTGTGTCCGGGGGGTTTTGGGGATTTTTGGGATTTTGGGGTGAGCTCCCCCCGCGCGGAGCTCCGGGAGCAGCAGGGTGTGAGCTCAGCCGGGGGCTGCTCAGGTTCCTTCCACAGCGACACCACCCCGGACCAGGCGTGCCACGGGCTCACCCCGCTCACCCCGCACCTGCCCCCGCTGCTCTTCGACCTGGAGGCGGATCCGGCCGAGAACTACGACCTGCTGCAGGGCCAGCCGGGCCCCGAGGCGCTGCAGGCGCTCAAGGACATCGCCGTGCAGAAGGTGCTGCTGGAGCAGCGCCTGCAGTTTGGGGAGAGCCAGATCAGGAAGGGCCGAGACCCCTCGCTGCAGCCCTGCTGCAACCCCGGCTGCAGCCCCAAACCCTCCTGCTGCCGCTGCTCCCCACAGCTGGGACACCCCAAAGGCGCCTGGCCCCGTCTCCAGTAACCCAGCTCAGCCTCGGGGCTGCCCCACGGCTCGGGGACCCCTTGGACTTGTGGGGAAATGGGGTGGAACAGGGTCAGGGCGACCCCAAACGAGCAGGGCCCTGTGCTCCGTGTGGGATGTTCTACGGGAGGACTTGGGCAGGATCCTGACCCATTCCAGGATCCTGACCCGTTCCAGACACTCCAGAACCTTCCCCAGAACCAGGACAGCTCCTGGGAGCCACTGGAGCAGAGGCAATGTCCCAGATCGAGAGATCCCAACTGAGACCGAGGGCACAGCAGGAGCGGGATGGGTCCCAGGGGCACGAGCTGGTGTCAGAGGGGACAGCCCTGGGTGGCAGCAGCAGCAGCTCAGGGTGGCACTTCCAGCACCCCCACAGGACCCTGGGATGGCAGCTCCAGCTGTCCCCATTGCTGCCCCTATCAAGGGCTTTTCCAGGGAATGGCACACCTGAGGCTCTGCTGGGGAGCCTGGGCTGGAGCAGTTTCTCCCTCCTCCCCTCCCTGTCTCCCCTTTGTCTCCCCCAAACCAGTCCCAACCCTGCCCTTTCCCCCCAAATTGTCCCATCCTTGGTTTTCCCAGGAGGCTGAACTGGGCTGAAAATGTGGATAATGGGTGTGTGATTTTGGGAATAATTTTTTGGGAGTGGGGCATGGCCAGGACCCCAGGGCAGTGACACTGGCACTGTGTCCCCCCTCACGTCCATGGAAAGGGCATTACTTCCAGGATAAAACGTGGTAGGGTCTTGCCACAGGATTTCCATGTAAATCACTGCTTTGTCTTACACCTTTTCTAATTAATATTGCTGCAAATAATTGTTTGATTCCTTATCTCATGGCTGTTTGCAGTAAATTGTTTTTAACCCCTTATCTTTGCCTTTTGTGGAAGGGGAAGGAGCGTGGGTTTGCTTTTAGGATTGCTACACTAGACAATTCCATCCTTAAACCCCCACCGGGGGCAACACAACTTTAAAACTTTAATCCAAGGATTCAATCCATAGGAGGATGATGGGGCGGGCTCAGGGCAGGAACATGGGCAGGGCACAGCAGCCCTGGGCACCGGGGCTGGCTTGGCCCCACAGCCACGGCCCCAGCTGGGGCTGCTGGAGATCCTCTGCAGCCAGAACTGGACCTGCTGCGCCTCCCCTCACCCTGTCCTGTGCTTCAGGAGCTCCAGCAGATCCTGCAGCTTCTTGAGGAATCGTTTCAGGGCGCGTTTTGGGAAGGAAATGTCCTCCTCCGGTTCTGGCTCTGGTTCTGGCTCTGGTTCTGGCTCTGGTTCGGGCTCAGGTTCTGGCTCCGGTTCTGGTTCTGGCTCCGGTACTCGTGGCCTCGGTTGTGTTGGTATCGGTTCTGGTGGCCTGGGTTCTGGTGTCCTGGGTTCTGGTGGCCTGGGTTCTGGTGGCTGCAGTCCTAGTGGGTCCGGCGCATTCAGCGTGGCCATTGGTGCCGGTACCGGCCCTGTCGGGCTGGGGCCGGCGTGGGCTTGGATCCAGGAGTGGAAGTGCTGGGTGGAGGTGAAGATGCCAGGCCTACTGGCCCTGGCACAGCCCCTGCCCCAGCTGGCCAGGCCCACCAGCCAGAAGTAGTCACCGGTGTTGTCCTTGCAGACCAGGGGACCCCCAATGTCCCCCTGCCACAGGAGAGAGGGGTCAGGGGCTGCTCCAGGGTTGCACCCTCTCTCCCAGCCCTGCCTGACCCATGTTCCAGGGCCAGGGTTGGATCCTCTCTCCCAGCCCCTGCCCGACCCACATTCCAGTTCTGCTGGAGCCCCCAGACCCTCACTGGGAACAGGATGGGGCTGGCTCAGGGTGGGCTCTGCCCCAGCCCTGCACAGGGGACAGGGACAGGCAGGGAATGGCAGCTCCGGGATATCCACACCTGGGGCTGCCAGGGGCACTGGGTGAGCTCTGTGGGCACAGTGCCAGCCTTGGGGACCAAGGGACATGGGGCAGAGACATTGGGATGGGCAAGGGACACCTGTCAGTGGTGGGGACACGGGTCCGGAATGGCACCAGGCCAGGCCCAGACGGGGCCACGCCATGCTTGAGGCCTGGCTGGCTCTGTGGGGATCCTTGGGCCCTGTGCTGGCTCTGGGGGTTCCATGGGCCATGTTGGGGCTCAGGGTCCCTGTGCTGGCTCTGGGGGTTCCATGGGGCCCAGGTTGGGGCTCAGGGTCCCTGTGCTGGCTCTGGGGGTTCCATGGGGCCCAGGTTGGGGCTCAGGGTCCCTGTGCTGGCTCTGGGGGTTCCATGGGGCCCAGGTTGGCTCAGAGTCCCTGCGCCCAGCCCGGGCCCAGCCCCACCTGGCAGGTGTCGATGCCGCCCCGCGGGTACCCCGCACACAGGTCCTGGGGGTGCACGGCCCCCCCGTACCAGCGGCTGCTGTTGCACAGCTGGACGTCGATGAGCTGCACCTTGGCCTCCTGCAGCACCAGGCGTGGGCTGGGGGCTGTGGGCACAGAGGGCACTGAGTGGCGGCACCCGGGCAGAGTCCCCAGCCCGGGGCCGTGTCCCTGCCCGGGGCCGTGTGCCCGCGGCTCGGCCCGGCCCTGCCCTGGATGGGCACTCACAGCTGTCTGGAGTGGCTCTCCAGCCCGCAATGTAGCACATTTTCAGCTTGGACACTGCCAGGGAGCTGTCGGGCACACAGCCCAGCTGGATGTAGTCGCTGCACTCCACGGGCTGGTCCAGCTCCACCAGGGCGATGTTGTTCCGAGCCGTGACTGGGTCGTAGTTCCGGTGCTTCAGGAGCTTCTTGATCGGGAACGCCTCGGCTGCAGGGCCTGGGTTGGCCAGATCTGTGGCCCCAACCACCACCTTCCAGTCGAGGACATTCCTGGAGGCCATGGAGTGACAGGGAGCAGTGACAGGAGCAGTGACAGGGCTGGCACAGCCCAGCAGCTCCCAGCCTTCTGCTTCCCACAGCAGAGAACAGAGACAGCAATGGAGCAGCACATGGTGGTGCAGCCTGGGCACCTGGCCCTTCTGTGGGGACATCCCTGACCCTTCCAAGGGGACATCCATGCTGTGGGGACATCCCTGTAACCCTGCTCTGGGTGCATCCTTGTCCCTGCTGTGAGGACACCTGTAACCCTGCTGTGGGGACATCCCTGTCCCTGCTGAGGGAACATCTCTGTCCCTGCTGGGGTCACATCCCTGTCCCTGCTCGTCCTTACCCGGCCCCGACGAAGCAGCTGGCAGCTGTGAGGACCCAGCTGTGGCCGATGAGTGCCCCTGAGCACATGTGCCACGTGCCATTGTCCAGGGTCACCTGGATGCTGGCGATGCCAGGCCAGGCCCCTGGGTTGACATTGAGGGTTGTGTCCTTGGCAGAGTGCGAGGTTCCATACTCAGGAATCACCAAAGTCTCGTTCAAAACCATGGGCGAGAGCCCACAGGTGCCCCTGGAAGCACAAAGCCATCAGTGCCCTGCTCGGGGACAGCAGGGACAGGGACCCCCAGGGGCTCCTCTGTGCCCAGGCTGTGCCAGGGACCCCCCGAGTGGCCACTGACCTGCAGGTGTCCCAGTTGCCAGTCACGGGACCAGGCAGGGCCAGCAGAACGAGCAGCCACAGCAAAGCCATCAGTGCCAACACTGCAGGTGGCAGAGCCAGAGCAGAGCTGTCACCTCTGGTGACACCCAACGCTCTTTGGGTGTCCGTGGTGCCACCAGGCTGGGGTGATGTCACAGAGGGGACGGTTCCATGTGTGGAGCAGGGTGGCCTCGGGTGGGGGGAGGGCAGCTCAGAGCTGTGAACCCGGGCGTGGCTTGGGCTGGAGGGACCCTTGGGATCCCTCTGGAGCAGAGGGAATGTCCCAGATCCAGGGATCCCAATGGGGACCGAGGGCACAGCAGGAGCAGGATGGGTCCCAGCAGCCTCAGAGACACGAGCTGGTGTCAGAGGGGACAGCCCTGGGTGGCAGCAGCAGCAGCTCAGGGTGGCACTTCCAGCACCCCCACAGGACCCTGGGATGGCAGCTCCAGCTGTCCCCACTGCTGTCCCTCTCCAGGACTTTCCTGGGAATGGCACACCTGAGGCTCTGCTGGGGAGCCTGGGCTGAAGAAGTTTCTCCCTCTCTCCACCTCCAGGCTGGAGGAATTCACTCCACACAAATGCCACACACACCAGACACGGAGTTTGGAAGTCTGAGTTGAAACTGGAAGGGAAGGATCCAATAAATGCAGGGAATGCAGAAAAATTTGCTATAAACCTCAAAGTCAGAGCACAACTGACACCCCATGGGTGGCACAGTCAGGAGCAGCAGTGGCGGCCCCGCTGTTAAGTGGCCCTGCTGGTCTGGTCCTCCTCCAGACATCCAGGGGTGGTGGTTGTGTCCCAGATCCCCAAACCTTGGGATGACATCCCTTAAAATCCAGACAAGGATGTCCAGTAGTGCTTGTGCCCCAGATCCCCAAACCTTGGGATGAGATTCCCTAAAGTCCAGACAGGAATGTCCAGTGGTGGTGGTTGTGCCCCAGATCCCCAAACCTTGGGATGAGATTCCCTAAAGTCCAGACAGGAATGTCCAGTGGTGGTGGTTGTGTCCCAACTCCCCCAAACCTCAGGATGACACCCATTAAAATCCAAGCAGGAATGTCCAGTGGTGCTGGTTGTGTCCCAAACCCCCAAACCTCAGGATGACTCCCATTAAAATCCAGGCAGGAATGTCCAGTGGTGGTGGTTGTGTCCCAAACCCCCAAACCTCAGGATGACACCCATTAAAATCCAGGCAGGAATGTCCAGTGGTGCTGGTTGTGTCCCAAACCCCCAAACCTCAGGATGACTCCCATTAAAATCCAGGCAGGAATGTCCAGTGGTGGTGGTTGTGTCCCAAATCCCCAAACCTTGGGATGACATCCCCTAAAATCCAGGCGGGCATGTCCAGTGGTGGTGGTGGTTGTGTCCCAAATCCCCAAACCTTGGGATGAGATTCCCTAAAGTCCAGACAAGAATGTCCAGTGGTGGTGGTTGTGTCCCAACTCCCCCAAACCTCAGGATGACTCCCATTAAAATCCAGGCAGGAATGTCCATGGTGGTGGTTGTGTCCCAAATCCCCAAACCTTGGGATTACATCCCCTAAAGTCCAGACAGGAATGTCCAGTGATGGTGGTTGTATCCCAAATCCCCAAAACTTGGAATGACATCCCCCAAAGTCCAGGCAGGAATGTCCAGTGATGGTGGTTGTGCCCCAAACCCCCAAACCTTGGGATGACACCCATTAAAATCCAGGCAGGAATGTCCAGTGGTGCTAGTTGTGTTCCAAATCCCCCAAACCTCAGGATGACTCCCATTAAAATCCAGGCGGGAATGTCCAGTGGTGCTGGTTGTGTCCCAAATCCCCAAACCTTGGGATTACATCCCCTAAAGTCCAGACAGGAATGTCCAGTGATGGTGGTTGTGTCCCAAATCCCCAAATCTTGAGGTGACATCCCCTAAAGTCCAGACAGGAATGTCCAGTGGTGGTGGCTATGCCCCAGATCCCCAAATCTTGAGGTGACATCCCCTAAAGTGCAGGCAGGAATGTCCAGGGGTGGGGTTGTATCCCAAATCCCCAAACTTCGGGATGACACCCATTAAAATCCAGGCAGGAATGTCCACGGGTGGTGGCTGTGTCCCAAACCCCCAAACCTCAGGATGACACCGATTAAAATCCAGACAGGAAAGTCCAGTAGTGGTGGTTGTGTCCCAAATCCCCAAATCTTGAGGTGACATCCCCTAAAGTGCAGGCAGGAATGTCCAGGGGTGGTGGCTGTGCCCCAGATCCCCAAACCTTGGGATGACATCCCCTAAAGTCCAGGCAGGAATTTCCAGTACCTCCCCCTGGGTGAGGAGTTACAAACAGGGTGATGGAACCCTGTGATTTGTAGGGGATTTCTGGGATCCCTGAAGGTTGTTCTGCTGCACCCTTGAGTTCCTGCTGGGCCATGAGCAGGGATGACCCCTCAGGGTGGGAGTTTTGACCCTGTCCCAGCCATCCTAAGAGCTCCTCAGAAGGTGCTGGAGGTGGTGGAGAACCATGCTCATCCTCCCCTCCCTTCCTCCCTCCCTGGCTCCCCTCATCCCCCCCAAACCAGGAGCCAACCCCACTCTTTTTTCCCCAGATTGTCCCATCCTTGTCGTGAGCAGATTGAACTGGATTGAAAATGAGGATAATTGGGAACAACTGTATTTCAAAAACAAACCAAAGATTATCACTGGGGTGGTTGGGTGGAGGGGGGATAACGAGGGATCAGGAGAGGTGGGTGGAGGGGGGATAACGAGGGATCACGAGAGGTGGGTGGAGGGGGGATAACAAGGGATAACGAGAGGTGGTGGGTGGAGGGGGGATAACGAGATCTGGGCCCCGGGGGTGGCTTTGGCACAGCCCTTGCTCCAGCAGGGAATGGCTGGGATCCCCCACAGCCAGAACTGGACCTGCTCCCAAGTCCTGCTTAATCCAGTTTGTCCCGCAGGAACTCCACGAACTCCTGCAGGTTTGTGAAGAACCTCAGAAGGACGTCCCTTGGGAATGTAACCGTTATAAACTGAGGCGGTGGTGGTGGTGGTGGTGGTTCTGGTTCTTCTTCTTCTTCTTCCTCCTCTTCTTCTGGTTCTGGTATGGGTTCTGGTTCTGGTATCGGTACCGGTATCGGTACTGGTTGTGGTTCTGGTTCTGGTACAGGTTCTGGTTCTGGTTCCAGTTCTGGTGGCTCTATCTCAATGGTGGGCGTGGGTGGCTCGGGGGGAGGAGGCTCCGTTTTGGGTGGGACCGTTCCCATCTGCGTCTGGATCCAGTCATGGAACTGCTGCGTGGACGTGAACACCCCGGGCCGCTTGGCCCCGGCGCAGCCCTTGCCCCAGCTGGTCAGGCCCACCAGCCAGAAGAAGTCACCAGTGTTGTCCTTGCAGACCAGGGGACCCCCTGTGTCTCCCTGTGATAGAAGAGAGGGGTCAGGACAGGCTGCTCCAGGGTCACAGCCACACCTCGGGGTTATGGGGACACTGGATGGGATTTGGGGACAGGGGGACACTGGGACAAGGGCCTAGGGATGGGGAGTGGCAGCCCGGGGACATGGGACAGGGATCCATGGATGAGAAAGGGAACAGGAACCCCTGGACAGGGACACAGGGATGGGGACGGGGATGGGGACGGGGATGGGAAAGGGAACATCAGCCCCTGGATAGGGACAGGGACACAGGGATGGGGACAGACAGGGAGCAGTGACAGCAGTAGGACTGGGGATGGCCTGGGCTGGGCCTGAGGAGATTCAATGGTGGAAGGGGGAGGGAAGGGCAGCACGGAGGCACAGGAGAGGGATCTGGGGACTGGGGGAGGGCAGGACAGCCCTGGGACATGGGACAGGACAGGGACACGGGGATGGGCAAGGGACACCCATCAGTGGTGGGGACACAGGGCTGGGAGGGCACCGGGCCAGGCCCAGACAGGGCCACGCCATGTTTGAGGCCTGGCTGGCTCTGAGGGGATCCTTGGGCCCTGCGCTGGCTCTGGGGGTTCCATGGGGCCATGTTGGGGCTCAGGGTCCCTGTGCTGGCTCTGGGGGTTCCATGGGGCCATGTTGGGGCTCAGGGTCCCTGTGCTGGCTCTGGGGGTTCCATGGGGCCCAGGGTGGCTCAGGGTCCCTGTGCTGGCTCTGGGGGTTCCATGGGGCCCAGGTTGGTTCAGGGTCCCTGTGCTGGCTCTGGGGGTTCCATGGGGCCCAGGTTGGCTCAGGGTCCCTGTGCCCAGCCCGGGCCCAGCCCCACCTGGCAGGTGTCGATGCCGCCCCGCGGGTACCCTGCACACAATTCCTGGGGGTGCACGGCCCCCCCGTACCAGCGGCTGCTGTTGCACAGCTGGACGTCGATGAGCCGCACCTTGGCCTCCTGCAGCAC
This sequence comes from Melospiza georgiana, assembly GCF_028018845.1. NCBI lineage: Eukaryota > Metazoa > Chordata > Aves > Passeriformes > Passerellidae > Melospiza > Melospiza georgiana. The sequence continues at coordinate 1,005,637 of NC_080433.1, forward strand.
CAGGCCTGGTGCTGGGGTCGGGGCTGTGGGCACAGAGGGCACTAAGCACCTGGCACCTCCCCGGGCTGTGCCCCACTCCCTCCATGTCCCCACTCAGGGCTCCGGGCACAGAGGGCCCGGCTCCCCCGGCCTTGGTCTCCGCCCTCGGCCTGCCCAGCCACATCCCTGTGGTCCCCAACTTGTCCCCTGCCCCGGGCAGGCACTGACCGGTCTCCGGGGTGGCTCTCCAGCCTGCCACATAGCAGGTTTTGAGCTCGGACACTGCCAGGGAGCTGTCGGGCACACAGCCCAGCTGGATGTAGTCACTGCACTCCACGGGCTGGTCCAGCTCCACCAGGGCAATGTTGTTGCCCGGCGCTTCATCGCAGTAGTCCTGGTGCTTCAGGACGTTCCTGATGTGGCGATTCTGGGCCTCGGGGCCCGGCTGGGCCAGATCCGTGGCCCCAATCACCACCTTCCAATTAGAGGTGTCCCTGGGGAGCAGGAAATGGAGGAGGAACTGATGGAACAGAGCCAGGGACTGCAGCAGCACAATTCCCTTCCTGCTTGGGGCACCTCCCTGCGCTGGGGGGACATCCCTGACACTGCTGTGGGGACATCCCTGATCCTCCTTTGGGGAGCTCCCCGTCCCTCCTGTGGGGACACCTCTGTCCCTGCTCCTCCTTACTTAATGTCCATGAAGCAGCGTGCGACCGTGAGCACCCACTGGGGGTGGATGAGGACCCCTGAGCACATGTGCCACGTGCCGTTGTCCCAGGTGGCCTGGATGCTGACGATGCCAGGCCAGGTGCCTGAGGGGACACCGGGGCTGGCTACATCCACGGCAGTGCCATCAGAAGATGACAAAGTTGTGTAGTCATAGTCTGTAGGGTCGTAGTCCCGAACCAGCGAACTGTGGTCAAATGCCAAAGGCCGCAGCCCACAGGTGCCCCTGAAAGCACAAAGCCATCAGTGCCCTGCTCGGGGACAGCAGGGACAGGGAACCCCAGGGGCTCCTCTGTGCCCAGGCTGTGCCAGGGACCCCCCGAGTGCCCACTGACTTGCAAGTGTCCCAGTTGCCCCTCACGGGCCGGGCCAGGGCCAGCAAGACGAGCAGCCACAGCAAAGCCATCAGTGCCAACACTGGAGGTGGCAGAGCCAGAGCAGAGCTGTCACCTCGAGTGACACCCAACGCTCTTTGGGTGTCCGTGGTGCCACCAGGCTGGGGTGATGTCACAGAGGGGACGGTTCCATGTGTGGAGCAGGGTGGCCTCGGGTGGGGGGAGGGCAGCTCAGAGCTGTGAACCCGGGCGTGGCTTGGGCTGGAGGGACCCTTGGGATCCCTCTGGAGCAGAGGGAATGTCCCAGATCCAGGGATCCCAACGGGGACCGAGGGCACAGCAGGAGCAGGATGGGTCCCAGCAGCCTCAGAGACACGAGCTGGTGTCAGAGGGGACAGCTCTGGGTAGCAGCAGCAGCAGCTCAGGGTGGCACTTCCAGCACCCCCACAGGACCCTGGGATGGCAGCTCCAGCTGTCCCCACTGCTGTCCCTCTCCAGGACTTTTCCAGGGACAGGCACACCTGAGGCTCTGCTGGGGAGCCTGGGCTGGAGCAGTTTCTCCCTCTCTCCACCTCCCGGCCCATCCTCCCCTCCCCTCCCCTCCCTCCTTCCATCCCTGGCTCCCCCTCATGTCCCCCAAACCAGACGCAACCCCAACCCCACCCTTTCCCCCCAAATTGTCCCATCCGTGTTTTCCCCAGAAGACCAAACAGGACACATTGGCTTAGTGGAACCGGAACAACTCTAATTGAAGAACAAACTGGATTCACCATTGGGGTGGGCGCAGGGGTCAGCGTGGGGAGGGCACAGTAGCCCTGGGCACCGGGGCTGGGTTGGCCCCACAGCCACGGCCCCAGCTGGGGCTGCTGGAGATCCTCTGCAGCCAGAACAGGATCTGCTGCCCCTCCTGATCAACGCAGATTGTCCCTTAGGAACTCCAGGAACTTCTGCAGAGTCCCGACGAATCTCAGCAGGATGGATTTTGGGAATGAAACTGTTATGAAGGTCTCCGATTCCGGCGTCGGTGTCGTCTCAATGACATTCAGGGTCAGGGTTGGGGACAGCATGAGGGCCGGGGCTTGGGTCAGGGGTGGCGGTGTTGGTGCGGGGCTTGGGTCTGATGGGACCGTTCCCATCTGGATTTGGATCCATTCTCGGAAGTGCTGGGTGGACGTGAACACTCCGGGGCGTTTCTCTCCGACACAGCCCTTGCCCCAGCTGGCCAGGCCCACCAGCCAGAAGTAGTCACCAACGTGGTCCTTGCACACCAGGGGACCCCCGATGTCCCCCTGCCACAGGAGAGAGGGGTCAGGGGCTGCTCCAGGGTCACAGCCATGCCTCAGGGTTATGGGGACACTGAATGGGATTTGGGGACAGGGGGACACTGGGACAGGGGCCTATGGATGGGAAGTTGCAGCCCTGGGACACGGGACAGGGATTCATGGATGGGAAAGGGAACAGGAACCCCTGGACAGGGACATGGAGATGGGGACAAGAATGGGAAAGGGAACATCAGCCCCTGGATAGGGACAGGGACACGGGGACAGGGATCCATGGATGTGAAAGGGAACAGGAGCCCCGGGATAGGGACAGGTGATGGGAACATGTGGGACAGGGATGGGAAAGAGAACAGGAGCCCCTAGACAGGCACAGGGGATGGGGACATGGGGATGGGGACAGGGAAGGGAAAGGGAACAGCCCCTGGACAGGAACAGGGACACAGGCATGGGGACAGGGATGGGAAAGGGAACAGCCCCTGGACAGGGACAAGGACACGGACACGGAGATGGGGACAGGGATTGGAAAGGAAACAGAAGCCCCTGGGCAGGGACAGGGGATGGGGACATGGGGATGGGGAGGGGGACAGGGATGGGAAAGGGAACAGGAGCCCCTGGACAAGGACAAGGAGAGGGACACAGGGATAGGGACAGACTGGGAGCTGTGACAGCAGTGGGACAGGGGCGGGCCTGGCCTGGGCTGGGCCTGAGGGGATTCAGTGGTGGAAGGGGGAGGGAAGGGCAGCACGGAGGCACAGGAGAGGGATCTGGGGATTGGGGGAGGGCAGGACAGCCCTGGGACATGGGACAGGACAGGGACACAGGGATGGGCAAGGGACACCCGTCAGTGGTGGGGACACAGGGCTGGGAGGGCACCAGGCCAGGCCCAGACAGGGCCACGCCATGTTTGAGGCCTGGCTGGCTCTGAGGGGATCCTTGGGCCCTGCGCTGGCTCTGGGGGTTCCATGGGGCCATGTTGGGGCTCAGGGTCCCTGTGCTGGCTCTGGGGGTTCCATGGGGCCATGTTGGGGCTCAGGGTCCCTGTGCTGGCTCTGGGGGTTTCCATGGGGCCATGTTGGGGCTCAGGGTCCCTGTGCTGGCTCTGGGGGTTCCATGGGGCCCAGGTTGGCTCAGGGTCCCTGTGCCCAGCCCGGGCCCAGCCCCACCTGGCAGGTGTCGATGCCGCCCCGCGGGTACCCCGCACACAGGTCCTGGGGGTGCACGGCCCCCCCGTACCAGCGGCTGCTGTTGCACAGCTGGACGTCCATGAGCCGCACCTTGGCCTCCTGCAGCACCAGGCGTGGGTTGGGGGCTGCAGGCACAGAGGGCACTGAGCGGCGGCCCCTGGGCAGAGCCCCCAGCCCGGGGCTGTGTCCCTGCCCAGGGCCGTGTGCCCACGGCTCGGCCCGGCCCTGCCCTGGCTGGGCACTCACCGCTGTCCCGGGTGGCTCTCCAGCCCGCGATGTAGCAGGTTTTGAGGTCGGACACCGTCAGGGAGCTGTCGGGCACACAGCCCAGCTGGATGTAGTCGCTGCACTCCACGGGCTGGTCCAGCTCCAGCAGGGCAATGTTGTTCATGGCTGTGGCAGCCACGTAGTGCTGGTGCTTCACGAGCCTCTGGACGCGTCTCACTGCGGCCTCGGGGCCTGGCTGGGCCACGTCCGTGGTCCCCATCACCACTTTGTAAATGGAGATGTCCCTGGGGGGCAGGAGATGGACAGAGGGGTGACAGGGAGCAGGGCCATAGGATGTGGCAGCCCAACAGCTGACCCTGCTGTGGGGACATCCCTGTCCCTACTGCGGGGACACTCCTGTCCCTGCTCCTCCTTACCCAGACCTGAAGAAGCACTGGGCCACCGTGAGCACCCACTGGGGGCTGATGAGTGCCCCGGAGCACATGTGCCATGTGCCGTTCTCCAGGGTGGCCTGGACACTGACGATGCCAGGCCAGGCCCCTGAGGGGACACCGGGGCAGTCGAAGTCCAGGGAGGCGCCATCAGAAGAACCCAAGGTTGCATAGTCACCGTTGGACTGGTCGTAGTTGGCAGACACGGAGCTGTGGTCAAAATCCAAGGGCCGGAGTCCGCAGGTGCCCCTGGAAGCACAAAGCCATCAGTGCCCTGCTCGGGGACAGCAGGGACAGGGAACCCCAGGGGCTCCTCTGTGCCAGGGACCCCCCGAGTGTCCCCGAGCCCTCCGGGGACACTGACTTGCAGGTGTCCCAGCTGCCCCCCACGGGACCAGCCAGGGCCAGCAGCACGAGCAGCTGCAGCAAAGCCATCGGCGCCATCGCAGGTGCCAGTACAGCAGTACAGCAGGTGGCAGAGCCAGAGCAGAGCTGTCACCTCTGCTGCCAGCAGGCCAGAGTGACATCACAGAGCTGCAGAACCTTGGAACGGTGCGGGTGGCAGGGACTGTAACGACAGCACGGTGCCACCCGTGCCAGGGCAGGGCCGCCTCCTGTGCTGTGCCCAGGGAGCCCAGCGGGCCCTGGGCTGGTGGCGCCTCAAAATGGAGCTCAGAGATCGATGCTCCCGTAAATAATTAATCATTAGGGATCTCGGTGCTTCATTAGATGTAATTTATAATGACTAATGGTAGTACAAATTTGTGTACATTGGTGGTAACCTCACTGTAGCATCATGGTGTTAGTTACCACTAATATTACTATACATTTTTATTAACACATAAAATAATGCTTATTTATAATGCCATTATATTAATATATACAATTTAAAATAATTTGTTAATTATATCATGTAAACGTATTTTAACATATTGTTACATTAATTATATATTAATACATTATTACATATCAATACATTTATATATTATTATACACAAATACATTAGTTATATATTAATACATTAGTATATTACTATATTAGTATATTATCACATCAATAATGTATATTTACAGAAAAAAGGCACCAATCCTTATAGTATGTGGAAAGAGATTTAATAGTGTTTTGTTCTATTTTAACACTATATTATATTAATTATATGTTATGTTACGTTACATTACGTTATATTATATTATATTATATTATATTATATTATATTATATTCCTATTTCTATTCTATTCTATTCATTTTATTTTATTTTATTTTATTTTATTTTATTTTATTTTATTTTATTTTATTCTATTCTATTTTATTTTATTCTATTTTATTTTATTTTATTTTATTCTATTTTATTTATTTTATTCTTTATTATTATACCATATCACGTTAAGATCCATTTTCTACATAACATCAATAGCCTTTAATATAAAATGTGTAATTTCCCTATATCCTCTATACAATATACATTTATTTGCTTGTATGATAAAATCCTACACACACTTTTAATCCATCAATATATAAACTTTAAAAAACTTTAATATAAGAAAACTTAATACTTTATACTTTTATACTTTAAAAAATTGTATAAATACATACTTTCATGAATTATATTAATATCTTGTGCGGAATATATTATTAAAAATGGGATCAGATCTTTTCCTTTGTTTCTCTTGCGGGCAGGGATGGGCACAGCTGAGTGGGCAGGGGGAACATCTGGATGGGGCAGGACACATCTGGGCTTGGCAGGGGCACAGCTGGCAGGGGCACATCGGGGTGAGGGGGACACATCTGGATGACCAAGGCACATCTGGCGGGGCGGGGCCGGGGCGGGGCCGGGCGGTGGCGCCGGGGCGGGGCCGGGGCTGAGCGCGGCTCGGGCGGGCGGCAGCGGAGCCACGGTGAGGGGCCGGGGCCGGGGCCGGGGCCGGGGCCGGGGCCGGGCCGGGGGTGCCCCCTCTGCCCGGGAGGGGCCGGGGCGGGCCGGGGGCGGCCGGGGCTCCGAGCATCCCGGGGGCCGGGGGCTGCTGCCCCCCGCACTGCCCCACACCCACCCCCGCCCCCAGCCCCATAATCCCCTCGCCCGTGCCCTATAACTGCCCAGACCCCGGCCCCACGAACCCCCACCCCGTGCCCTATAACTGCCCAGACCCCGGCCCCACGAACCCCCACCCCCTGCCCTATAACTGCCCAGACCCCGGCCCCATAGTCCCCTCGCCCCCCGCCCTACAGCTGCCCCGGCCCCCTGCCCCATAAACCCCCGCCCCCTGCCCAGCCCCCAGCCCCACAATCCCCTCGCCCATGCTCTGTAAGTGCCCAGCCCCCAGCCTCATTATGTCTCCTCTCCCCGCCCCCTGCCCTATAACTGTCCGGCCCCCAGCCCCATAACCCCCACTGCTCACAGCGGGTCTGGGGGGTTGGATACCCCCGGGGTCCCTCCCTCGCCATGGGGGGCCGTGTTTGGGGTGCCCCCAGGGTTTTGGGGTGCCCCCAGGGTTTTGGGGCGCCCCCAGGGTTTTGGGGTGCCCGCTGTTGAGGCTGCCGTGCCCCAGGCGCTGCCCGCTCCGGGTGCCGGCAGGATGGCGCTGCTCCCCGTCGTGGCGCTCTTGGCTCTGTGCCCCCTCCTCGCCCGGGCAGGTACCCACGGGCAGCGGGGTGGGGGGTCCGGGCAGAGCCTCCGCTCCCCGGGACCCCCTCCCCAGCCCCCCTTTCCCTGCCCTGCGCGGACACCGCGGCGGGGACCCCGAGGGGAGGGCGGGGAGCCGTTCCCGGCAGGGCGGTGACTCACGGGGCGGCTGCTTGGCACCAGCGAGCCCTCGGTGCTGGCACTGGGACCTGGCAACACCGAACACCCGGTCCTGGCTCCACCGAGCCCTCGGTGCTGACACCACCGAGCCCTTGGTGCTCGCACCGGGACCTGGCTCCACCGAGCCCTCGGTTCTGGCACCGCCGAACACCCGGTTCTGGCACCAGGACCGGGCACCACCGAACGCCCGGTCCTGGCTCGTCCGAGCCCCCAGTCCTGGCTCCACCGAGCCCCCGGTCCTGGCACCTCCGAGCCCCCGATCCTGGCGCCACCGCCCGTGTCCCCACAGATGTCCCCTGTCCCCTTCAGAGCCCCCTTGTCCCGGGGATGGCCCCTGTACCCCATCTCTGGTGTCCCCAGGCGCTGACCCCGCCGTGTCCCCTCCCAGACCAGCCTCCTGTCACCGTGACGGTGACAGCGGCCATCGGCGAGGACGCCTGCCTGCCCTGCGGCTCGCAGCCCTGGGGTGACCTGCGCGGGGTCACCCTCAGCTGCACCCACCAGGCCGGCGGCGACCTGGCTGTCCCCGTGCTCAGCCACCGCCTGGGCTGGCAGCCGCCGCCCCCCGAGCCGGGCTGGCAGCCGCCCGTGCAGCCCGACAGCCGCTTCAGGGGCAGGGTGGCCTTCTGCGCCACGGGGACAGGGGACAGCGGCGTGTCCCTGCTGCTGAGGAACCTCAGCGACCCCGATTTCGGGAATTATTCCTGCTACGCCGTCAGTGCTGCTGCCCCGCAGCTCCTGTGCTCCCTGGTGCTGCAGCCCGCGGTGGCAGGTCAGTGGGGCAGGGGTGGCACTGTCCCTTTTGGGGTCCCTCTGCTCCCTGGTGTGTCCAGCCCTGGGTGCTGCCACAATTTGGGGGTGCCCCATTCCCTGCTGCATCTGTCACCTGCCTTGTCCCCTGATCCATCCCTGTCCCCATCTGGGTGGTTCCTCACACTCTTCACCTCAATTTGGGGTCCCCCCATTCGCTGACTCATCTGTCACTTCCTCCATCCCTGTCCCCATCTGGGTGCTGCCACAATTTGGGGATGCCCCCAATTCCTTGACTCATCTGTCACCTCCTCCAGCTCTGTCCCCATCTGGGTGATGCCAGGTGTCCCTTCCCTGTTCCCCTGCCATGTTTGGGGTCCCCACAAGGTGTCTGTCCCTTGTCCCACCTGAGCAGTGCCAGGTGTCCTTGCCCTGTTCCCCTGCCATGTTTGGGGTCCCCACTCCCCTGATGTGCCCCTTGTCCCTGGTGTGTCTGTCCCTTGTCCCCGGTGTGTCTGTCCCTCGTCCTTGGTGTGTCTGTCCCTTGTCCCCGGTGTGTCTGTCCCTTGTCCCTGGTGTGTCTGTCCCTTGTCCCCGGTGTGTCTGTCTGTCCCTGGCTGCTCCCCCGGGGCAGTTTGGGGTTCCCCCAGCCTGGCACAGCACAGGGAGGTGGGGGTGGCCCAGCTGGTGTCCCCACGTGCCGGTGTCACCCCGCAGAGGTCCCCAAGGCCGCGGAGCCGGACATGTTCATGGTGATCTGTGTCCTCACGGCCGCCTTCACCGCGGTGGCCATCGGGGTGCTGGTGTGTGCCCGCTGCCAGGGCCACTGCTGGGGGCGCCCAGGTGGGTGTGGGGGGCAGAGGGAGGTGTTTGGGGGGCACAAAGGGGGTGCTGGGGGCAGAGGGGGTGTTTGGGGGGCACAAAGGGGGTGCTGGGGGCAGAGGGAGGTGTTTGGGGGGCACAAAGGGGGTGCTGGGGGGCACAGGGGGTGTTTGGGGATGCTGGGGGCACAAAGGGGGGTGTTGTGGGATGGGGGCAGCTGGAGACCCCCATGTCCACTGGCGATGGGATTCCGTGTGGGGAGGGGATTTCCAGCTCCCGTGTGGGGATGGGATGGGATGGGATGGGATGGGGTGGGATGGGATGGGATGGGATGGGATGGGATGGGATGGGATGGGGTGGGATGGGATCCATGGGATGGGATCCATGGGATGGGATGGGATGGGGTGGGATGGGGTGGGATGGGATGGGACGGGACGGGACGGGACGGGATGGGATGGGATGGGATCCATGGGATGGGGTGGGATCTCTGGGATGAGATGAGGATGAGGAGGGAATGGGATGGGGATGATGGCAGGGTTGAAGAGAGGGCAGGGATGAGGACAAGGGTGCAGATGGTGACGGGACAAGGATGGGGACAGGGACAGGGATGGGGACAGTGCTGTGTGGGGCCAGGCTTGTCCCGTGTCCCCACTGTCTGTCCCCTCAGTGCGGGGCCCAGCCCAGGAGCCCGCAGCCGTGGCTGCAGGGGAAGAAGGAGAGGTGGCCTTGGGTGACATCAAGAGTGCCAACGCCTGAGGCCACCCCAGCTGGACAGGTCCTCGTGTGACACCAGGGCAGGACATGGCCCCGCCTGCCTCAATGGGGGGGACGGGGGGGGGGCGATGCTCTTGGGTGGGGGTGCAGGATGGGTTTGGGGGAGTTGCACGATGGTTTGGGGTGGGGGGCTCTGCTCAGACCCCCGGGGATGGGCAGGGGACAGCTCAGGGGACCCTCCAGGTGACACCCAAACCCCGGGGTCCCATGGTTGAGGGGGGGGGGGGCAAACCCGGAGACCCCAAATAAAGAGCATTGCTCCAGAGTGGGGGTGACCCCTCCTTCCACCCATCAGGGGGGCTTGTCGGGGGGGGGGGGGGGAATGTTGGGTATGGGGGGACCCTCTTAGGGTTGGAGTGTGGGGTCACAGGGTGTCCCCATTTAGGGACAGGTTGTGGGGTCATGGGGTGTCCCCATTTAGGGAGAGGCTGTGGGGTCCCGGGATGTCCCCATTTAGGGGTGGCTATGGGGTCACAGGGGTGTTCCCATTTGGGCACAGGCTATGGGGTCACAGGGGTGTTCCCATTTGGGCACAGGCTATGGGGGTCACGAGGTGTCCCCATTTAGGGACAGGCTGTGGGGTCTCAGGGTGTCCCCATTTAGGGACAGGCTGTGGGGTCTCGGGGTCCCCATTTAGGGGTGTCTGTGGGGTCATGGGGTGTCCCTGTTTGGGGACAGGCTGTGGGGTCCCGGGATGTCCCCAAGCGCGCTCGTTCCCTCGCGGCCGCTGGGCGGCGCTGTTGGCGGCGGGGCAGGACTGGCCCCGCCCATGGCCCCGCCCACGACTCCGCCCTTTAAACCACGGACAGGTGCTGCAGGGCGGGGCGGGGCCCGCGGGGCTGAGTGACGGGGTGTTTATCCAATGGGAAGGCAGAATAAAGGAGATCCAGCCAATGAGCGGGCGGGAAGGGGAACGGGACCGGGGGCGGGGCTCGGTGGCGCTCGCCGCGGGGCGAAGCGGGGACTGGTCCGGTTCGGCTCCGCTCGGCTCCGTTCGGCTCGGTTCGGCCCCGCTCGGCCATGGCGAAGCGGGCGGCGCTCCCCGCCGGGCCCCTCGGGGACGATTTCTCCTTCGTGAGCCCGGTGGCCAAGTACGTGCTGTTCTTCTTCAACCTGCTCTTCTGGGTGAGTGCGGGGACACCGGGACACCGCGCTCCCGAAGGACGTCCGGACCCGGGGGCTGGCCCCATCCCTGGGACACCGCCATCCCCGGGACCCCTCATCCCTTGGGAACGGCTCCATCCCTGATCCCTATTGCGACTCCCCATCCCTGAGATCCCACCGGGACCCCCAGCCCTTGGCAATGTCTCCATCCCCGAACCCTTTTGGGACCCCCCATCTTCGGGATCCCCAGCCCTTGGGAATATCTCCATCCCTGAACCCTATTAGGACTCCCCCATCCCTGAGATCCCACTGGGACCCCCAGCCCTTGGAATGTCTCCATCCCTGAACCTTTTTGGGATCCCCCATCCCCAGGGACCCCCGGCCCTCTCTCCAGCCCGGGACCTATTCTGGGACCCTGCATTCCCCCAGCCCACCTCCATCCCCAGGATCCCACCGGGATCCCTCTTGTCCCCAGCCCTCCCCAGGGAAATCTCCTGCAGGGAAGCCACAGTTTTCCATGTTTAGGGGCCTTTTTAATGATTTTTTTTAATGTTTTGAGGGATTTTTATGTTTTCGTAAAGTTTTATATTTTGAGTATTATTTTATGTTTCAGGAACTTTTTTTGAAACGTTTTGGAGATTTTTGTACTGCTTGGGAGGTTTGGGGTTTTATTTATGTTTGGGGGTTTTTTTTCTTTATGTTTGGGGCTTTTGTGGGGGCTTTTTGCAGGGTTTTTTGGCGGGTTATTTCCGTGTTTGCAATCATATTTTTGAGGAAGTTCCTCACTTCCCATAAACCACATTGCTGTGTCCAGCCACCCGTAGAGGAACAGCACTGGCTGGCGAGTGACCTCCCGGGAGGTGGGGACAGAGGTGACCTCCCAGTGGGAGGGGACACGGTGGACACCCTGTGACGAGGGGAAACTGAGGCACAGCGGCTGCAGCTCGGGTGCATCCCTGGCTTTGGGGGGCTGCAGGTGGGGCCGTGGGTGTGGCACAGGGGTGGTGACAGCTGAGGGGTCCCCGTGTCCCTCTGCAGATGATCTCCATGGTGATGGTGGCCGTGGGGGTGTACGCCCGGCTGCTGAAGCACGCAGGTGAGCTCGGGGGTTCCCAGCTGGTTCCGAGCCACCCGCACGGCTGGGGTGGCACGTGGGGTCCTGGGGGTGCCGGCAGTGTGGTGACAGCTCGTTCGTGGTGACAGAGGCGGCCATGGCGTGCCTGGCAGTGGACCCTGCCATCCTCCTCATCGTGGTGGGCGTCCTCACCTTCCTCATCACCTTCTGCGGCTGCGTGGGCTCCCTGCGGGAGAACATCTGCCTGCTGCAGGTGGTGAGTCCTGCCAGGGCTGGGGATCCTGCTGGGGACCCTGTGGCATCTCAGCGCTCCCCTCACCGTCACCTTCCTCTTCCCCTCACCGTCACCTTCCTCTTCCCGCAGTTCTCTGTCTGCCTGACCATCATCTTCCTCCTGCAGCTGGCGGCCGGCGCGCTGGGCTTTGTGTTCTCTGATAAGGTACTGATAAGGGAGGGCACTGGGGGTGCTGGGTGGCCCCAGTCCTGTCCTGCTGGGTGACAGCCTCGCTGCTGTCCCTCTGTTTGTCCCCCAGGCCCGCGAGAAGGTCAGCGAGATCATCAACGGGGCCATCGTGCATTACCGGGACGACCTGGACCTGCAGAACCTCATCGATTTCGGGCAGAAGGAGGTGACAGGGGGGCCTGCAGGGTCGGGATGTCCCCATTTCCATGTCAGGCTTTAATCTGTGGGGTAGCACAGGCTGGGGACGTTGGATGGCTCTTCCAAGATGTTCACAGCGGTGTCCTGCCTGTCAGGGGCAGGTTGGGGAGGGCTGGGGGCACAAAGAGCCCTGAGTGTCCTGTCCCCCTGCCTGGGCTGGGGTCCCCTCCCCGCTGAGCCCCGTGTCCTGCCCGCAGTTCAGCTGCTGCGGGGGTGTCTCCTACAAGGACTGGTCCCAGAACATGTACTTCAACTGCACGGCCACCAACCCCAGCCGTGAGCGCTGCTCCGTGCCCTTCTCCTGCTGCCTGCACGATGCTGACCAGGTCTGTGCTGGGGTGGCCTCAGGGGGCCCTGCCCGTGCCTGTCCTCCCTGCCCTGGGGAGGGGACCCTGCCCGTGCCTGTCCTCCCTGCCCCAGGGACTGGGCTGGGCCTGGAGCCACCCTCTGGGTTTGGGTTCCCCATCCCACCCTCTGGGTTTGGGTCCCCCATCCCACCCTCCGGGTTTGGGTTCCGCCATCCCAACCGTTGGGTTTGGGTTCCCTCATCCCACCCTCTGGGTTTGGGTTCCCCCATCCCACACTCTGGGTTTGGGTTCCCCCATCCCAACCGTTGGGTTTGGGTTCCCTCATCCCACCCTCTGGGTTTGGGTTCCCCCATCCCACCCTCTGGGTTTGGGTTCCCCATCCCACCCTCTGGGTTTGGGTTCCCCCATCCCACCCTCTGGGTTTGGGTTCCCCCATCCCACCCTCTGGGTTTGGGTTCCCCCATCCCACCCTCTGGGTTTGGGTTCCCCATCCCACACTCTAGGTTTGGGTTCCCCATCCCACCCTCTGGGTTTGGGTTCCCCCATCCCACCCTCTGGGTTTGGGTTCCCCCATCCCACCCTCTGGGTTTGGGTTCCCCCATCCCACCCTCTGGGTTTGGGTTCCCCCATCCCAACTGTTGGGTTTGGGTTCCCCCATCCCACACTCTGGGTTTGGGTTCCCCATCCCACCCTCTGGGTCTGGGTTCCCCATCCCATCCTCTGGGTTTGGGTTCCCCCATCCCACACTCTGGGTTTGGGTTCCCCATCCCACCCTCTGGGTTTGGGTTCCCCATCCCACCCTCTGGGTTTGGGTTCCCCATCCCACACTCTGGGTTTGGGTTCCCCATCCCACCCTCTGGGTTTGGGTTCCCCATCCCACACTCTGGGTTTGGGTTCCCCATCCTACCCTCTGGGTTTGGGTTCCCCATCCCACACTCTGGGTTTGGGTTCCCCATCCCACACTCTGGTTTTGGGTTCCCCCATCCCACCCTCTGGGTTTGGGTTCCCCATCCCACACTCTGGGTTTGGGTTCCCCATCCCACACTCTGGGTTTGGGTTCCCCATCCCAACCGCTGGGTTTGGGTTCCCCATCCCACCCTCTGGGTTTGGGTTCCCCATCCCAACCGCTGGGTTTGGGGACTCCTGTGTGGAAATGCTGTGGTGAAGTGGGGGAGAATTCTCCCTCTCCAGAGCTGGAATTGGCTCTTTGGGGCCAGGTGGCTCTGGAGGGACAGCGTGGGGACACCAACGAAGGGACACCCCACCAAGGCAGGGGCCAGAGCTCCCGGTCACTGCACAGCTGCCCCCCAAGAGCAGGGAGCCCAGTGTGTTCTGTCCCCAGCCCCTCCGTGCTCTGTCCCCTGTCCCAGGCTGTCATCAACACCATGTGTGGCCACGGGATGCAGGCCAGGAGCTACCTGGAGGCCAGTGCCTTCATCCACACCAACGGCTGCATCGACAAGCTGGTCAACTGGACCCACAGCAACCTCTTCCTGCTGGGGGGCGTCGCCCTGGGGCTGGCCCTGCCCCAGGTATGGGGCTGGGCCACTGTGGGGGACAAGGGGCCACCCCAGAGCTCTGCTTTGTGGGGCTTTTTTGGGGAGCTGCCTTAATGAGGGCTGGTTGTGAGATGGGGGAGTTGGGATGGGATTTGGGGTGGGGGAGTGACACAAATGTCCGGCACAGGGGGCATGGGGTGACATTGCCTGGTGTCGCTCAGAATCTCCCTCTGCCCTTCCTTTTCCTCCCTCTCCCCCATCCCTCTTGCTCTTTCTCTTCCCTCGCTTTTCTCTCCTTCCTCTTCCTCTCCCACTTCCCTCTTCCCCTTCCCTCCCTCTCCCTTTCTCTCGCCTCTTCCTCTTCCCTTTCCCCTTCCTCTCTTATTTCCTTCCCTGTTCCCCTTCCTCTTCCTCTTCCCTTCTCCTTCCCCTTTGCCTTCCCTTTATCTCACTCCCCCTTTCCCTCTCCTCCATGTCCCCTTCCTTCTCTCCCCTCCCTCTCCTGATCTATCCCCCTTTCCTCTCCCCATCCCTCTCCCTTTCCCACTCCCTTCCTCTCTCGTTTCCCTCCCCCGTCCCTCTCCCCTCCAGCTGGTGGGCATCGTCCTGGCGCGGCTCCTCATCAACCAGATCCGCGACCAGATCAAGCTGCAGCTCTACAACCAGCAGCACCGGGCAGACCCCTGGTCCTGAGCCCGCACCCTCCCCGCGGCACGGCGGCGCTCCGGGGCCATTCCCGAGCCCGAGGGGCTCCGCTGGACCACAGGGAATGTAGATCTGCGGTGGCTGCACAGGAGACTCCGTGCCTTTGGCAGCCGGTGCTGGGCTCGGCCTGGAGGTGCTGAGCTGAAGCAGCTGAAGCCGGGGAATCGCTGCCTGTCCGTCTGTCCTGCTGGCGCACAAAGCTTCGCACTGGGATGTGCTTCCCCTCCCTGCGAGTGCTGGAGAAGGACGTCTGTCTGTCTGTCGGTCTGTCTGTGTGTCCGTGCACCGAGCTGCCTTCACCCAGGCCGGGCTGCGGGGCCGGGGATGTCCCCCCCCCGTGTCCGGGTGTCCGTCTCGGTGTCGCTGGCCGCGGGGACAGCTGAGGGGACCGAGGGGTGCCGGGCTGTGCCCGTTCCTTGCCTTTCCCGGACAATAAAGACAGGAGGCCGTACGCGGCGGGCTGTGCCGGGCTGCAGAGGCCGCAGGGGACACGGCGGTGCCTCTGGGGACACAGAGGCCGCGCCAGGCCCTGTGCGGCTGTGAGACCCCAAAACGAGGAGGGAACGCGGCTGAAGGGCCTGGCCCGGCCCCTCGGAGCTGTCGCAAACCGTGGGTGGAGTTTTTGGGGTTGGGTTTTTAGTTTTGGTTTTTTTTTTTTTTTTTTTTTTTCTTTTAATGTTCCCTTCGGCTCGGGCTGGGTGGTCCCTCCCGCGGAGGGAGCCGGGATGCGGCCCAGCGCCCGGCTCTTTGTGTGCGGCCGGGACGTTTCTCTCCCATAAAAAAACCCTTTTTTTGGCTTTTTTCCTCCTCAAAACCCGCCTCATCCCTCCGCCGAAATGGGATTTCTTCCCCCAAAAGCGACTGCTTCTCCGAGCAAGGGCACCTCCCAGCAAAAAAAGTGATTTTTCCATTTTCCCCCCTCCAAAACTCACCTTTTTTCCCCAAAACTTCCCCCTCTGAAGAGCTACTTCTTGCCCAAAAATGCAAGTTTACTCTAAAAAGTAGCTGCTCTCCAAAATACTTTTCCCCCTCAAAATCCCGGTCTTTTCTCCCCAAAATCAACTTTTCTTCCCCCAAAAGGGACTTGTCCCCAAAAACAACTTTTCTTTTGTGCCCCCCCAAACTGATTTTCTCCCCCCAAAAAAGTAACTTACCCCTAAAAAAGGAACTTTCCTCCACAAATTCAAGTTCTCCCCCAAAATTGCCTTTTCTCCCCTAAAATTTATATTTTTTCCCAAAAAGAGTACCCCCAAAAAAGATGTACCTTTTCCCCCCAGAAAAAGTACCTTTTGCTCCCTAAAAAGTAACTTTTCCCTTAAAAAAGTAACTTTTGTTCTCTCAAAAGTGGCTTCTTTTCCCCCAAAGGCAACTTGTCACCTCCAAAAAGTAACTTTTCACTCACAGAGGCCTTTTCACCAGAAGGACATTTTATTTCACAGCAAAAAAAGGGATCTTTTCCTCACAAGAAGGAACTTTCCCCTCACAAAATTGATATTTTCCTCATATAAAGTGATGGTTTTGTCACAAAAGTGACTTTTTCCTTTGAAAATTGGACCTTTTTGTCATAAATGTCAACTTTCCCCTCACAAATAGTGACTTTCCTCACAAAAAGGGACTTTTTCTTCAAAACCAGGAACTTTTCCCTCACTATATGTGACATTTTCCTCACAAGTGAATTTTTTTCTCATGAAAAGGGAACTTTTTCCTGCCAAAAGTGACTTTTTCCTCCCAAAAGGGATATTTCCCTCACAAAAAGTGACTTTTTTCCTCACGCAGGAATTTTTCTGTGCAAAAAGGAACTTTTCCCCTCAGAAAAAGGAATATTTTCCCCATAAAATGAGACTTTTTCTCACAAAAAGCCACTTTTTCCTCACTAAAGGAACTTTTTCCTCACAAAGGCCTTTTGTGAGGAGGAGTTTTTCCTCCCAAAAAAACTTTTCCCTCACTTTTTAGCGACTTTTCCCCTCACTTTTTAGTGACTTTTTACTCACAAAAAGGAACTTTTCCTCACAAAAAGGAACTTTTCCTAACCAAAAGTGACTCTTTCGTCACGAGAGGAACTTTATCCTCACAAAAGGACACTCCTTCCAAAAAAAGCATTTTCCCTCACTTTTTAGCGACTTTTTCCTCATAAAAAGGAACTTTTCCGGAACAAAGTGACTCTTTTGCCACGAGAGGAACTTTTTCCTCACAAGAAACTCTTTCCTCCCCCCAAAAAATCACTTCACCTCACTTTTTAGCAACTTTTTCCTCATAGAAAGAAACTTTTCCTCACAAAAAGGAGCTTTCCCTCAGAAAAGGGAACTTTTCCTCAGAAAAGGAAACTTTTCCCTCACAAAAGGAGACTCTTTCCTTCCAAAAAAAAGCATTTTCCCTCACTTTTTAGCGACTTTTCCCTCATGAAAACGAACTTTTCCTCACAAAAAGGAGCTTTCTCTCAGAAAGGGGAACTTTTCCTCAGAAAAACGAAACTTTTCCTCACCAAAAGTGACTCCTTCCTCACGAGAGGAACTTTTTCCTCACAGAAGGGGACTCTTTCCTCCCCCAGAAAAAAGCCTTTTCCCTCACTTTCCAGCGACTTTTCCCCTCACAAATCGCGTCTCTTACCCTCCGCAGCGCTTCCCCCGCGGTCCCTCCCTCAGCCCGCCCCGGCGGGGGGCGCGGGCCGGGCCGGGCCGCGGGCGGCGGCGGCGGCGGAGGAGGAGGAGCAGCAGCAGCAGCGGGGCCGCTCCGCTCGCTCCCGGCGAGCCCAACAAAGGCGGCGGGGCCATGGCGGGCCCCTCGCCCCGCTGCGAGCCGCCCTAAGCCCGCCGAGCGCCGCCGCGATGTGGCCGGGCCGCGGCGGGCAGCGCTGGGCGCTGGCGCTGGCCCTGGCGCTGGCCCTGGGCGGGCGCTGCCCCGCCGCCCCCAACGCCTCGGCCGGGCCCCCGCGCTGCCGCCGCCCCGCGCCCTGCGAGCGGCTCCGCTTCGGCGCCTGCCTGGGCTCCGCGCTGCCCTACGCCGCCACCTCCACGCTGCTGGCCACCGACTCCGCCTCGCAGGAGGAGGCGCACGGGAAGCTGCTGCTCTGGTCCGGTACGGACGGGACGGCGCCGGGAGCGGGGAGAGTGCGGGAGAGGCCCGGCGTGGGGCTGGAGGGGGATGGGGAGCTGGGAAGGCGGGGAGAGCTTGGATGGGGGGGTTTGCGTCTATTGTGGGGGGGCTGGGGATGGGTAAAGTACAGAAAACTTTGTAGAGGGGGTTTGGGGATGGGAAAAGTGTAGAAAACTTAATAGAGTGGAGCTGTGGATGGGTACGGTATAGAAAAGTGCCTAGCAGGGGGCTGGGGATGGATAGAGTATAGAAAACTTTATAGAGAGGGGCTGGGGATGGGTAAAGTATGGAAAACTTTGTAGAGGAGGTTTGGGGATGGGTACAGTATAAAAAGCTTTATAGAAGGAGTTTGGGAATGGGTACAGTACAGAAAACTTCATAGAGGGGGGCTGGAGATGGGTAGAGTATAGAAAACTTCATAGAGGGGGGCTGGAGATGGGTAGAGTATAGAAAACTTCATAGAGGGGGGCTGGAGATGGGTAGAGTATAGAAAACTTCATAGAGGGGGTTTGAGGATGGGTACAGTATAGAAAAGTGCCTAGCAGGGGCCTGGGCATGGGTACAGTATACAAAACTTTATAGAGGGAGGCTGGGGATGGGCGCAGTACAGAAAACTGTTTCAAAACATTGTAGATGGGCACAGTACAGAGAGCAGCTGTAGATTGGGGTACTGGGGGTGGATATGGGATAGCACAGGCCCAGGGGTGGGTGCAGCATAGAAAACTCCACAGTGGGTACAGGGGATGGGTACAGTATACAGAGGAGCAGTAGGTTGGGTACGGTGTGGAAAACTGATTGAAAAGGGACTGGAGATGGGTACAGTATAGAAAACTGATTGAAAAGGGACTGGAGATGGGTACAGTATAGAAAACTAATTAAAAAGGGATTGGAGATAGGAGCAGCATGGAGGGGAGCAGTATAGTATATATATATATAGCAATATATATATAGGAGCAGAACAAGGTGCAGTGGATGTCTGGGGATGGGCACAGCACAGAAACTGTACAGCACAGGAGTGGAGATCGTGTAATGTGGAGGGGAGCAGGAGACTGGGGTACAGGGAGGGTGTGGTGTACAGGGGGGACAGGATGGAATGGCCTTAGAGATGGGTACAGCAGGAGGCTGGGGATGGGTGCAGTGTAGAAAATGGTTTATCAGGGGCTGGGGGTGAGCACAGTGTGGAGGGGCAGCCCTGGTGATGGGCACGGTGCCCCAGAGGACCCACAGAGGGGTCCCAGTGTTGTGTGGGTGCTGTGGGGACAGCAGGAGAGCCCCACAGAGGGGTCCTGGTGCTGTGGGGGCAGCAGGAGAGCCCCACAGAGGGGTCCTGGTGCAGTGTGGGTGCCGTGGGGACAGCTGGAGGGTCCCACAGAGGGGTCCTGGTGCTGTGGGGACAGCAGGAGAGCCCCGCAGAGGGGTCCTGGTGCAGTGTGGGTGCTGTGGGGACAGCTGGAGGGTCCCACAGAGGGGTCCCAGCGCTGTGTGGGTGCTGTGGGGACGGCAGGAGGTGGCCGTGCCGGGGGTGGTGATGGTGCTGTCCCCTCCCCGCAGGCCTGCGCAATGCCCCGCGCTGCTGGGACGTCATCCAGCCCCTGCTGTGCGCTGTGTACATGCCCAAGTGTGAGGATGGGCAGGTGGAGCTGCCCAGCCAGACCCTGTGCCAGGCCACGCGGGCACCCTGCACCATCGTGGAGCGTGAGCGTGGCTGGCCCGACTTCCTCAAGTGCACCACGGACCGATTCCCCGAGGGCTGCCCGGTACGGCACGGGCACGGGGAATGGGGGGAAAGGCACTCTCTGCAGGAGAGGAGGGCTGGTGTCTCAGCCTGGAGAAGGGAAGGGTCCAGAGAGAGCTCCCAGCACATTCCAGGGGGCTCCAGCAGAGCTGCAGAGGGACTGGGGACAAGGCCTGCAGGGACAGCACACAGGGAATGGCTCCCACTGCCAGAGGGCAGCCATGGGTGGCATCTTGGCAATGAGGAATTCCTGCCTGGGCTGGCATTGCCAGAGCAGCTGGGGCTGCCCCTGATCCCTGCAATGCCCAGGGCCAGGCTGGACACTGGGGCTGGAGCAGCCTGGGACAGTGGGAGCTGTCCCTGCCATGGCAGGGGGGGCACTGGAGGGGCTCTGAGGTCCCTTGCCACCCAACCATTCCAGGATTCCCTGGTGATTCTATGGAACCCAGCTGTCCCCTGCCCTCCACAGGGCATCATGTCCATCTTGGCCATGGGGTTATCTCCTCCTGCTCACGGCCTGGTTTCCCCTGTGGCAGAACGAGGTGCAGAACATCAAGTTCAACAGCTCGGGGCAGTGCGAGGCGCCGCTGGTGAGGACGGACAACCCCAAGAGCTGGTACGAGGACGTGGAGGGCTGCGGCATCCAGTGCCAGAACCCGCTGTTCACCGAGAAGGAGCACCGCGAGATGCACGTCTACATCGCCGCCTTCAGCTCCGTCACCATCTTCTGCACCTTCTTCACCCTGGTGAGAGCCAGGCTCCTTTTGGGCAGCTGTCCCCAAAACAGGATGGGCACCGAGCTGTCCCCAAACAGGATGGGCACCAACTTGTCGCTTTCTCCACCCCTCCAGGCCACGTTTGTCGCTGACTGGAGGAACTCCAATCGCTACCCCGCCGTCATCCTGTTCTACGTCAACGCCTGCTTTTTCGTGGGCAGCATTGGTTGGCTGGCACAGTTCATGGACGGTGCCCGCGACGAGATCGTGTGCCGGGCCGATGGCACCATGCGGCTGGGCGAGCCCACGTAAGCGTCACCTCTGTCCCCAGAGCTGTCCCCAACACCAAGGAGGGCTCTCGGGGTTCGCTGGCCTCCTGGGAGCACAGAGGGTGAGACCCCCGTACTCCTGCGTGTCCCCTCACAGGGGTGGGTGACATTCTTGCCTCACCTCTCCGCAGCTCCAACGAGACACTGTCCTGCGTCATCATCTTTGTCATCGTGTACTACTCACTGATGTCGGGTGTCATCTGGTTTGTCATGCTCACCTACGCCTGGCACACGTCCTTCAAGGCCCTGGGCACCACCTACCAGCCGCTGCTGGGCAAGACCTCCTACTTCCACCTCATCACCTGGTCCATCCCCTTCGTGCTCACCGTGGCCATCCTGGCCGTGGCGCAGGTAACGGGGTGAGCACCATCAGGGGATGGTGTCTCAGGGTGACACCGCAGCCAGCTGACCCTCCTGTCCCTGTCCCTGTCCCTGCCAGGTGGACGGTGACTCTGTCAGTGGCATCTGCTTCGTGGGCTACAAGAACTACCGCTACCGAGCCGGCTTCGTGCTGGCCCCCATCGGGCTCGTGCTCATCGTGGGGGGCTATTTCCTCATCCGGGGTAGGTGTGCCTCTGCTCTGGGAGGGGACAGGGTCACCGTGGGTGTCCCCACACCCTGACCCCCTTGTCCTCCCCACAGGGGTCATGACACTCTTCTCCATCAAGAGCAACCACCCCGGGCTGCTGAGCGAGAAGGCGGCCAGCAAGATCAACGAGACCATGCTGCGCCTGGGTGAGGGCTGCACCCACACTTCCCCAGGGAATCCGGGTGGCAACGGGGACATTTTGTCCCTTGAAGGCACACAGCCCCTTCCTGGGGTGGCAGCAGCGGGGGACAAAGCTGTGGTGGTTGTGGTGGCACAGCCCCAGTGCAGTGTCTTTGTCTCAGTGCCACTGGAGTTTGGCTGGAGTTCATCCCTTTCTCTTCCAGGCATTTTTGGCTTCTTGGCCTTTGGCTTTGTCTTCATCACCTTTGGCTGCCACTTCTATGACTTCTTCAACCAGGCTGAGTGGGAGCGCAGCTTCCGGGAATACGTCCTGTGAGTGGGACAGGGACAGGGTGACTGGGACACGGTGGCACCACAGCGTGGACAGCCCCACGTCCCCCATGAGCGGTGCCACCACATCACCCTGCAGGGCTGTGGGCGCTGTGGGCTGTCCCTGCTCCTTATGGCCACTGTCCCCGTGTGTCCCCACAGGTGTGAGGCCAACGTGACCATCGCCACGCAGACCAACAAGCCCATCCCCGACTGCGAGATCAAGAACCGGCCGAGCCTGCTGGTGGAGAAGATCAACCTCTTCGCCATGTTCGGCACCGGCGTCTCCATGAGCACCTGGGTCTGGACCAAGGCCACCCTGCTCATCTGGAAGCGCACCTGGTGCAGGTGGGACCCCGAGGGTGTCACCCCAGCTCCCTGGAGCCCTTCCTGCCCCATCCAGTGGGATGGTGGAGGACATTCCCAGATCTTTGTCCCTCAGCTCGATGGGTTGTGGGCTCACAGCAGCTCTGGAACGGGGTGGCCTCTCCCATGTGGAGTTTGTGGGACACCTCCATCCCCAAGTCCATTCCCCAGTCCGGTGTCCCCATGTGCAGGAGGGGGAGCTGGGGAGGGTCCCTGTGCCCCCAGCTGTGACAGCTGTGCCCCCCTGTCCCCTCTGTGTCCCCAGGCTGACGGGGCAGAGCGACGACCAGCCCAAGAGGATCAAGAAGAGCAAGATGATCGCCAAGGCCTTCTCCAAGCGCAAGGAGCTGCTGCGCGACCCGGGCCAGGAGCTGTCCTTCAGCATGCACACCGTGTCCCACGACGGCCCCGTGGGTGCGTGCCCGGGGCAGGGGATGTCCCCATCAGCCCCCCAGAGTCCTCAAAGCCCCCCTTGACCAGATCCCCCTGTCCCTACAGCCGGATTGGCGTTCAACATCAACGAGCCATCGGCCGACGTGTCCTCGGCGTGGGCCCAGCATGTCACCAAGATGGTGGCCAGGAGAGGGGCCATCCTGCCCCAGGACATCTCCGTGACACCCGTGGCGACACCTGGCAAGTCCTTGGGGACCTCGTGGGGAGTGTCTGGCACATGAGCTGGGCTGGGGGTGTGCAGGGAGGGTGTACTCAGGTTGATGGAATGTTTGGGATTGATCCCTGTTGGATCAGGTGGGTGGCAGGGGTTGCTGGGGGGGTGGTGGAGGGCACAGGTGGGACGTGGCCACTCACAGCCACCCCACCCACGTCCCCCAGTGCCACCAGAGGAGAGGGCCAACCTGTGGGTGGTGGAGGCCGACGTGTCCCCGGAGCTGCAGAAGCGCAGCGGCCGCAAGAAGAAGCGGAGGAAGAAGAAGAAGGAGGTGACCCCGGACCCCGAGCGCTGCCCGGGGCACCCCGCCGTCCCCAGCTCCGTCCCTCGCCTGCCCCGCCTGCCCGCCCAGCCCTGCCTGGTGGCCTTTGCCCCCGACGTGCTGCCAGCCGTCCAGCCCGACGCCACCTTCCCCGGGGGCGCGTGGGACGGGCGCGGGCGCAGGGCCAACGTGCTGCACGTCATCAGCAACCCCTTCTGCCCCGAGAGCGGCGCCGCCGAGCCCGAGGGCTGGCACCACCAGCGCCACCACGGGCGCGCCCTGTGGCCCCCCCAGGCCGGCCCTCTGGCCCCCAGGACTCAGGGCTGCCGGGCAGGGCTGGCCCCCATCCACTCCCGGACCAACCTGGTGGACGCGGAGCTGCTGGAGCCCGACTCGGACTTCTGATCCCAGAGGGATGTGGGGGCACCAAACCCACCCGACCCCACGGGGATCATCCCAAATGTCCCACCCACCTGAGCACATCCCGTTCCTCCCCTTGGAGGATTTGTCTCCGTGCACTTCCCAGCCTGGAGAGGTTCTGGGATTCCCTCCGGCGTCACCGGGAGAAAGGAGCTGGCAGTGGGACGAGCCCCGGCTCCCACAGGGATTTAGGGACCAGGGGGACACCTGGGGACAGCCTAGATCAGGGTAGATTTGGGGCAGCCCTGCCCCACCCACGGCTAGAGGTACGTAGAGCTCACCCCCACTTGTGCCAATAGCAAATTTTTTAAAATTTCTGATTTTTTTAATGTTTGTATCGTGGTGCCTCTGCTCGGGGTGAGCCCAGTCAGGGGCAGCAGCAGCAGCAGCAGCAGCATCCCTGGTGTGCACCCCTGTTTTGGGTTCACCCCAATCCCTTCCGTGACCCCAAAGTGCCTTCCAGCTCCCCAGAGAGCTGAGCCAGACCCAGATCAGGACTGGTGGGGTGGCAGCACCAGGGAGATGGGACAGGAAGCGCCTTGGGCTGTCTGGGTGCTCCTGAGCAAAAAAATAACCCCAGAAACCTCGGGGTGCCCGAGGTGAATCAGGGTCAGCAACCCCCAGAGCAAAGCTTTTTTTAATTTTTTTTTTTAGGATAAAAGAAATAAAAATCAAGTCACAGCAAAGCCAGCGGAGCCCTGGGGAAGGAGGGCTCCAGTCCCTGCTGGTGTTTGGATTTTCCCTATTTTTATTAAGTCCTGGTAGGCTCCTGGCTTTTTTTTTTTTTTCTTTTTTTTTTTTGCTATCCCAGTGACCTCCACGGGTTAATTTTTGCTGTGTAAAGGAAAAACACTCCTGTATCAGTATTAAATTTACAGATTTTCAATCCCAGTGGCTGCTCTGGGCTCTTTTGGGGAGGGATCCATGTGGGAAAACATTGGGGGGCAGGGGGGGAGTTGTCCTTTCTCTTAAAAACCCTCTTGCTTTAAAGTGTTTCAAATGGCTTTAAAGCACCTTAAAGTGTTTCAAACTGCTTTAAAGCACATTAAAAACTGCTTTAAAGTGCTTTGAGCCCCCTGTTCCACCTGCAGGATGGAGCTCTGAGGGGCTGGAAATGCCCTCGGGGGCCGTGGGGACACTTCTGGTGACAACTGGGCAATTTTGGGGACAAATGGGGCCTTTGCCAGCAGGTGGCATCACGGGCTAAAATATCCCCCAAACCCCCAAAATGTGGGGCTACCCAAATTTTGGGGTGTTCCTGGGTAGGGTCCCACTGAGGCATCTGAAGCTTCCCACGGTGCTGGTGCTTTTTTGGGGGAGAAAAATGCTGCTTTTGGAAAAGAGCCTTTTTTTATTTTGCTTGAAAGCCATGCAGCTGCAGTGTTTGGTTATCCTGCAAACCAGACCCTGAAATTTAGCTGGAATTGGTCAGTGAAAATTGCATTTTTCAGGGTTTGTTATTTTTTTTTGGGCTGACCCTGCTACAGAGTCAAAGCTGGATTGTCCAGGATGAAACAAAATATTTCTCTTTATCTCCCTTTTCTGGGTTTTTTCTTTTTATATATTTTATTTTGTGGCTTTCTTAGTTAAAACCCCAGTTCTAACAAAACTATTTGCTGTTTGAAACCGAAAAACTCACATTATTTTAACTTCGGAAGCAGCAGGAGATGTGCTGACAACCTCACATCCCCTCCCAAAAAACCTCACCTTGATTTGGTGCAGGGGGAGAAAATTTTGAAGGAAGAAAACAGCCCCAGTTTGCCAAAATCCCGCAAATTCCCCTGAAATATCCTTAGGGAAAAGCTCCAGCACTCCCATGGGAGGTGCAGGAGGGCGAAGCACAGAGGGTCACACATCTCCCAGCACCCGCAGAGGTTTCTCTGGGGAAAAACGGGGGAATTTCAGGAAATTTGGGTGATACTCCCTGTGGATTCACTGAACCACTGATCCCCAGGGAGAAATTGGCATTTTCCACCCATCTGGTGGAATTAAAGGGATGAAATCTCAGTTGGAACAGAAAACAACCTGGAAAATGCAGGTTTTTCCTCCTGTTCTACCTCGATCCTGTTTGTGGGAGAGACCAAACTCTGCTGTGGATCTGCACCAGCCACGGCGCTCAAGGAGAGGAATTTTGCTTTTCCAAGGCTGTTTTCTCCCAGATTTCCAGGCAAAGTCAATCCAAGCTGGTGTCAGGAGCAGGGGAAGGAGCCAGCCCTGAGCTGCCTGCATCTCACAGAGCCCCAATTGTTGGAGCCTCCCTGCCCAAACAGCCTCTCCCTCCTCTCCTGATACCCGTTGTTTTCCCAGCTAAATCACCAGGCACGGCCTGGATCCCTGGGATAACCTCTCTGTGCTCTCCCTGCTGCCTCAGGGTTTGGATTTTCTATTTTTCCCATTCTGTGCTGCTTTAGTGTGTGGGGCTGGGTTCACATTCAGGGATGGTGAGCTGTGTGCACAGAGCAGGGAGACAAAACAATTGCTGCTCCAGCTGGGCACCAAGGACAAATGCCCCAAATCTCAGCCCAGGAGCACAAACCCCGTGGGCTGGAGAGAGAAAAACAAGCAGGGTGGGACTGCCTGGGCTAAAGCTGCAATGGGACAATGAACTGCAAGGTGCAAATGGAGCAGAGCTGATCCCAGGGAGAGACCCCGGCAGCGCTCGTGCATTTTGGGGCCGTTTTGGTTCATCTTGGGTGCAGCCCTGGCTGGGCTCTGCTGCTGCCCAAGGTGCACCCATGGATCCTTTCCATAAATCCCTGCTTTATTCTGGAACTCTGCCCAGCCTCTGCTCCAGGTCTGATTCTCAAGGCATCAGCCCTGGGATTTATGGACATTCAGCAGGAGGAGTTTTGGGGGCGCTGGCAGCAGCACAGGGCAGGAAAACACCGTCCCTGCCAATCTCCTGATTTTGGGAATATCCTTTAAAAGGTGAGGAAGATCCCACGCTGAGCCAGGTGGGCTGGTCAAGGACGTGCAAAACAACCTGGGATCTTTTTGTGGGGTCTGTGGGATCTGAGATGATAAATTCTGGAGGATTTCTCTATTTCCAGGGCAGCACCAGCTCCTCTCCTCAGCAGAGGAGAACTCAGGCTCTGGATTTTGCCTTGGCCCAAACACCCTGGTGGGGTTTTTTTTGTAGCATCTGTGATGATAAATTCTGGAGGATTTCTTCATTCCAGGGCAGCACAAGCTCCTCTCCTCAGCAGAGAAGGATCAGGGTTGGGATTTTGGATTTCTGAGGGGTTTGCAAAACAACCTGCTGGGTTTTTTGTGGGATCTGTGGTACCTGGAAATGATAATATCTGGAGGATTTCTCTATTTCCAGGTCGGCACAAGCTCCTCTCTTCAGCAGAGGAGAACTCAGAGTCAGGATTTTGCCTTGGCCAAAACAACCTGGTGGGTTTTTTGTGGGATCTGTGGCACCAGGAAATGACAAATTCTGGAGGGTTTCTCTATTTCCAAGGCAGCACAAGCTCCTCTCCTCAGCAGAGGAAGATCAGGGCCGGGATTTTACACAACGTCAGGGGTTTGCAGAACACCCTGGTGGGTTTTTGGTGGGTTTTTGGTGGGTTTTTGGTGGGATCTGAGATGACAAATCCCGGAGGATTTCCGCCCCTCGGGTCAGCACCGCCTCCCCGGCTCGGCAGAACCGCGGCGCTGCAGCGGCCCCGACCTTTCCTGCTCTCCATGGAAGGGGAGGGATTTTCCTCCAGCCTCAAATCCCTCCCAGGCCAAAGAGTTCCCGTTCCAGAGGGCGGTGCTGAGCCGGGATCAGCCCCCAGCCGGAGTTCTGGGATCGCGGGGAGAGGCAGGGATGAGCTGCGGGCTCAGATCCCGTTCAGCAGGAATTTATCTCGGGAATTGTGCTCACCACACTGCTGGCACACAGGGATGTGCTGCTTCTCCTTTAGCTGAGACCCCCTCTGGAATTCCTGCCCCTCTCCCATCCCTCTTTCCTCCCTGGAATCCTCCCTCAGCTTCTTCCATCTCTCCCCTCCCTCATGGGTTTTGGAGAGGTCTCTGTGGAGAATTCCTTCCCTTCCTCCTCTCCCTCAGCTCATCCCAAACTCTGAGCTCACCTGGGATTTGAGAGTTTCCTCTCCCTCAGCTCATCCCAAAGACCGAGCTCGCCTGGGATTTGAGAGTTTCCTCTCCTCATCCCAAACACTGAGCTCACCTGGGATTTGAGAGTTTCCTCTCCTCCATCTCATCCCAAACACCGAGCTCACCTGGGATTTGAGAGTTTCCTCTCCTCTATCTCATCCCAAACACTGAGCTCACCTGGGTTTGAGAATTTCCTCTCCATCTCATCCCAAACACCGAGCTCGCCTGGGGTTTGAGTTTCCTCTCCTCCATCTCATCCCAAACACTGAGCCCCCCCGGGATTCGAGAGTTTCCTCTCCTCCATCTCATCCCAAACACTCAGCTCGCCCAGGGTTTGGGAATTGGGCACTTGAGACTTGGAATTGGCACTTGAGAATTGAGAATTAATTAAGCTCTCGCCCACCGACAGCTCCAAGTTCTTCTCTCAGAGCTGATCTCAGTAAATACCAATAATAAAAGGATGGGTTTGTATTCCAGGAGAGGCACATTCACAGAGAACCGGATTTAGAAAAGGTGGTAAAATTTAAATCATTAAATATGAATCATGAATCTGGTGGTTTATTACTGATTTGTGCCTGCAGGCTGAGCTCAGTGCCTGGCAGGACAGCAAGTCCCAGGAGTTTGGATGGCACATTCCCCATGCCAGGATGTTGTGGCTCCTCATTCCCATGGGTTTTCCTGACGTTGGTTGGGATTGATGGCCCAGGAGGGCTTTCCCAACCCTTTTGGCTCTGAAATTCCATCATTTTGACCATTGGGATGACCTTGGTGGGACATCCATCCTTGCTGGGGGCACTTGGGGACACAGACCAGTGGTGACCTTGTAGTGGTTGGGTTTCATTGTCTGGGAGGGTTTTTCCAACCCCTTTGGCTCTGAAATTCCATAATTTTGGTCCAGACCTGGGGAGCTGCCTGGACAGGCCATGGCACCATGGGATCACCAAGGCCTGTGCCAGATTGAGTCCAGAGAATGGACAAAGGAGCTGTGGAAGGGTCTGGAGCCCCAGCAGGGCTGAGGGAGCTGGGCAGGGGCTGAGCCTGGAGCAGAGGAGGCTCAGGGGCCCTTGTGGCTCTGCACAAGTCCCTGCCAGGAGGGCACAGCCGGGGGGAACAGGGACAGGAGCAGAGGGAGCGGCCTCAGGCTGGGCCAGGGCAGCTCAGGGTGGACACCAGCAGGAATTTCCCCATGGAAAGGGGGTCAGGCCTTGGCAGGGGCTGCCCAGGGAGCTTTGGAGCGCCCATCCATGGGGGTGTCCCAGGAATCCCTGGATGTGGCACTCAGGACTCCGGGCTGGTAACACAAAGTGGAGATCAGGCACACCTTGGTCTCGATGGTCTTGTGCAACCTCAGTGCTCCTGCGATTCCGTGCCCAGCGGCTGAAACACTGCAAATTCACCAAAACGTGAAAAAAGAGCCAAACGCCTACACGATGCGGGTGGCCCCGCGCGGACTACAACTCCCAGCAATCCCCGCGCGGCCCCGCAGGGGATGCCGGGAGCTGTAGTCGCGACCGGGCGGAGCCGGGGCGGGAGGACTCCATGTCCCAGCGCGCAGTGCGGCAGCGAGGGCGGCGGGGCGGGGCGAGGCGGGGCCGGCGGCCCTGAGGGAGCCGGAGCGGACCGGGAGCGCAGCCGGAGCAGTCGGCGGCGATGTCGGTGCAGGTGGCGGTGGCCGCGCCCGCCGTGGAGCTGAAGGAGCTCGGCGGCCCCATGGACAAGGCGGCGGGGCCGCCGTGCGAGCCTGTGGGCGCTCACGCAGCGGGGCACGGCGTGGCGGCGGCGGCGCCCGCCTGCCCCGTGCCGGGCGCCGAGCGTGAGGCGGCCCCGGCCCCCTCCGCCGAGCGGCCTCCGGGGGGCGGCTGCCCCGGGCTGTCCTCGGCCGCCGCGATGTCCTCGGCCTCCGGCATGTCCTCGGCCGCCGGCAAGGTGCCGCAGGCTTCGGCCATGAAGAGGAGCGACCCGCACCACCCCCAGCAGCCCCGGCACCGCGACGGCAGCGACAGCAGCGGCAGCGCGGCCGAGGCGCTCGTGAGCCCCGACGGCACCGTCACCGAGGCGCCGCGCACCGTCAAGAAGGTAACGGGGGCGGCAGCGGCAGGGAGCGCTCCCGGCGGGGCCGTGCCGGGGACAGCCCCGCTCCGGGCACCGGGGCTCGGGACGCGGCGCTGCCTCGGCCGGGCAGGGCCGGCCCGGTGCGGGGTCCCCGGTGCGCGGCGGTGTCGGTGACCCCGAGCGGCTGCCGGGGCTGCGGGGGCGCTCCAGGGCTGGGGCTGCGTTCTGAGGACGTGTTCTGCCGTGCCTGGGGTCTGACTGTGCATTGTACCCTCCCCCCGTGTCTGTGCAGTGGGGACGTGTGGGGGGACACTGGGTGCATTTACACCACACTCCTGCACCCCCAGGTGACACTGGGTGCCTTTGCACCCCGTTCCTGCACCCCCAGATGTCCCTGGGTGCATTTACACCCCACTCCTGCACCCCCAGATGTCCCTGGGTGCATTTACACCCCACTCCTGCACCCTCAGGTGACACTGAGTGCTTTTACACCCTGTTCCCTGCACCCCCAGGTGACACCGGGTGCCTTTGCACCCCAATTGTGCACCCCCAGGTATCACTGGGTGCCTTTCCCTCCTATTTCTGCACCCCTATGTATCACTGGGTGCCTTTACACCCCATTTCTGTACCCCCAGGTATCACTGGGTGCCTTTACACCCCATTTCTGTACCCCCCGGGTGTCCCTGGGTGCCTTTACACCCCTGGGTTCCCACAGCCCCAAGTGTCCCCGGGTGCCTTTACACTCTATTCCCTGCACCCCTGGGTGCCTTTACACCCCATTTCTGCACCCCCAGGTATCACTGGGTGCCTTTGTACCCCATTTCTGCACCTCTAGATGGCCCTGGGTGCCTTTACACCCCAATTCTGCCCCCCCAGGTGTCCCTGGGTGCCTTTACACCCCATTTCTGCCCCCCCGGGTGTCCATGGGTGCCTTTCCCCCCTATTTCTGCCCCCCGCCAGGTGTCCCTGGGTGCCTTTACACCCCAATTCTGCCCCCCCAGGTGTCCCTGGGTGCATTTACAGCGCACTCCCTCACCCCGGGTGTGTGAGCTGCAGGGTGTGTGGGTTCACACCAGGTTCACGTTCCCAGGGTTATCTGGGGAATGTGGATGAGATAAAAACGTCCCGGGCGTCGCCGGTGACGTTGGCACCTGGGGCAGGGCCAGGTGTGCCCATGGCGGGGTGTGGGGTGTGGCAGGGGGGCTTTGGGGGCGCCCCTCTCCCAGGGGTGCTGTGAGCTGGCACCCCGGGTCGGTGTGTGGAGCTGGGAGTCCTGCAGAGTGCAGTCCTGGTGGGCCCATTGGGGTGTCTCCAGCTCCTCAGGTGGACACAGGTGCTCCCTGGAGTAGGGCTTGTGTGTACCCTGCTGTGCCTGGACGGAAATGCACGTTTTCCCTGGTTTTTGGCATCATTCCTATTGGAAATCCCAGGAGAAGGAGTTGTGTCCTGTGAACCTTTATGGGGTGTAGGGAAAAAATTGTCCCTGTCCTAAGGGAGCCTCTCACCTCATGAAACTTTGGGTTTCACCTCCCCTTCTGTGGACTTCCAGCCTCTTTTGGGGCTGCTCTAAATTTCTTCTCCCTTTGGAGGGGCCAGGGTGAGGGGGTTTGTCCCCGTAACTGTGATTTCCTCCTGGGTGGCTTCCCTGAAATTCCAGTTCCTCCTTGGAGGGAGCACATCCCACAGGGCAAGGTCTGGATCTTGGTTCCTTCCTCCCCCTAAAATCCCTTCTTTGGGGTTAGCAGGGGGCTCAGCTGCTCAGGAAGGGACATTTTCCCTCTGGGATCCTGACTCCCAGCCCAGTGTTTGGAGTTTGATATCCCAATCCCATCTCTATTTTTAGAGACCCTCAGGGCACCCATAATTCTCCTCAAATGTGCTTAAACTCTTCATCCCCCCTCCTCTCCATTCTTCCCTGGGTTAAACCACAAAAAGAGATTTTATTTCAGAGGGTGGCTGGGAACCTGAGGCAGCTTCAAACCTGCATCACTCCCAGTCCCAGGAGCAGAGCCACAGATGCAGGAGGAACCTGGAATTCCCAGCTTGGGATGTGCTGCTGGAGAGGATCTGGGAGCACAAACTGCTCCTCCTCCTCCTTTTCTCAGCCACTTCAGCAGGTGCCAGCCTCTCAGACCAGGCCATTCATTCATCCAGCTCCTCTCCACCTCAGGAGAAATAAACAATATTCAATATCCTGGTGTTATTGGAACAAAACCAGGTTTGGGAGCCATCAAATTGTCCCCAGGCCCGTGGCTGCAAAATTGGGCACGTGGAGCTGAAGCATCTGCTGAAAGGAGGTTTAGAACAAAAATAAGTTTTTTGTTTAGAACAAAAATAAGATAAATTTTTTATTCAGATCCAACAGAACTTTGCTGGTATAGAGATAAAAGTCTAATTAAAATAGATGAAATTTGTAGTGGAACTCTGATTCTTAAGAGTGTTGGATAGAAACAAAATCTCAGTATTTTCTTTTTCTTGGCTGCTTTATAGAAATATATTTTTCTTGGTTTTTTTTTTTCCTTCCCTTGGAATCCTAACACCCATCCTTGAGATGCCACTCCACAAAATTGTGGTTTTGCAATTCTGAGACAAAAAGAGTTGCCAGAAAATTTCAGTGGCTCTTATCCTCTTTTCACTCTCACTTTAAATCTTCTTTTCTGTCAGGCCAGTGTTTTATTGATCTGTCTGCCTTTAGATGTTCTGATTTGTATTTTACCTCACTAGGGTGTAAACAGGAAGGAATAGATGGAATAGATGATATTGTTATATACATTTATATGCAGACAATGTAGATGGTGCTGGGCTTTTCTCTGCCAGCTTTAGAGATCAAATCTTGGGGAACATCCCTGGAATTGTTGTTCCCTTTGGGTCTTGCTGGAAATGCTGGAATTCCTCATTCCTGAGGGGAAATTTTGCTGGTGAATGCCCATCCAGTTCTGACCCTCAGCCACAAGAAAAACTTGAATTTAAGCAGTTTCAGTCCTTGATTGAATGGTTGTGAGGTGACATCTCCATGTCCCTTTCTTCAGCTGGGAGAAGAATGGTAGAATCACAGGTTGGATTGAGTTTGAAGGGACCTTAAAGCCCTTCCAGTTCTGACTCCTGCCACAAGAAAATTTACTGAAATTTACTGAAATTTACTCAGATTCAGGTCTTGATTTAATGGTTATGAAGAGATAACTCTGTGATCCTTTCTTCAGCTGGGAGAAGAATCACGAGGTGGGATGGGTTGGGTTGGAAGGGACCTTAAAGCCCACACAATTCTCACCCTCAGCCACAGGAAAATCTTACATTTAATCAGATTCAGGTCCTGTTTGAATGATTGTGAGGTGCTTGGGGCTCTGGAGTTCCTGCACCCCATAGTGGGAAGGGTGGGATGAAGGTTCCAAATCCTCTCCTGACCCTCTCCGTGCTCTCCTCCCGTGGCTCCAGGCTGAGGGTGCAGTTCCTCCCTTTAGGCTGGGTGAATTTCCTGTGGGATGAATCTCTCCTGAGAGCGGGGTCCAGGCGGAGCTGGGAATGGAGAGGGAGCTGGGAAAGCCCCTCAGGAGCAGCTGGATGCTGCCTGGCTGGGCTGTGGGCTGGATTTGGGGTCACTTCAGCCCCATTCCCGCTGCCAGGCGAGCCCAGGGGCTGGGCAGCAGCTCCAGATGTTCCCAGCTGTGAGTAGGCCCTGACTCACCTGCACTGGCTCCATTTTGGGGTTCTGGTGCTGTTTTGGTGATGAGGTGATTGCTCAGCAGCTTTAGGGGGTGGTGGCTGCTGGTTTGGGGTTTTAGGGCTGTTTTGGTGATGAGGTGATTGCTCATCATCTTTAGGGGGTGGTGGCTGCTGGTTTTGGGGTTTTAGGGCTGTTTTGGTGATGAGGTGATTGCTCAGCAGCTTTAGGGGGTGGTGGCTGCTGGTTTTGGGGTTTTAGGGCTGTTTTGGTGATGAGGTGATTGCTCAGCAGCTCTGGGGGGTGGTGACTGCTGGTTTTGGGGTTTTAGGGCTGTTTTGGTGATGAGGTGATTGCTCATCAGCTTTAGGGGGTGGTGGCTGCTGGTTTTGGGGTTTTGGTGCTGTTTTGGTGATGAGGTGATCGCTCAGCAGCTCTGGGGGGTGCTGGCTGCTGGTTTTGGGGTTTTAGGGCTGTTTTGGTGATGAGGTGATCGCTCAGCAGCTCTGGAATGCTGGTGGGTGCTGGTGTTGTGTGAATTCTTAAAGCACTCCCAGATCCAAGCAGCTGACAGTCACAGAGCCTCTGGGAATTCTGTTATTAGTGACCAGGGAGCCTTAATTAAGGCTCCCAAACTGATTAACTGGGCAATCTCAGCCTTGTCATGACCACTCTGTGCCCCTTTCTGCAGCTGGGAGAAGAATGATGGAATCACGGGATGGGTTGGGTTGGCGGGACCTTAAAGCCCATCCAGTTGTGACTGTCAGCCACAAGAAAAACTTAAATTTAATCAGATTCAGGTCTTGATTTAATGATTGTGAAGTAACAACTCTGTGCCCCGTTTTTCAGCTGAGAGAAGAATCACAGAGTGGGACGGGGTAGGTTGGGTTGGATTTGAAGGGACCTTAAAGCCCATCCACTTCTGACCCTGCTACAGGAAAAGTTTAATCAGATTTATATCTTGATTTAATGATTGTGAAGTGGCAACTCTGTGAATGGTGGAATCATGGGATGGGTTGGTTTTGAAGGGACCTTAAAGCCCATCCAGTTGTGACCCTCAGCCGCAAGAAAAACTTAAATTTAATCAGATTCAGGTCTTGATTGAATGGTTGTGAAGTGACAACTCTGTGAAGAATGGTGGAATCACAGGATGGGTTGGAAGGGGCCTTAAAGCCCATCCAGACCCCTGCAACAAGAAAAATTTAATCAGATTCAGGTCTTGATTGAATGGTTGTGAAGTGACAACTCTGTGCCGCTTTCTTCAGCTGAGAGAAGAATCACAGAGTTGGTTGCAAGGGACCTTAAAGCCCATCCAGTTCTGACCCTCAGCCACAAGAAAACTTAAATTTAATCAGATTCAGGTCTTGATTTAATGATTATGAAATCTGATTAAATTTAATCAGATTCAGGTCTTGAATTAATGATTCTGAAGTGACACCTACGTGAAGAATTGTGGAATCATGGCATGGGTTGGGTTGGAAGGGACCTTAAAGCCCATCCAGTTCTGACTCCTACCATGAGAAAAACTTGGATTTAAACAGATTAATTTCTTAATTTAATGGTTGTGAGGTGCTCTGGGCTCTGGGGGTTCCTGCACCCGCACTGGGAAGGTCAGACCTCAGCAAGAGACGAGTTTTACCCCAAGCTCCAAAGCAGACGGTTATTATTATTTTTATTATTAAAATTTTTATTGTTATTATTTATATTATTAATTTTATTATTTTATTATTATTTTTATTATTTTTATTATCATTTTTATTATTAATTTTATTAATTTTATTATTAATTTTATTAATTTTATTATTAATTTTATTAATTTTATTATTAATTTTATTATTTTTATTATTAATTTTATTATTTTTATTGTTATTTTTATTGTTATTTTTATTATTTTTATTATTTTTATTATTTTTATTATTTTTATTATTTTTATTATTATTATCTTTATTATTATCTTTATTATTATCTTTATTTTTATCTTTATTTTTATCTTTATTTTTATCTTTATTTTTATCTTTATTTTTATCTTTATTTTTATCTTTATTTTTATCTTTATTTTTATCTTTATTTTTATCTTTATTTTTATCATTAGTTTTATCTTTATTTTTATCATTAGTTTTATCATTAGTTTTATTATTAGTTTCATTATTAATGATATTATTTTTATTATTAATGATATTTTTATTATTTTATTATTATTTTATTATTTTATTATTATTTCATTATTTTAATTATTTTTATTATTAGTTTTATTTGTTTTGTTATTAATTTTATTATTAATTTTATTATTATTTTATTATTATTAATTTTTTATTGTTATTATTTTATTATTATTATTTTCCCCTGTCCCAGGCGCCGTGCAGCAAGCCCAGCTGCCTGCTGGCGTTCCCGGCTGTGCTGCGGAGCTCGGAGCGGTGATCGCAGCCGGGTTTTGTGCTGTGGCGCTCGGAGCGGTGATCGCAGCCGGGTTTTGTGCTGCCGAGGCAGGGGTTGATTCATCCCGTGGGCTCCGCTCTCTCTCTCGGTGCCGCCGCCTCCGCCGCGCCGGGGGCTGCGGTGTCGCTGCGGTGTCGCTGCGGTGTCGCTGCGGTGTCACCGCGTGTCGCTGACGGGGTGCCACGGCCCCCTGGCACGGCCCTGCCGAGAGCCCCGGCGGGAAGGGCAGCCGGGATCCGCAGGAATTCCTGCTGCTCGCTGGGCTGGCGCAGCACCTGAGGCCGCTGGGAACGCCTCTGGTGCGGCTCCCTCAGCGGTGCCTCTGACCTTGCTCCAGCGGACCGCACCGCCGTCCGAGCCTGCCTGTTCCCCTGCGAATTCCCACTGTGTTTGCAGGCACGCCGGTGAGGGTTTTCGGCTCCATGAAGGATTTTTTTTTTCCTCTGCTGTTTTTCCCTTCTAAGCCCCGGCCAGGTGATAAATGCTTCTTCCCCCGGGGCTGAATTCCCAGGAAATGCAGGGAGTGAGGGGCTGGAATGCTCTTTAGTAAAACCTTTAGGGTTTTTGTATCCAGTTCTTGAATTTGGTGTGATAATCTGCATGAATCCGGGTTAATTGGAGCAGGTGCCTGCGTGGAACCGAGTGCAAGGATCACCCCATGGGGCTGAGGAGCGGGGAGATGAAAAGGAGAGGGAAATAAAAACGGGACGAGGAGGGAACCTTGGAACTGGGAATGGCCAAGCTGCCCTTTGCCAGGGGCTGTGGCACCGGGATCTGCTCCTGGGCTGGGTCAGAATTCCAGAATCACACCAAAATCTCTGCTGGAGCTTTCCTTAGTCTCTGTTTTTACTTCTTGGGATACACTCAACAAAGCAAAATCTTGTAAAAAATGTTGGCAAGTGTAGTGGATTTGGCTTGCTAATTGAGGATTTTTTTTTATTTCAAGATTTTTTTGGTTAATGTATTAAGGAGTGTGGTAGATTTTGGTGTTGGTTAATTATTAATGTATTTATTTTTGTTGTGAGGTGGGATTAGGAGAAAGTTAAAATAGGTTTAAAATTTTAAAACAGTATGAAGAAAATTTTATTAATAGCTTCCAGGTTTGTTTTGTCTTTTAACATGTGCTTTTCACAGCAGCATGTTGTCCTGGTTCAGGGACATGTCCAGCTTTTTAATGGTTGGAAGCTTTGTATCACTTTTTTAAACATCTCTCATGTAAAACTATGACAGCAAGTGTGATTGATTGTTTCCCCTGTGAGTGCAGAATTCAAAACTGTGCTTGAAGGAGTATCTACAGACACATTAATATTTTAAAATTTTATAAAAGATGGGTATTTGGTAATATCTGTTTGCCATAGCTGTAAACTTTGCAACCCTCAAGGGCTGACAGCTCCTGTGGAAACAGGAGGTTGTACAGGCTGGCAGGGTGAGCACCAATAATGTTTTTTGTCTGACCTGCACAGAGTTCAGAGTCACCAGGATGGGAGAGCCCTCCAGGGCCCCGGAGTCCAGCCCAGCCCCTGGCACCCAGTGCCACCTCCAGGCTGGTTAAACACCCCCAGGGATGGTGACTGCACCCCCTCCCCGGGCAGCCCTTGCAGAACTTTCTCCCCCTTGCTGGAAAAGCTTTTTGCTGCTCTCCAAGCTGGATTTCCCTTGGCCCAGCTCAGGCTGTGTGCTCTGGGTGTGCCAGTGCTGCTGGGGACAGAGCCCAGGGGCAGCTGGGCACAGGCACCTTTCAGGAGCTGTGACAGTGCTGGGGGCACCCTGAGTCTCCTTTCCTGCACCTGAGCACCCCCAGCTCCCTCAGGGCTCCCTCAGGGGTTGTGTCCCAGCCCCTCTCCAGCCCCGCTGCCCCTCTGGCCCTGCCCAGTGTCCCAAGGTCCTGCCCAGGCTGAGGGGGCACAGCTGGCACAGCCCTGGAGCTGAGCCCTGCCCGTGCCAGGGCACAGTGACCTCCCTGCTGCTGTGCCCTCCATTGTGGCACAGCCAGGTGGCACCGGCTCCTTGGGCACCCCAGCAGGGCACAGTGACCTCCCTGCTGCTGTGCCCTCCAGTGTGGCACAGCCAGGTGGCACTGGGCCCTTGGCCACCCCACCAGGGCACAGTGACCTCCCTGCTGCTGTGCCCTCCATTGTGCCACAGCCAGGTGGCACTGGCTCCTTGGGCACCAGGGCACAGTGACCTCCCTGCTGCTGTGCCCTCCATTGTGGCACAGCCAGGTGGCACTGGGCCCTTGGGCACCCCACCAGGGCACAGTGACCTCCCTGCTGCTGTGCCCTCCAGTGTGGCACAGCCAGGTGGCACTGGCTCCTTGGCACACCAGGGCACACCAGGGCTCCTGCCCTGCTGCCCAGCAGGTCCCTCTGTGCCTGGCACTGCCCAGCCACACCAGTTCCTGCTGCTGCCACCCTGAGCCTCCCCTGGCCCAGCCTGAGCTGCTCCCTCTCCTCCCGTCACTGAATTCCTGTAAAACCAAACTGAGAGAGGTTTAACATCCCTGCCAAGCCAAGCCATTCCCTGATTTTATAATGATTCTGTGATTCACAGAGGAATAATGGGGGAGAAATCCTTAAATGTCACAGCTGGGTGGGAAAATTTGTCATGCAAATTTTGAGGAAAACCTTGGGAGTATCAAAGCTCTTGTC
Organism: Melospiza georgiana; assembly: GCF_028018845.1. Classification (NCBI taxonomy): domain Eukaryota; kingdom Metazoa; phylum Chordata; class Aves; order Passeriformes; family Passerellidae; genus Melospiza; species Melospiza georgiana. The sequence continues at coordinate 1,043,825 of NC_080433.1, forward strand.
GTGCTGTGGGGCACTTTTAAAACCCAAAGCTTTTTTCCTATTTTAGTTTTACTTTAGCCTATTGTGTATGTGCATCTTGTGTTATTTTTGAGTCCCCAGATTTCATGCATTCAGCAGTTCTGTTTTTACCTGCTCATTCTTCCTTTTTTATTTGGACTGATATTCCTGGCAGGTGAATTTTGAAATGTCCTCCCATGTGTGGAACAGCTGCTTTGCAGATGATTTTTTCAAACAGATCAATTGTTTTGCTCAACATCTGGAGGAAGAGAAAAAAGGGAGAGAAAAGAGAGAAGGGAAAAATAATTGGGTTTTATTTTTTGTTTCCAATTGTCAAATAGGTTTGTGTGTTTCTCTTGGAATTTCTGTTCCTGGGGACACAAAGAATCCATAAGGACACAGTAACAAAACCTCCACCCTGGGGAAGGCTTCACACCCTTTATTTTGTAAATACCTTTCCTACAGACTGCAGCCCAGAATGTTTAAGCTGAACCTGGTCCAAGCTGATACAGAGTAGGAGGGAAAAGAAAAGGAGAGGAAAAATGTAAAAATCAGAACTGGTTTCATGCCTGGTTTGAAATTCTGATGTTGAGGTCCACAAGAGGCAGAGGGGGGATTCAGGGAGGCCATCTGGGAAGGGAAGGCTGTCCCAGAGTGAGATGGGCAAAGGGATTGGGCTGGAGCCCTCAGCAGCGAGGGTTGGAACAGAACACGGCCAGGGTGCTTGGGATGGATGTGTTTGTTTTATACACCCATGGGCTGGAAGGGATCTTGAGGATCTCTGATTCCAACCCCTGCTCTGAGCAGGGCTGCCAGCCTTTGTCACCTGAGGTGCCACCCGTGGTGCCAGCCTTTGTCACCTGAGGTGCCACCCGGGGTGCCAGCCTTTGTCACCTGAGGTGCCACCCGGGGTGCCAGGCTTTGTCCCCGCTGTCGGTGTCAGTGGTGGCAGCAGAGCTCAGTCCCAGGGGTTCAATCAGCAGAATTCTCCATGCAGCCATTCCCGGCGTTTCCCATGGCAGTGTGACACCGAGTGGCCTCTGGCCAGCACATCCTGGCACACAGGGCGAGCTGTGCCCGAGTGGCACCAGAGAGGGGCTGGGCAGCTCTGCCCTCCGAGCAGGAGCCAGGAGAAGGGTCTGGAGAGAGAGGGGAGCACAGCCCTCACATTTCCAAAAGGCTCCTTGGAAATGCAAACAGAGCCCAGAGCTCCCGGGGCTGAGGGGCACTGCTGGGGCTGGGTGGTGCCTAAAGAGCCTGCCTGGAACTGAGGCTGGGCAGAAATAAAGGAGTAAAATAGGGATTTATTAAAGGCCTTCAATAGGTACAGAGGCTGGGCAGAAATAAAGGAGTAAAATAGGCATTTATTAAAGGCCTTCAATAGGTACAGAGGCTGGACAGAAATAAAGGAATAAAATAGGGATTTATTAAAGGTCTTCACAGGCTACACCTTGGGCAGTGCAAAACCCCAGCTAGGGCTACACCCAAGATGGACCCAAGATTAAATCAGATTCAGGTCTTGATTTAATGATTGCGAGGTGACAACTCTGTGAGGAATGGTGGAATCATGGGATGGGTTGGGTTGGAAGGGACCTTGAAGCCCATCCCCTTCTGACCCCTGCCACAAGAAAAAGTTTTAATGGATGGACTCTGAGTCATGAGTGTTCACACTTTTGTAAGTTTTGGTCCATTTCCATATGGGGTTAATTGGCCAATTCCAGCTCCAGGTTCTGCAGTCCCATCCTCCCAGATTGCTCCCCTCAGTTCCCTGCTGTTGCACTTTTGGCCCTGAAGCTGCCCAAAACCCAAGGGGCTGGGGAAGGATTGCTCTGTCTGACTGGGCTGTGAGGAGAACTTGCTGGCACTTTATAGGAAGTTCAGAGTTACACATAATGCAGTGCAGAATCTGGAAAATAGGAAATATAAAACTTAAGGCATCATGGAGAGCTGTGTCTGGTTCTGGGTTTGGGGAGCCGTGTCTGCCCCTGGAGTTTGGGGAGCTGTGTCTGTTCCTGGGTTTTGGGGAGCTGTGTCTGCCCCTGGAGTTTGGGGAGCTGTGTGTGCTGTGGGATTTGGGGAGCTGTGTCTGTTCCTGGGTTTTGGGGAGCTGTGTGTGCCCCTGGAGTTTCGGGAGCTGTGTCTGTTCCTGGGTTTTGGGGAGCTGTGTGTGCTGTGGGATTTGGGGAGCTGTGTCTGTTCCTGGGTTTTGGGGAGCTGTGTGTGCTGTGGGATTTGGGGAGCTGTGTCTGTTCCTGGGTTTTGGGGAGCTGTGTGTGTTCCTGGGTTTTGGGGAGCTGTGTGTGCTGTGGGTTTTGGGGAGCTGTGTGTGCTGTGGGATTTGGGGAGCTGTGTGTGCCCCTGGAGTTTGGGGAGCTGTGTCTGTTCCTGGGTTTTGGGGAGCTGTGTGTGCTCCTGGCTTTGGGGAGCTGTGTGTGCCCCTGGAGTTTGGGGAGCTGTGTGTGCTGTGGGGTTTGGGGAGCTGTGTCTGTTCCTGGGTTTTGGGGAGCTGTGTGTGCCCCTGGAGTTTGGGGAGCTGTGTGTGCTCCTGGCTTTGGGGAGCTGTGTGTGCTGTGGGATTTGGGGAGCTGTGTGTGCCCCTGGGTTTTGGGGAGCTGTGTGTGCTCCTGGCCTTGGGGAGCTGCTCCTGTGGGTACAGAACAAACAGGAGCAGACAAAGGCAGGACACTGAAGGGAGCCCTGGGGCGTTTTGGGGAGAAGGCCCAGCTGCAGATCAGGGCTTGCACGGGTTTGGAGAGCTCCAGGGGCCTCCAGATGGGCAGATAGGGAAGAGCTGGGAGCTGATCCCAGGAGAAGCAGCAAAGCAGAGCTGGCTGGTGCCTGTGTGAAGGGAGGTGTCTGGGATGGTTCATTCTTCAGCAGCAGGCACAGAAGGGCTGCGTGTCAGTTCCTGACAGAAGGAGAAAAACACTTCAGTTCCTGCTTTCCTGGCCTCAAACACAGCACTGAAGGGTTTTGTTGCTGGAGCTGTTGTGTTCTGGGCTTCACCATGGATGTCCCAGCCCAAATCACCTGAACAGCAGAGGGAAAACCAGGAGACACCAGCTCTGATTGTTCAGGAAGGGTCCTGGATCCACTCCTCGGCACGGAGACCTGCCACAGGCTGGGTGGGCTCCCAGAGGGTTCTGGGCTCTGCATCCCTGGCAGTGCCCAGGGCCAGGCTGGCACTGGGGCTGGAGCAGCCTGGCACAGTGGGAGGTGTCCCTGCCATGGCAGGGTGGCACTGCAGGGGCTCTGGGGTCCCTTCCAGCACAGGGATCCACTCACCTGTGGGGTGGAAGGGGCGTTAGAAGCAGGGAAATGAGGAACAGCAAATCCTCCTGTGCCTGGCCGGGGCTGGGTGTGGTTTTGGGGTGATCAGGGCAAATCCTTCATTGCCAAGGGCAGGCAGTGCTTGTGCTGTGCTCTTTGAAGATCACTGCAATTCCAGGAGAGATGAAATCACCGTCCTCTCGATGTTCCAGGAGAGCTTTTAGTCTGGCGTCTCCCTCTAAACTCCCAAACGCTCCCTGCTGGATCAGTCCCTGCTCCAGATTTGTTTGCTGCCTGGTTTCTCTGCCTGGGCCCCAGCCAGCCATTCCCACCCCACACTCCTGCAGCATGCCCTGGAAACCCTGCCCCAGTGCAATCCCAGGGATTCGTTTCCGCACATCTGAGGGGGATGGATCCTGAGAGGATGGGAAGCAGCACTTGGCTGTGGAGGGAGTTTGCTCCCAGCTGTGCTCACGCTGTTCCAGGATATCTTTTGAGCTTTTCAAAGGGAGCAGCAGCCCCCAGATGAAAAAAGGGTTTTTAGTTGGTTCTAAACCAGTTATTTTTTTGTCTCACATGAAATCGGCGATGACTCAAGCACCCATAAAAGTGTCTGGCAGAATTCTCGGGCTCTGAAGTTCCGCAGTGCATTGCTTGTAAATGTCATTTTTGTGGGAGCTCTTCAAGTGCAGTCGGGTTCTTTGAGACAGGGCAGAGCCTCTGGGATCCACTGTGCAGCACTGACTGAGGAGTTATTTTGGCTGATTTCAGGAAAGGATCCTGCAATCCTGCACGAGGCTTGGGTTATCTGCTCACCACAGCACAGAAGCTGTTGGGTAACTCCGAGTGCCAAGAACTTTCTGTGCTTTGCTTTTCATTCTTTTTTTTTTTTTTTTAATTTTTAATATAAATAAGCTGGAACATTTTCTGGTTTCTCTGCAGCAGAATGACCACAGATGAGTCACGGGGCTGCCTGAACATGTAAAGCATTTTCAGTGCTCCTTGTGATGCATTTTTGGGTGTGCTGAGACAGTGATTCCAGAGCGTGAGGGAGCTGTGCTTGGGTCAGGCATCGTGAAAACTCCAACCAAAAGCTGCTTTGGAGCTGGAGTTGGGATTGCGATGCTCTGCCTGACTCACGAGTGATTTTGGGTGGGATTTGTAGCTTCCCTAGCTTGGGTTGCTTGAGGAGAGCTGAGTAGGTGTGTGCAGAGACCTGTGGAGCTTCCTGGCCCAGTCCCAGCCCAGACAAAGCTCTCCTTGTTCCTGGGGCCTGGGAGCTGCTGTTGCTGTGTTTGTTTGTTCTCCGTGTCCTGCCCTCTGTTGTGTCTGTGCAGCAGCGGGGAGGCAGCGATGGGGGCTGTGCTTAAAGGGACACCTCAGCCCCGGGGCTGGGCTGCAGCTCTGCCCAGCATCTGCAGTTCTGCTGCTCCCCAGCCAGGTGGGAAACCCACAATCCTTGGAAACATTGGGAATTCCGGCCTTTTTCCAGCAGCTGGGAGCTGTTGGGGGTGCATCCACCACAGATCCTGGGATGGGTTGGGTGGGAAAGACCCCAAAGCCCCTCAGTGCCACCCCTGCCATGGCAGGGACACCTCCACTGTGCCAGGTGCTCCAACCTCACCTCGGGCATTCCAGGGATGCAGGGGCAGCCACAGCTGCTCTGGGAGCTCCATCCCAGCCCTCCCAGCCAGGAATTCCTCCCCACATCCCCCCTTTCCTCCAGTCTGCAGCCATTCCCTGTGTCCTGTCCCTCCATCCCTTCTCCCAGCCCCCTCCTGGAATTTTCCTGATCCGGTGTAGCTCTCCTTGAACAATTTGGCTTGGCTTTAATTTCACCTTAATTAAAAAATCTGCTCAATTTTTGGGTTTATTTGGAGTCTGTGTCATGAGGCAGAAGCAGTTGGATGGAGAATTCCTCAATAATTGACTTCATGCTGGTATTTTTGTCTTGTCCCTGCTTGTTCCATCCATAATTCCCATTATTTTATGGTGAAACACTAAGGAAAACGTGGATGGAATTTTGGGATCCTGGACTCTGGATCCCCCCAGCTTCCATTTCTATTACTATTATTATTATTATTATTATTATTATTATTATTATTATTAATAATAATAATAATAATAATAATAATAATAATAATAATAATAATAATAATAATAATAATAATAATAATAATAATAATAATCTCTCCACATCCAAATTCTGTGCTGAATCTCATTCCTCACTCAGTAATTCATGTGTGGCTGAGGTTTTTTCCCTTGTTTTTTTTTTGATTCCTGGCCAATTTATGGCAAATATCAACCAAATCATTCTCCAGCAAATTAATCACCCTCGTCAAGCGTGTCCTCGTTTTCCCTCTTGTGAGCACAGAGCAACACAAGAGTTGGTTTTGCTTTTTAATTACTTTACTTTTCTCTGCTTGGCCTCTTTTGTTTTGGCCTTGTCAGGGAGGGCCACAGAAGTGGAAGGTGGAAATTTGTGGTAGGAGATGGAATTTTGTCATGGAGGATGGGATTTTGTGGTGGAAAATGGAATTTTGTGGTGGAAAAAGAAATTTTGCTGTGGAAGATGGGATTTCTGTGGTGGCAAATGGAATTTCATAGTGGGAAGTGGAAATTTGTTGTGAGAATTGGAATTTTGTGGTGGAAGATGGAATTTCATAATGGAAAGTGGAAATCTGTCGTGAGAAATGAAATTTTGTGGTGAAAGATGGAATTTCATTGTGGAAAATGGAACCTTGTCATGAAAAATGGAACTTTGTCATGGAAGGTGAAGCTTTGTCATGGGATATGGAATTTTGTGGTGGAAGATGGAATTTCATTGTGGAAAATGGAGTTTTATTGTGGGAGATGGAGATTTTTTTTGTGGATAATTGAATTTTGCCATGGAAGATGGAATTTCATCATGGAAAATGGAAATGTTTTGTGACAAATGGAATTTTGCGGTTGAAGATGGAAATCTGTGATGGAAGGTGGAATTTCATTGTGGAAGATGGAAATTTGTCATGAGAAATGGCATTTTGTCATGAAAATGGAATTTTGCTGTGGAAGGTGGAACTTCGTCATGGAAGGTGAACCTTTGTCATGGGAAATGGAAATTTGTGGTGGGAAATTGAATTTTGTCATGGAAGATGGAATTTCGTCGTGGAAAATGGAGTTTTATCACGAGAGATGGAATTTTGTCATGGAAAGTGGAATTTTGTCGTGAAAAATGGAGTTTTGTCTTGGAGGATGGAATTCTGCCGTGGGAAATGGAATTCTGCCTTGGGAAACGGAATTCTGCATTGGGAAACGGAATTCTGCATTGGGAAACGGAATTCTGCATTGGGAAACGGAATTCTGCATTGGGAAATGGAATTCTGCAGTGGAAAACAGAATTCTGCAGTGGAAAACAGAATTCTGCAGTGGGAAACAAAATTCTGCAGTGGGCAATGGAATTCAGCCATGGAAAATGGAATTGTGGAGTGGGCAATGGAATTGTGGAGTGGGCAATGGAATTGTGGAGTGGGCAATGGAATTGTGGAGTGGGCAATGGAATTGTGGAGTGGGCAATGGAATTGTGGAGTGGGCAATGGAATTGTGGAGTGGGCAATGGAATTGTGCAGTGGGCAATGGAATTGTGCAGTGGGCAATGGAATTGTGCAGTGGGCAATGGAATTGTGCAGTGGACAATGGAATTCTGGAGTGGGAAATGGAATTGTGCAGTGAGAAATGGAATTGTGCAGTGAAATATGGAATTGTGGAGTGGAAAATGGAATTCTGGACTGGAAAAGGGAATTCTGCATTGGGAAATGGAATTCTGCATTGGGAAATGGAATTCTGCCTCATCCAAAGGCTGCAAATGGAATTTGCCACCAAACCTTACTCAGAAGCAGCCCGTGATTTAAGCCCTGCAAGCTCTGCAATGTCCCATCTCCTGCCATTCCTGCACTGGTTTTTCCTGCCCCATCCATCCATCCATCCATCCATCCCTCATCCATCCATCCATCCATCCATCCATCCATCCATCCACCCATCCACCCATCCACCCATCCACCCATCCACCCATCCACCCATCCACCCATCCACCCATCCATCCATCCATCCATCCATCCATCCATCCATCATCCATCCATCCATCCATCATCCATCCATCCATCCATCCATCCATCCATCCATCCATCCATCCATCCCTCATCCATCCATCCATCCATCCATCCATCCATCCATCCATCCATCCACCATCCACCCATCCACCCATCCACCCATCCACCCATCCACCCATCCACCCATCCACCCATCCACCCATCCACCCATCCACCCATCCACCCACCCATCCACCCATCCATCCATCCATCCATCCATCCATCCATCCATCCATCCATCATCCATCCATCCATCCATCCATCCATCCATCCATCCATCATCCATCCATCCATCCATCATCCATCCATCATCCATCATCCATCCATCCATCCATCCATCATCCATCCATCCATCCATCCATCATCCATCCATCATCCATCCATCCATCCATCATCCATCCATCCATCATCCATCATCCACCCATCATCCATCCATCCATCCATCATCCATCCATCCATCCATCATCCATCCATCCATCCATCCATCCATCATCCATCCATCCATCCATCATCCATCCATCCATCCATCCATCCATCCATCCATCCATCATCCATCCATCCATCCATCCATGCCCTGGATTCCCAAGCTCCTGCTGGGATTCATTTGCAGTTCCGGGTGCTGCTCATCCATCAGGGCTGGCTTTGGCTGCAGCAGAGGCAGGAATGGCTCTGCTTCCCCTCCGAGGGGCCCTAAATCATTTTCCAATTAGGAAAGGAGCCTGCCCGTGCATCCCACGGGATTTTCCAGGCTCAGGAGCGCTCCTGCCGCTCTGCACTCGCAGCAGTTCCAGATAATAAACCATAAAAAATGCGCTTGCTGCAGGATTTTTGCACAATTGGATTGTTTTAGGCATAAAAAATAATATATATCTAGAAAAAGTGGTGTTGTGGTAATTGAAGCCATCAAAAGCTCTGGGGTAATTAAGATTTCATTAAAGCAACGAGGAGGAGCAAAGGGAATGTTTCATTTGGAAGGTCACACAAACTCTGCTGCCTCCTTTATTTAATTGTGTGTTTATTCCAGTTTGGAGTGGTAAATCCTGGAAATTCCAGTGTCTGGAAATACCCACATTTCCCAAAAAAACCCCCCAAAAAACCAAACCACCTCAGGCCTGGTTTGTGCTCCTCAGGGAAGGGAAATGGGTTTTGCACAGCCAGATTTGGGATAAAATCATTGAGGGGATGGAGGGAATGATCACTGAGATTCATCAAAGATGCAGCCCAACCCTTGGGTTAATTAGGCAGGAATCTTCTTTTTAATGGGATTTTGCCCTTTTCTTGTTCTTTTTTCCATGAAACCATCAAGAGCCAAAATCTTTGGTTGTGCAGGGGAGTGAGGAATCAATGTGGGGTGAAACAAAAAGGTCAGCGAGGACTTTGGGTGTATTTTTTGTTTTTATCCATCCTTTGAGGGATTGGTTCCCTCCAAGTCCATCTCATGTGGAGCTCTGGGTGGTTTTCAGGTGCTCTTTTCTCTCCCCTGCATTCCCAGGAGCCTTTTTGCTCAGGGAATTTGTGGGTTCTCCATCCCTGGAAGTGTCCCAGGCTGGGTTGGAGCACCCTGGGATAGGGGAGGGTGTCCCTGCCCATGGCAGGAATGGAAAAAACCACAATTTTAAAGTCCCTTCCCACCCAAACCATTCTCTGATGCAACAAAAATCTTGTCTTGGAATAGGAAAAACACATAAAAAGACAGAACTTTGTTGTTCTTTACAGAGTTCTTTATCTGCAGAGGAATTACTGAACCCTGTGAGGATTCTGGGCTCTGCAAGGGAAGTTGTGGTGTGAGGGTCTTGCTGGAAGGGCTAAAATGTCAAAGTTTTGCTGGAAAAGCTCAGGATTGGGCTGATTTGCCCTCCACAGCACCCAAATTTCAGTTGGAGAAACCAGGGGAGGAAAGGCTTAAGCAGTGTGAGAAAAGCTGGTGTTTGGAATCCTTTAAATAAACAGAATAATCCCTAAACACACACTGGCACCGTGGGCAGGGCTCAGCCAGGCAGGAAATCCCACAGGGACTCGGGGTCACCCTGAGCTCTGCCCCGGGGCTGTGGGTGCAGCAGGGCAGGGGAAACCTGCAGGAAGAGCTTAGATACTGATAAATTTGGGGTGTTTTGGGGATTTTTGGTGTGTTTTGAAGGCTACAGTTTCACTAATTTAAAGGCAGAGCTGCTGTGGGCAGGGGTGAGGGGTGAGGCTGCTTCAGGAGAGCAGGGAGAAGGTTTGGGAATGGTCTGGGGTTCCCAGAGTTTCATGGGGAAGGAAATGTCCTCAGGGAGGCTGGGAAAGAGCCAGGGATGGAGACTGGGAGATGCTAGCAGCAGGATCATCTGGAAATCCTGGAATTGTGGGGTTGGATTTTCCCTTGGAGCCCCCAGCCCTGCCAAGGCCAGCCCTGCCAAGGCCAGCGCTGCCCGTGTCCCCAAGTGCCACATCCAGGTGGCTCTGAAATCCCTCCAGGGCTGGGGACTGCAGCCCTGCAGCTGTGCCAGCCCTTTCCATGGAGAATGATCCCAAATCCCAGAGCTGGGCCTGGCCCAGGCTGAGGCTGCTCCCTCTGTCCCCAGGGCTCATTCCCTGGACAACTGGGGTGTGCTGGGGATGCTCATGGGGTGTGAGCACAGAATGCCCACATTGCTGAAGCTGGGAGAGCTTTGGGGTGCAGGGAGAGCTTTGGGGTGGAGACAGAGCTCTGGGATGCAGGGAGAGCTTTGGGATGGACAGAGAGCTTTGGGATGGATGGACGGAGAGCTTTGGGATGAATGGAGAGCCTTGGGATGGACGGAGAGCTTTGGGGTGGACAGGGAGAGCTTTGGGGTGCAAGGAGAGCTTTGGGATGCAAGGAGAGCTTTGGGATGGATGGATGGAGAGCTTTGGGGTGCAGGGAGAGCTTTGGGGTGCAGGGAGAGCTTTGGGGTAGACAGGGAGAGCTTTGGGAAGGACAGAGAGCTTTGGGGTGGACAGGGAGAGTTTTGGGGTGCAGGGAGAGCTTTGGGATGGATGGATGGAGAGCTTTGGGGTAGACAGGGAGAGGTTTGGGATGGATGGAGAGAGAGCTTTGGGGTGGAGGGAGAGCTTTGGGATGGGTGCAGGGAGAGCTTTGGGATGGGTGCAGGGAGAGTTTTGGGGTGGACAGGGAGAGCTTTGGGATGGATGGAGAGAGAGCTTTGGGGTGGAGGGAGAGCTTTGGGATGGACAGGGAGAGCTTTGGGGTGGACAGGGAGAGCTTTGGGGTGGAGGGAGAGCCTTGGAAAGGACAGAGAGCTTTGGGATGGACAGAGAGCTTTGGGAAGGACAGAGAGCTTTGGGATGGACAGGGAGAGCTTTGGGATGGATGGAGAGCTTTGGGATGGACAGGGAGAGCTTTGGGGTGGAGGGAGAGCTTTGGGATGGAGGGAGAGCTTTGGGGTGGACAGGGAGAGCTTTGGGATGGATGGAGAGCTTTGGGATGGACAGAGAGCTTTGGGATGGACAGGGAGAGCTTTGGGATGGACAGGGAGAGCTTTGGGATGGACAGGGAGAGCTTTGGGATGGATGGAGAGCTTTGGGATGGACAGAGAGCTTTGGGATGGACAGGGAGAGCTTTGGGATGGACAGGGAGAGCTTTGGGATGGACAGGGAGAGCTTTGGGATGGACAAAGAGCTTTGGGGTGCAGGGAGAGCTTTGGGATGGACAGAGAGAGCTTTGGGATGGACAGGGAGAGCTTTGGGAAGGACAGAGAGCTTTGGGATGGATGGAGAGCTTTGGGATGGGTGGAGACAGAGCTTTGGGGTGCAGGGAGAGCTTTGGGGTGGACAGAGATCTTTGGGATGCTTTCCCTCGTGGCATTCCCTGTTTTCTGTGTCCTATTAAGAATATTTTGTTCAATTCTCAACTCGATATCTGCACAGCCAGTGTTTCACCAGTACAGCCAATTTCTCTCTCTCAAACCTCTTTGATTTTAACTTTGCCATTAACTTAATGAAATCCACAGCAGTGATTGGATTATTTCAGCGCCCCAAACACGTGGGGCCCTTTCCAGCTCTCACTTGGATTGAGGATGTTGGCAAAGGGGAGGAACAGGAATGAGTTGGGGCTGCTCTAATCTCATTAGCTGAAATATTTTCTGACCTGCCAGTGACTCTCAGGGCACGAGGAAAGCAAAAATCAAAGGCTTGGATGGCTGAGAATGGAAAAATTGCCATTAATGTGATTTTGTTGCTTTGACCTTTTTCTTCTCCCCAAAATTAATTTGGGAGCTTGGATGCAAAGCCCATCCTGCCTTTAAAACAGGTTCCCACTTTTTGCCAGGAGAAGCTGAGGAATCTCCTTTTTCCTTGGCTTCCACTCCTTTGTCAGCGGGTTTGTTGGAATTTTATTCATTTCAGTTGTGCACTGTGTAAGGATGCCCTGAAGTGAGTGCCCAGGGAAATAACCATAATTCTGTATACACTTCTGTATTTTATATGCATTTAACATAAAAAATCTGCTATAAAGGAGATAAAAATTGCTTTCGGTCCCCAGAACCAAAACAGCTGGGGAATTTTGACCAAGCTCAAATTTCTCATTTTCCCCTTCTTGGCAGAGATCTCCCAGCTCCTGCTGCTGCTCCCTGTGCCCAGCTGAGCCCCTGGGGTGGGATGAGGGATCCCAGTGCCAGAACAATTCCTGCTGCAGCTGGAGCAGTGTGGAGAGAGCCATGGGTGCTGTTTGAGTGAGATTTCATCTGATGTAAAATCTCAAAGTGTCCCTGGACAGGGCTTGGAGCAGCCTGGCATGGTGGAGGTGGTCCCTGTGTGTGGCACAGGGGTGGAACTGGATCCCTTCCAACCCAAATTCCTGGCTGAGATTCCATAAAAACTGTTATTTATTATTATTTGTGTGTCTGAAAAACCCTTCACCCTCTTTTTGCACCTTGATGCAGCCTGCAGGACTTTATTCAGATATCTGAGACAAGCAGATATCATCACTCAGAACAAGGACCAGAGGTTTTCTCTTCCAGCTGGAGCACTGAGCTGAGATCCCACCTGGTGCAGCTTTTCCCTTCCTGTGCCTCTCTGCCCACTCCTCCAGCAGCCTGGCCTCTCCACCTGCTTTTTACAGCCCCCACACTTTGGCTTCCTCAGCCTTTTGCTGCCATTATCTCCGTGGGTTTCCCTGAAGGGCGAGGACATTCTTCATTAAATCTGCTGCTCCTTACAACTCCGTGCCTCTCAAATTGCTCCTTGCAGTTTTCCCTCCTGCCACACTCATTAAATCCCATTTTCTGAGCTCTTGGGAGCGCTGTGAGGACAGGCCCAGCTCTGGGGTTCAGCTGCATGAAAAGGAGCTGCAGCACCTTTTGTGAAGGGCTCAGGTGCTGCTGCAAATTCCAAAGGCTTTTCACTTCTTGGGAATGATTGTTTTATTGCCTCTGCACGGGGAAGCTGAAATGGGGAGAGGAGGGGACCTGGAGGAGGTGATGCTGCCTGTTGAGCCTTTGGGAGAATCCATTTGGATTTCTGAGGAGAAAATCCATTAGAATCGTTAAGAGGGAAGCTCTGAAAGTGCCATAAACACGGAATAAAATGCACTCTCAGCTGGGGAGGGGGTCTGTGCAAAGCTGTGAGGATCAGCAAGGCCAGGGGCAAATCCTGCACCTGGCATGGGCAATTCCAGATCCAGATCCAGGCTGGAGATGGAGGGATGGGAACAGAACTGGGAGAGGGACCTGGAGCTGCTGCAGGGCTGGGGGAGCTGGGAATGTTCCCTGGAGCAGGGAAGGCTCCAGGGAGAGCTGGGAATGTTCCCCTGGAGCAGGGAAGGCTCCAGGGAGAGCTCCCAGCACATTGCAGGGCCTGCAGGGGCTCCAGCAGAGCTGCAGAGGGACTGGGGACAAGGCCTGCAGGGACAGCACACAGGGAATGGCTCCCACTGCCAGAGGGCAGCCATGGGTGGCATCTTGGCAATGAGGAATTCCTGCCTGGGCTGGCATTGCCAGAGCAGCTGGGGCTGCCCCTGATCCCTGCAGTGCCCAAGGCCAGGCTGGAGCAGCCTGGGATGGTGGCATTGGAATGGGATGGGCTTGAAGGGCCCTTCCCACCCAAACCATTCTGGGATTTGGGACACTCAGAATCCATCCCCAGGGATTTTTATGGAAGCTGGGGATGGCAAAGGGAAGGGAGACCCTTCCTGGAGTGCTGAGGTTCCCAGTGAAGCCCCCAGATCCCAAAATCCCTTCCTAGAGAGGAGTCGGGGTGGGGATGGATCCAATGGCAGCTGGGAGAGCTGGGAATGGAGGGAATTCCCTGGAGAGGGAGCCTGGGGTGGGATTTTGGGAAGGGATTCCCAGAGCAGCTGGGGCTGCCCCTGATCCCTGCAATGGCCAAGGTTGGGCACTGGGGCTGGAGCAGCCTGGGACAGTGGAGGTGTCCCTGCCATGGCTGGGGTGGCACTGGAGGGGACTTTGGGGTCCCTTCCCACCCAAACCATTCCGGGATCCCTCCCATCCCCATTTATCCCAAGCAGATCCTTTAAATTATTCTGCTGCTCCTGAGTCAGCCATTTCATGGATGACAAATCCCTGACTTCCAAAATCCTGGAAATAAAGCAGGTTTGGGCAGCGTGCAAGTCCAGAAAATCCTTTTGTTTTTAAAGACCATACCCAGTCCATACAACCCTTTTTGTTTTAAAGACAGGAGCCCAGAGGATTCCCAGGTAAAACAGCAGCTGGGATGGATTTTTCCAAGATATTCCCTCTCCCAGCCCCTTCTCCAGCAGAATGTGACTAATGCTGTGTTAATTAATGCATGTTAATTATCCCTGTTCATACGTGCTGTTCCCAACCCCTGCTTTTTATAAACCCTGCACATTCCAGCGGGGGCTGGGGTTGTCTCCCAAAACTCCTCAGGGATCTCAGGATTCCTTCTGCCCCCACTGGGACCTGCCTGGTCAGCAAATAATGATTTCAGTTAATTTGGGCTAAATCAGGTTGGGAACACCCAAAAACCCTTCCCTGGGCAGACTGGAGGAGCTGGGAACTTCCCTGGAGGTGTTTCAGGTGGTGGCATCAGCACTTTGGGCTGTTTGCATCCCAAAAAAGGGAGATTTGAGCATCTTTTCCATAAATCAAGGGAATGATGATAAGTTCAGTGTGTTACAGTGAGAAAAACGCTGAATTTAGCTTTGAGCAGTGATTTTTTGGTGGAGAACTGAACGTGGAGCACCTGCTTGGTTTTCAGAGTGATTTTTTTTCCCTAATTATTGTCTGTTAGTACACAAAGGGGGGATGGGTGAGCGGAGCAGATGGGAGGAAACCAGATTGGAGTGGGACCACGGGATGCAGGGAAGCTGGAAAAGGACACCAAGTGCTGCTGGAAACTCTGGGTGCACAGTCATTGTCACTGATGCCTGAAATTCAGCAAGGCTGGGAACAGATTCTGCCTGAAATAATTCCGCTGTAATTGACATAATTCACATCATCCATGCCTCTTTTGGAACCCTCAGTCCATACAGAGGCAGTGCCACGCTGCTGTCACCCCCGTGGATCCCATTCCCGGGCGTGGGAGGGAATAACTCAGCTTTTCCTTGGGAGCTGTCAGCCCTTCCAGGGGGAGGCTCGTTAGTAATCCCTCATTAGGCTCATTTTAAGGCTCTCTCACGGATTTTAACGCCCTCCTTGATCTTTTAATACTCGTGAAAAAGCCTTAATTGATTCACCTGCCTCTCTCATTCCCTTTGGGTTTATCAGGCTGTGGTTATTAATCCCATTGGAGCCCTCCAGGATGGCTCTTGCATAATTCCAGGGATAATTTCCTTGGAATTTATCCTTTATCCTCGAGTTTCAGTGTGTCCCTGCTTGGGTTTGCTTAAATAAGTGTGGGTTGCTCTGTGTTTTCCCAACTCAGCAGGAGAGGAGGTCGGAATGGGAATAAATGCCAGACTTTGCTGCCACAGGTGGGAAGGGGAGCAAGGGAATGGGATGGAAAATGCCCATAAATCCCTGTAAATGGGTGGGAATGTGCTGCAGGGTTCCTTTCCCAGAGCTGGAGAAAGGCAGGAGAGGGCTGGTGGATTTTCCATCCCTGCAAGTGCCCAAGGCCAGGCTGGAATGGGTTTGGAGCACCCTGGCACAGGGGAATTGCCCCACCCATGGCAGGGGCAGTGGGATGAGCTTTGGTCCCTTCCCACCCAAACCATTTAAGGGTTAAAATGGAAAATCTCTCCAAATTTGTGAGAAAGCTGGGGCAGATTTGTCCTCCAGAGCAATCCAGCTATTTGAAAATAAATCTGAATAGTCAAATAATACACTTTTCCCCAAAATCCTGTTTTGAGACAGTCAAGGAGACTCAGTTTAGGGTGGATTTGGGCATCACCAGTACTCAGTGATGAGGAGCCAGCACTGGGGATGAGGAGGGGAGGACACCAGGTGGAACATTCCTGACTTTGGGAATCCCTTGGAGCCCAGGAAAATGAACATTCACAGCTTTTCACAGCTTTTCCAGGCTCTCTGTGCTCCCAGGAGCATTTTGGGCTCTCTCAGCTCTGGGGTCTGGCACAGCCTCTGGGTGCTGAGTGAATAAAACCCCCCAATTAACAGCTCTTAATTGTGCTTGTCACACTCCATTCCACTCAGGAATTAACCTGGGGAAAGCACGGGATTTCCAGTCATTCCTCCCCTCCCTCTCTGTGCTTGGTTTTATTCCCCCTCAATAATCCCAAATTAATAACTGAGTTTGTATTTCATATTTTATCCCTGCTCCGTCCTTTTCCTCTGGGTGCAGGGGAAAGTCATGAGGATCTGTAAAATTCCATTATTCATTCCCAGGGCTGATTCCCATGCTGGAATATTTTAAAAACGTCCTTAATGGCTGTTTTGTCCTTAATGGCAAAAAGACATTCCCAGTGTAAAAAAACACCAGCCTAGGTCGGGTTTCAGCTTTGCTTCAGCACAGGAAGGGGACATAAATTGAATTATTTGTAATTTCTGCAAGCACCAAAAGATTTGGATCTTAAAAACAGAGATTTGTGTAAGTCACAAGGAATGGAAAGGATCCAATCCTGATTTAAATTGGTTTAAAATACAAAAATAAATTTTAAAACAGTGGATAAGTTTCAGAGCAGTCCTGATTAGAGGGCCTGGAGGGACAGCACACAGGGAATGGCTCCCACTGCCAGAGGGCAGCCATGGGTGGCATCTTGGCAATGAGGAATTCCTGCCTGGGCTGGCATTGCCAGAGCAGCTGGGGCTGCCCCTGATCCCCGCAATGCCCAAGGAAAGGTTGGAGCACCCTGGGATCATGGACTCCATGTCAGGGGGGAGAAACTTCTGAAATTTGGGGTTTAAAACCCAAAATAAGCCAGGGGGTGACAGAATGGGGACTCACTGAGGGTAAAAAGGGGGGAGATTGGTCCAGTTTGGAGCTTTGGCCTTGGGAGAGGAAATCCTCACATCCCTCAGCTGGGAACATCCATGGAAATCTCCGAGGGATTCAGGAAGTCCTTCAGGGATTGGGGAAGGAGCTGGGGCGGGGTTGGAGTAAAATCTGTGAGGAATTTTATCAGGATTTAATGGGAAAAAGTGCTCTGAGAACTCCTGGATCTGCAGGGGCTGAACCCTCAGAGTAAACTGGGGATGAGCCCTTGGAATAAACTGGGGATGGACCCTCGGAATAAACTGGGGATGAACCCTTGGAATAAACTGGGGATGAACCCTTGGAATAAACTGGAGATGAACCCTTGGAATAAACTGGAGATGAACCCTTGGAATAAACTGGGGATAAACCCTTGGAATAAACTGGGGATGAACCCTTGGAATAAACTGGAGATGAACCCTTGGAATAAACTGGAGATGAACCCTTGGAATAAACTGGAGATGAACCCTTGGAATTTTGGGTGGGTTTGTTTTTATCCACCACGCACTGGAATTAAGCCTGGCTTAACGAGGCCTGGCTTAGTGCACATTTGAGCAGTATTAATGAGGGAATGGGTTTCTTCTCCGTGTTCCAGCTGTTCTGATCCTTCCCTTGGATCTCCTTTGCTCTGGTGTTCCCAAGTGGTGACAAACTCGAGGGAAAAGCTGGGTTTGTGTCCCCAGTCCTTAATCTGGGATTTGAAGGGTTTTTCCCTCCCCTCTGAGACCCCACAACTTCATTCCCATGGGAATGAGGCAGCTCAGGGAGCCTGGGCTGTCCTTCCCTGATCCAGGGACTCCTCATTACACCAAGCTGCACTGATTAGAGCTCTGCTCATTAACTCCATTTCCCTTTAGCTGGGAGCTGGAGCCACCCCTCCCCTCTGGCTGTGGGGACAGTCCCCAGTGTCACCGAGCTGCTCAGGGAGAGGTTTGGTTTCCAGCAGGGACATTGGGAATCAGGAATCAGGAATTCATGAGGTAGCTCCGAGCATCTCAGGGAGGCTGTTCCATCCCAAACACCCAAATCTGGGTCGGTGCTGGAGCAGGGCAGGGTTTCCTCACCAGCTTTTGGGTTTTGGAGAGCTTCCCTGGGATGAGAGCTGTGGAGCCATGGAATGGTTTGGGTGGGAAGGGACCTTCAAGCCCGTCCCATTCCAGCTCCTGGTGACACCTTCCAGCTTCCAAACCCTGTCCTTGCCGTGGCAGGGGTGGCACTGGGTGGGCTCTGAGGTCCCTTCCCACCCAAACCATTCCAGGATTCCGTGGGCTTCCAGCAGAAATTCCACCTCCCGCAGACCAGGCTGCTCAGCCACGCTGGCTGGGCTCTGTGTGTCCCTTGTTTATTCCAAACATGGAATTCACCATTTCTGGCCACAGCCTCCTCCTCCTTAGCCAGGGACACTTAAACCAAAGTCTTGATTTATAATTGGATTTCATTTTTTAGTTCTTCTCTTCCTCTTGCCACCACACATCAAAGCCTGAGGAAAGCTCCCAGCTCTCTCCCAAACTTCCATCTCTGATTCTTGTCCCGGTGATCCACTTCCATGGCTCTCTCCAAAGTTCTCCAGACCCTTCTCCTGGTGCTCCAGCCCTGCTCCATTCCCTGCCCTGGGCACGCTCCAGGCCTTGTGAGGGTCCCAGGATTTGAGATGGGGCCTCCCCAGTGCTGGATTTTCTGGAATTCCAAGGGAAGGGGAGAGCTCCTGGGCGAGCTGTGGCTGGAACCCTTGGTGGGAACACCAGGACACCAGACAGGGACAACCCCCCACCTGCCATCCAGGGACAGGCTCTGCATCCCTCCCCAATCTCCCATTCCCCAGCAGCCCATGGCCTCTGCAGGTGGAAGAAATCCCTACAAATGCCTGATCATGGCTACTCCTCAAAGCTTCTCTGGTTTCTGCCGTTTTCCTCCATCCACGCGAACGCTGGGATTTCCCACAGGCTCTCCCAGCCGTGGCTGCTCCCTCTCTGGTTTCTGCTGTTTTCCTCCATCCATTAAAATGTTGGGATTTTCCTCAGGTTCTCACTCCCAGTCGTGGCTGCTCCTCACAGCCCCTCGGGTTTCTGCTGTTTTCCTCCATCCATGCAAACGTTGGGATTTTCCCGCAGGCTCTCGCTCCCCCTCGTGCCTGCGTGGGGCTCCTGCAGCCTCCGGGCTGGAATTCCTCCCATCCCCTCCTTCCTCCAGCAGCCCGGCTTTGATCCCATCCTTCTGTCACGGCTTTCAGCACGGATGGCAGTCCCTGTATTTTTGAGGATTTGGGCAATAATTCCTAATTCTTGTTCTCCAGTCAGGGCTTTAATCCCGTTCAACCTCTGAATATTGAGAATTTTATATTTACTGAGGTTTTGAATTGTTGTTTGCTCTGGAATTCAACCCTAATTGATTTATTAGTCAAAGTAGGGTTTAAAAGCTTTTCCTAATTGTTCTCTCTTTTCCCGGAGCCGGGATTTGGAGCAGCTTTTCCAAGCAGATCACTGCTGGTATTTCATCAATATTTTGATAATAAACATTGGTTTGAGTCAGGGAATTGGAAATCACCATCCACAGGGAGTTAAAGGTTGGGGAGCATCAGGGTTCGGTGTTTTCAGGGATCGTGGTAGGGAAGGAGGAAAATCCTGATTTCCTCATTCTGACCTAAAGCTGCATCTCATCTAAAACTTCAAAGGAGCCTAAATATTCATCATCCACATTTTTTAGTTTGTTTTTTTTTTTTTCCTAAAATAAGGTTGTAGAGCCCAGATGGGAAGCGATGGGAACACACCACTAGTGCTGAAATTCCTGATCTGAGGTATTATCCCAAACTGGAAAGGTTTGCAATGGAAAATGGAAACAACTTGGGGTTTAATACATTGGAATGTTTTGTGGGATCAAACTTCCCCGGAAAGTCTCAGGGGATCAGGTCCAGCAGGGCCACCTGGAGCAGGCTGGCCCGGCCCAGATCCCATCAGCTGTTGGATTTCTCCAAGGATGGAGCCTCCATGGCATGTCCCTGTGCCTGAGCAGTGTCACCCTCCCAGGAAAACTGGGAATTTCTCGTGTCCCTGTTTGTCCCTGTTTGTCCCTGCTGGCTCTTGCCCACTCTGGGTCACCACTGAGGAGATCCTGGCTTTGTCCTCCCTCTCCTCAGGTTTTGGCACCATCCAGGTCCTCTTGTGCTGCGGTGTCCTCGCTCCAGGCTGAGCATTCCCAGCTTCTCCAGGGATGCTCCCCTCCCCTGGCCACCACCATGGTCCTGCCCTGGGCTTGCTCAGGTTCCTCTCCTGTCCTGGGATGCCCAGCACTGGACACAGAGATGGGGACAGGGACAGGGGACACGGGTGGCTTCTGTGAGAAGCTTCCAGAAACCCCAGATTGAACCCACCACTGGCTGGGGCTGGATCCTTCAGGGGTGGCAGGAGCAATTCCTGAAGGACTGACCTCACGGAAAGGGGATCCAGGCTGGAGTGATTCCTGAAGGACTGAGCCCATGGATAAAGGGATCCAGGCTGGAGCAGTTCCTGAAGGATTGACCCCATGGATAAAGGGATCCAGGCTGGAGCAGTTCCTGAAGGACTGAGCCCATGGATAAAGGGATCCAGGCTGGAGCAGTTCTTGAAGGACTGACCCCATGGATAAAGGGATCCAGGCTGGAGCAGTTCCTGAAGGACTGAGCCCATGGAGAAGACACTGGAGAAGTTCCAGGGAAGGTTTAGGTTGGATATTGGGAAATTCCTTCCTGGAAGGATTTGTCCATCGCTGGCACAGCTGCCCAGGGCAGGGCTGGAGTCCCCATCCCTGCAGGGATTTCAGAGCCACCTGGATGTGGCACTTGGGGACAGGGTCAGTGGTGGCCTTGGCAGGGCTGGGTTGGACTCCATGGTCTCCAAAGGCTTTTCCTACCTCAATGATTCCACGTTTTCCATGGAGGAAAGAATGCCCAGTGTGCAAGGACCGTGAGAGCTCTGGGAATCCTTTGGCTCCCTGGGAATATCCATGCAGTGCAAATCCCACATTTCCTTTTTCCTGGCACAAATTAAACTTGGTGTTCTTGGAGATGGGAATGGGATGGTCCCAAGGCAGCAGTGACCGGAAACTTCTTTCCATCTGGAAGGGTGAGCTGCCAACAGTGGGAAAATACCACCCCAAATTTAACAAAATCCCAGATATTCCCACCCCAAAAATAACAAACTCCCACACATTCCCAACAGAAAATGGGAATTCCAAAGGAGAAGAAGAAGTGGAAGTGCTCCCAGCCCCACCTTCACCCTGGCACTGACAACAGTCCAAAGAGGGCTCAGAAAGCTTTTCCATGGAAATGTGGAATTTTGAGTGAATTTCGGTTAGGATGAAACCTCAGCTCAGACCTTCATCCCGCAGAGGGGCAGGATTGTGTTTGTATCCCGGTCTGCTTGTGGAATTGTGCAGGAGATCCCTTTCCCAATGTTCCTTCCTGTCCTGTCTGCTCAGCAGAGGGAGCTGCAGCCCTTCCAGCGGCTCCGTGTCCCTGCTCTTATCCTTTAAAAGCGTTCACTGTGGAACGTGGAGCTCATTCCGAACGGGATCCATCCTTTAGAAGAATTCCTCTTGCAATGTGGAGCTCACTCCGAACGGGATCCATCCTTTAGAAGAATTCCTCTTGCAATGTGGAGCTCATTCTGAACCGGATCGATTCTTTAAAAGCATTCCCCTTGGAATTCAGAGTTCATTCCAAACTGGATGGATCCTTTAGAAGAATTCCTCTTGGAATGTGGGCTTCATTCTGAACAGGATCCATCCTTTAGAAGAATTCCTCTTGGAATGTGGAGCTCATTCTGAACGGGATCCATCCTTTAGAAGAATTCCTCTTGGAATGTGGATCTCATTCCGAACTGGGTCGATCCTTTAGGAGAATCCCCCTTGAAATGTGGAGCTCACTCTGAACCGGATCCATCCTTTAGAAGAATCCCCCTTGGAATGTGAATCTCATTCTGATCTGGATCCTTTAGGAGAATCCCCCTTGGAATGTGGAGCTCATCGGAACCAGATGGATCTGGAGCTGAGCTTTGCTCAGGATTTGAGGCATCCCTGCTCTCTTTGGGTTGAGGCTGCAGGAATTTTGGTGGTGCCCAGTGAAATCCTCAGTGCTGGAAGCCTCCAGGTCTAAATCCCGGGGACATCACTGCCGGATTCACGGGGATGTTGGAATTTTGGGGACGCCGGGCTGGGATCATCAGCGGGTGATGGATGGACACGTCCTGCGTGCCACAGCCAGGCTGTTCCTGACTCGAACACTGAGCACAGCTGGGCTCAGTGGGAAATCAGGGCTGTGAAAACGGGCTGGATCTGAGCCCTGCCAGGGTTTGGGATTTGGAGCAGGAATGAGGAACCCGTCACTGCTCTGAGCGTGAGCCTGGATCCTGAGGGGACCTCTGTGTGGGACACCTGTCCCTGAGGGCTCTGTGAGCTGTGGGGCTGGGCTGGTGCATCCCAGTGCATTCCAGTGCATCCCAGTGCATTCTCAGTGCATCCCAGTGCATCCCAGTGCATCCCAGTGCACTCCCAGTGCATCCCAGATGTGAGTGTGGAGGGACTCGCCGTGGGAGATGTGGGACGGCGGCGCCGGCGCGTTCCAGCTGCCCGAGTGGATGGTGAGTGACTGACCCGCTGCCTTTAACCAGCTGAATTCCTGCTGAGAACTTCGGGAGGTTCGTGTCCAGCTTTTAGCTGGAATGAGGCTCGTTAAGGTGGGAGATTAACGAGCATCATCGTGCATGAATGAATTGCCTCGTTAATAACGGCCAAGATTATCCCTCCGGTCACCCCAAATCCGTTGTATTCACAACCAATTTTTATAGGAATATGAGAAGGACTTGGAGAACCCACAGCATGTCCCAGAGATTTGGAATTTCATCTCAGGTCCACCTTTTCACCTTACTTTTCAGCAATTTACATTCTGCTGTCAGAATAAAACCTCTAAAACTTCCAGACACCCTCCAGGGCAACAAGCACTCTTCATTTGAGTGGGTAAAGAGTTTAGAATGGATCCCAAATATTAAATCCACTTTTCCCTCCTTCTCCACTGGAAAGAATTCCCAAAGCAGCTGAAAATAAAATGACATAGCTCCAAAAGCCAGGCAGGGTTTGGAAGGCAGAATTCCCTGTCTGTGTCCCCTGGGGTTTGTCAGTGTCCTGTGGCCCAAAATTGGACCAAAATTTGTTATTTCTTCCTATATTTCTGCTCACATCTCCAATTTCTGGATTTGAAGTTGTCCTTCCTGGTAGTTCTTCTAAAAATACTTGGACCAATGTGATAAAAAGTTGGAATTCTGGTGCTCCTGCAAAGGAATTTGATTTTATTTACAAATATTGTCCATGCATTGGATTCAGACATCATTATTCCTTTTTATATCCATCTTTACGTTCCATGCTATCCCTTTCTTAATTTTGTGGATTTTATTGTAAAATTCCAGGTTATTCTGCCTCTCACTCATTTTTTGTGACACAGTTCTTTCAGCCTTCCCCCAAATTTAACATATTTTTATCAACAGTCAGGAAAGAATTTTGCATTTTAGGGTTATCAGTAACAAACTTTGCATCATTCACAACGTGGATTTTTCTTTGTAAAAACGTGGAGTTTTCCTTAAAAACAAAACCTCTTCCTGTGGGTTCTGTAATTTTTCCATTATGGATTCGGTGCTTCTGAGATGGGGGTCAGATGGCAAAAACTTTATTTAAATAGACTTTTTTCATTCTTATTGCTTTAATAATTTCCTTTTTCAGCGCAGTTTTATGATTTCATGGATGGTTTAAAGCTGCTGTGGCATCAAATCCATCTCCAAAGGGCTCCAGAGGGTCATGTCCTGCAGCGCCGTTTTTAATCAGGATTTTAACTCGTCTCATTTGCATTTTATGGGGTTCCTCGGGTCAGCGTGGGCGGGAGCAGCCACATTTCGAGAAATAATTAGCCCGAGCTCTAAATTGCTCATTATCTTTAAGGTCATTATTCCAAAGAGTCTTTTAGGTCTTAATGTTCTTGCTGAGTCCCTGTTTTTACATCCGCCTTTTATTATTAACCAAATATTGGAAAGTTGTATTAGTAGTGAATAACAACAACAACAACAATAATAATATAATATAGAATATATTATAATAATAATATAGTATATAATAATATATAGAATAGAATAGAATAGAATAGAATAGAATAGAATAGAATAGAATAGAATAGAATAGAATAGAAATGATAATAGCAATAATAATAATAACAACAATAATAACAATAATAATTCCTTTGGATTGCTTCTTGGGAAAGCAGCTTAAAATATGAGTTCTCCCATATTTTGGGACTCTGATGGAATCACAGAATCCCTGAAGCTGGAAAATCCCTCTGAGCCCATGGAGTCCAAGCACTCCCAGCCCTCCCCAGGCCACCACTGCCCCACGTCCCCAAGTGCCACATCCACAGGGCTTTGAAATCCCTCCAGGGGTGGGGGCTCAAACCTCCCTGGGCAGCCTTTTCCAGGGCTGGACAGCCTTTTCCATGAAGGAATTTCCCCAGAATCCCAGCTGGACCCCCTGAACGCCCTCAGCAGTCAGGGAATGACTCCGTGTGCCGTTGTGGGAGGAGCTGTGGGATCCCTCAGGGTGGGGTGTCCTGGCAGGTGGTGACTCCACAGGGATTTTCCAGCTCCAGCTGCTGAGATCCCACATTTTAATGTGGAAATAACCAATTTCCTCTTTTTCCTGTTTTTTGTGGGATTGTGCCCAAAAGAGCTGGGATGGCCCAGGGGACCCATTCCGCTGCTGAGGGAGGAGATTTCTCTCTTCCTTGTCCTCCCTGTTGTCCCCACTGGAAGTGCCTGGGTTGGGGATTTCTGTTCTCTTCTTTGAAGGATTTCTCCTCCCTGCTCCCACCAATTCCAAGGGATTCTCTGGATCCCTGGCAGTGCCCAAGGCCAGGCTGGATATTGGGGTTCCCTGGGGGACAGTGGGAGGTGTCCCTGCCATGGCAGGGGTGGCACTGGAGGGGCTCTGAGGTCCCTCCCAACCAGAATTCCACCATTCCATGATCCAGCACTGGGCTTGATGCCTTGAGAATCTGCCCTAGGGCAGAGGCTGGGCAGAGTTCCAGAATAAAGCAGGGATTCATTCACAGGATCTCCTGCATGGCTGCACCTTGGGCAGCAGCAGAGCCCAGCCAGGGCTGCACCCAAGATGAACCAAAACGGCCCCAAAATGCACGAGCGCTGCCGGGGTCTCTCCCTGGGATCAGCTCTGCTCCATTTGCACCTTGCAGTTCATTGTCCCATTGCAGCTTTAGCCCAGG
Source organism: Melospiza georgiana (assembly GCF_028018845.1). Taxonomy (NCBI): domain Eukaryota; kingdom Metazoa; phylum Chordata; class Aves; order Passeriformes; family Passerellidae; genus Melospiza; species Melospiza georgiana. The sequence goes on from NC_080433.1 coordinate 1,068,878, forward strand.
CAGTCCCACCCTGCTTGTTTTTCTCTCTCCAGCCCGCGGGGTTTGTGCTCCTGGGCTGAGATGTTTTTCCACTGGGAAAAGACTTCCCAGGAACTTTGACACTGAGCAGTGGCAATTCTTCAAGGCCACTGCCTTGTCCTGCTGTTCCATCCATAAAACAATGGATTTTAACTCATTCCACGCAGAAATTTAAATTCCCAGCTTCTTGGCAGGTGGATTTGGAAGCTCCAGCAATGCTGGAGAGCTTGTGCTGCTCCCTCAGAAAACTCTTGTTTTCTCCTTTTGTTCCCAAAAAAAAAAAAAAATCCATGGCCAAGAAGCAATTAAAGACACTCAGAACAAAACATCTACTGGGATTGAGCGTAGTTCTCTCTGGTTTTATTTGACTGACCCAGATTGACACAGAAATGACAAAATAATTCCTGAGCTCTGGGGTGGAGATGAAGCAAAAGTTCTTATTTTTAGCATTTTTATTGAATATTGTTCCTTAATCTTAATGTGTTAGACTCGACCTTCATTGAGGGAAAAAAAAGGTGTTTTTTTCTCAGGAAAAGCCTTTGGATTTAAGTAACTTGGTGTGAAAACCTGCTGGAAAAGGAGTTTGTGCTTTGGTGTTACCATAAAATTTTATGATGTTAACATAAAGGCTTTGAGTTGACTTACACTGAGCTGAAGTCATGTGTCCCTTAGGATTTTGCAGGAGAAGATTCATGGATAATGTGGGAAAAGGAAAATTTACCTGAAAAAACACAACTAGAGCTGCAATATCAAGTGAGAAAAGCAATGCTGAACCCAGGTTCTTATTCCCTGAGATATTTCCACACTGGAAATAATTCATATTTCCATTTTTCACAGTTTTCAGTCATTTTACAACTCCGGAATTTTGTGGGATTTCCCCTCCTTTTTTCCCCCATCCATTCCTCCAGGAGTTGCTTTCAGTAGCTCAGGAATTTTTGCTCTTTTAGTGGATTCCTTGAAGTTTCCCCTGGAGATGGAAATGCCATAGAAGGAACATTCTGGGGAAGGAATTTTCCCTGGCAGTGTTTTCCATCCTTGGGACAACTGTTGAGCAGCAGGATCAGATCTGACCTGGTGTAAATCTGGTGTAAATCAGATGTACAGAAAGAATCGGGGCTGGGGGAGCTTTTTATTCCATGTTCAGTCAGAATTGGTGCTGAGGAGAAATCAGTGGTGCCCCGCTGCTTCCCAGATCCCTTTTCCTTGGAATCACAGAGTGGAATCACGGGACGGGTTGGCTTGGAGGAGACCTCAAAGCCCCACCAACCTCTGCCAGTGCCTCAGCACCCTCATTTTTCCCATTTTTTCTTCCTTGGATCATCTCTTCCCACCTAAAAAGCTGTGGAATGAGCAGACACCGTGCAGGACAATAATTTTAATTCTGATTTAGCAGCTGGTGTTGTTATCCAAGGAGTTTATCCCTGATAATTTCTTACCTGAGATAATTCCCATAAAAACACCTCAACATCCTGCCCAGAGAAGCCGTGGTGCTCCATCCCTGAAGTGTCCAAGGTTGGAGCAACATGGGATGGTGGGAGGTGTGGGGTGGAACTGGGTGGGATTTAAGGTTCCTTCCAACCCAAACCATTCCACGATTCCATAATTCCCAAAGGATTGGAACAACACGGGGATGGGTGTTGGAGTCTGGACCCTTCCAAGGACAAACTCTGCCCTGGTTGCCGTGGGGGACACAGCGAGGAGTGGGATAATTAAAATAATAATAATTAAAAAGCACTTTGCCATCCAACAACCGCCCCTGTTGTTTTAGTTGCTCATTAGTTAATTTCCTTCTAACGAGGCTCCGTTAACGCAATCATCTGACATTGGGGGGAAAGGGAGAGAGAGCGGGGAGGGGAGGACTTGAGTTAAAGGAGCTTAATTAGCGAGTTAATTATAGCGAGCAGGGAAATGTTCTGGTTACATAAATAAGGCATTGTTATGCACACAGCAGCCAGGCCACGCTCAGAACAGGTCAGGGAACGCTGTAATTCCACACAAAACACAGGCAGGAATTGTTTGTCGGGACGCCTCATTAAGTCCCGGGGTCTGCCAAAAAAACAAAAAAACAAAACAACAAAAAAAAAGAGTCTGAAAATCCAACTGGTTCCCTTGGCTCCCCCCTGGCCGCGGTGAAACCGGAGCGGGCGGGACCGGGACGGGCTGAGGATATAAACGGGGTCGGGCATTCCCTGCTCCGTTCGGAGCGAGCCGCGCCCGGGCAAGGCCACCATGCCCAACAAGAAGAAATACAACGTCAACGGGGAGCCAACGGGCATGAAGGCCCAGGTGAGGGCACCCTTGGGGACCACAGTAATGGGTTTTCTACTCAAAAGCGCGATAGTTTCTCTGCTACCTCGCTCTTCTTCCTCCTCTCCTTGCTGCGTCCACCCAGTCACTTATTCCTGGAGCTCCTTGGTTGGAGAAAATCCCAATTTCTGGAGAGCTTCCCTTAATTTTCTCTTGGGAGCGATGAAGAGTCAAGGCAAACACATTGCTCCGTGGTTGTTCTGTCTGGAGGAGTTGGTGGGGTCGGCACGGGGAAATTTTCCAGGAAAATCTTGGAAAAGGAGACCTTTTTTGCACGGAGAAGTGGCTCAAGGTGGCTCTTTGTGATGGAAACCCCAGGTCAGATGAGCAGCGGCTCATTTGGAATGGAAAGGTGAAACCTCACCTGCATTAACCCCTTGTGCCCCTGCAGGTGAGGTTTTCCACTGGGAATCGTTTGTTCCTGCTGGAAGTGGAAAGCAGGAGCTCTTGTGTCACTTCGGAGCAGCTTGGGCTCATAAATCCAAGGAGCTGCATCTCTTCAAGGCTCCACAGCTTCTCCTTGGGGCTGTTGCCTTCAGAGGTGTTTTGGTGGGAGCCGACCGAGCCAAATCTTTCTTTTCATCCCATCTGGAACATTCCCATCTTCCCAGCCCGGCTGGAACATGGCTCTTGTGGGTTTGGCAGGTTTGGAGCAGCCTGGCATAGGAGAAGGTGTCCTATAGAACTGGATGATCTATAAGGTCCCTTCCAACCCAAACCACTCCAGGACCGTGTGAAATTCCCTTTTTGCCCACTCTCTCCTTTAATCCTAAATGATTAAACCCAAAGAACGTCGGCCAACACAAGCCAAAAGCAGATCTGAGCCCTGACCTGGCCCTTTCCTGAATTTCCCTTTCCTGGAGCTTCCTTCACCTCCTGGCTGTCTCAGCTGAAGCTGAACCCAGCTCGTGGCAGTGTTTAAGGGGTTTAAACCATACAGGGTTTATTTGAGTCTGGTTCTAATTCTGCCTGAGTCGGTTCAGGACTACTTTTGCTTCGTCGTTTACTTGGTTTTGGATGTGTGAGGGCTCAGGGAGCTCTGAATTACCAAGATCACGGCATTGTGTGAAAAGTTGTGCTCAGTGTCCTTGAAGAGGTGATGCAGGAAAGGAAAATGTGAATTTAACCCAAATTATTCCCCCTTTGTTAGAATCTCTGCGTGTCTCCAGCTCCGCTTCACGCCAATAACCTCCTCCTGTGATGGAGCTGCTCAGCCGTGGAGGGATTTGTTCTAAATTAAGGGAAGAAAAAGGACAAAAAAGAGAAGTTATTTCAGGCCAGCAGCTTCTTAGAGGAGG